>NC_061089.1:55116043-55140752 GCF_015104395.2 Macrobrachium nipponense
CCTACACATTTAATTACATCACAGAAAAGTCATCAGCAATTTGAAGAGAGAATGTAATCAGCTCGTTAACCGCATTCACGAATGCCGCAAAAACGATCAACAGCTGCCTTCAGTCATGAATAGTCGTTGTCATTAGGAAATATTCTACGTTATTTGCGTCAATCAACTTCTCATAAAAGATAAGAAAAAAAACATCGTTTCATTTCCTCTAAACAGTGGAATAAAGGTTAGAGGAAACTCGAGGATTATCTCCGAAGTGAGAGAAAATTACATGTTGGGTGCTTCTGTATGTCTGCATGTATGCGTGCACACATACATACTTATGCAATATACCTCTAATAAAGGTAGCCCATTTATACACCAAAGGGGTAGATTTTATTGAGCAAAATCTACTCTTTTGGTGTTTTCGTGAGCTACCTTTAATAGATGGAATTCAGCTTTAACAAGAACTATTTTATAGACATAACATATATGTATACACACATACATACATAGATGTATATATTTATATGTATAACTTATATATCGGCTATATTATCTAAACTTTACAGCTATATAGGTAATATTACGTACTATAGGATATAATATATATACGTATATACTATATATATATATAGATATATATATAGATATATATATATATATATATATATATATGAAGATAAAGGCCCATAAAAACAATCACTTCCTTCTGTGCTCCTGATCACTGGTAAAACTCTTGTAAGATATTCTATGTCCATACTTTACCAGTGATCATGAGCACAGAAGGATGTGCTCGAAATATATGGTTGCAACGTTCAAAAAGTATTTTATGGGCCTTTTATCTTCAAATTATACTGTTGTATTACAGTAAAGATATTTCATATATATATATATCTATATATATATATATAATATATATATATATATATTATATATAGTACATGTATATATATAATATATATATATATATGTATATATAAAACATTAAATTTTCTGTAGAAAGGGTTCATCCACGATTCAGCAATAAAGTATGAGTGTAACAGTGACTACTGTCTTACATTTTATCTACAGCCACCCCTGATTAGTTGAAGCGAATTAATGTTGAAAAAATGATTCATGCACCACGAAATAAGAAAGATCATCAAAAGGTAATAAGAGTCATAAAAATCACGGTGACAACGGGAAAATTCCCCAATTGAACAAACGAACACGCACAGGATGAAATAACAAAAGAGCGTCGGATGCCATCCATTAACATACCGGGAAAGTTTGACTCTTTAGTTCATAAAGTCCTCGCTGGGGGGTGGACGGTAGTGCCGTCAGTGTGCCACACGCGTTGCACTGTAGGGAATACTTCAGGTTCTTTGCAGCAGTCCCCTCGACCCCTAGCTACAACCCCTTTCATTCGTTTTACTGTACCTCCATTCATATTCTCTTTTTTCCGTCTTGATATTCACGCTCTCCTAACAATTGTTCCATAGTGGAACTGCGAGTTTTCCTTCCTATTATACCTTTCAAACCTTACTATTCTCAATTTCCCTTTCTGCACTGAATGACCTCAAAGGTCCCAGTTCTTGGCCTTTGGCCTAAATTCTATATTCCTTCTTTCCTTAGCTAAAGTAACTATGTCAACTCACTCACATGAAAAAGCCTACATATAAGGAAATACAGACGGACAGACGGAAGAAGCTCTTCCTCTTAAAAGCGTTTTTTATCCGTGGTATTTTACTTATAGGTTTCATTTCACTGCCATCTCTCTCTCTCTCTCTCTCTCTCTCTCTCTCTCATCTTCACGTCAACTTACCTCTTTCTCTCTCCCGTTTCCTCCCCTCTCTCCCAAGCTCCCTTCCTATACGGAAGTTTCTTGTCCCAACTGAAATAAGACGTTCTCCAGCTAATTGCATTCCATTCTCAGCTCTTTAAGTGTCAAGATAAAATGCACTTCTTTCTGTTGTTGTTGTTTTTGTTTATGTTTTTCTTACTTATCATAATCATTACTTTTGTTTTCTTGTAGGAAGACAGCAGTGTCATCGTCGTTGGCCTTGGATCATAGACTTGAGGCCAATGGCCAAGCGCTGGGACGCATGGGGTCATCCAGTACTGACAGGGAAACCTCACAGTTCCACTATGAATCAATTGTTGGGAGAGGTTGGAAAGTCAAATGGAAAAGAATATGAACCGAGGTGCGGTAAAAGTATGAAAGAGATTGCAGCTAGGGACAGAAGGGACGTTGTAGAGAACCTTAAGTAATGCCTATAGTGCACTACGTGAGGTGCACTGACAGCACTACCCGCCTACGGAATTGGTCGTAGCCCTTGAACGGCCTTAGGCATGTTCGTCTGTCTGAGCAAGTTTAGTTCGAACTTTGTTAATGCAATGCTGCCATTTTCAAATTATTGCTCTAGTAGGATAAAATGCTCTTCTTCATAAATATGTATATAGAAAAATTAATTAATTAACGGATCATTTTGCTCGGCGGCCAGACAATGCATAAGTATTATCGTATTGAAGCAGTGCAAAAAATTTACCTGGAAAATCTTGTGATGTAATTAGTTTCAGGGACAATATTTATGCATGTAATGTTTTTAAAAGGCAGTTCCATCAGCCGACTTATTACATCCACCTCTTACGTTATTTATTAAGAAAATCTTAGCTCACTCATATCTGCCGTGTTTCGAATTCTATTTTAATTTTCTTCTGTTTAATAGACAGGCTTGCTGTCCCTGACGAACAACAACTCAGTAACAAAAATAGTGCTCTCTCTCTCTCTCTCTCTCTCTCTCTCTCTCTCTCTCTCTCTCTCTCTCTCTCTCTCTCTCTCGTGTCAGACTGTCCCGCCAGCAGAATATACGAAGAAAAAAAAGAGAGAATTTTGCAAACTTTCATGAACAATATGATAGAAGACCAGATATTGAAATCACGAAGTCGGAAACCCAACACTTTCAATTTTTCCTTAGCTCTAAAAAAATCCTGACACCAGAATATTTATTTTTGGGGGGTGGGGGGATAGCTGACAGTCACTAAGGGAGGGGGAGAGTCACCCAGAGAAGGGGTTAGGGTGAGGAAAGAAGGCTGTCACTGGGGTAGGAGTAACTTTTACATGTCTGTATGTACACTATAGTAGAGTTTATCTCCCGATGTGTATTTGGCTTTGAAGCGAGTCTCCTCCCCCGAGGGTCAGTTGCGTTAGCAGAGCTTTCTCTGTGGGACTTTGCAATGATTAATCCTGCACACTGTAAAGCTCTGCAGGTAAGCCTTCCACATGTGACACTTTAAAATTACTCTTTCCTTTCAAAACCTTTAAAGCTACGCTTTCCATTTGCATATCCTTATCATTTGCATAAAAAATAAAAAGCTTTTCCTCTCTGAGACGTCTCAAGAAAGACTTTTGAGTAGCTGTAAGCAGTTTTATCAAAAGAAAATGGTTCTTTTTTGTGAAGGACCTCCAAGTTTTGGTTAAAATTTTCCTTTTGCGAACTTGACGAGTAAAATATTCCCTGTTCTCGACCAAACCTTTCCATTCAAATGTTTCTTGTAAATATCCCTCATCAGGACGAATCACTTTGTTCTTTCATTCGTTATATTCTATTATATTAACCTCTCTTTGTTTCATGTAAATTGAGGTTTACAAAAAGGTAACTTGACATGAGTTCGGCAGATCTGTGATATGTAGACGAGCCTTACTGAAATTGCGCAAAAACTAAACACAATGTATTTGGATCTAAGAAAACTAAACCTGCATTACGGAGATACCCAGTAGAAGTTTATAATAGCCAAACTTGGATGGTGTACATATCCAAAGGAGATTTATGAAAACTAAACGTGAAAGTTGAAGATTAAGAGCAAGTCATTAAGATTCAGATCAGCCACCATCCCCCAATTGCGTAGAAACAGAGCCGCTCCTCAGGGCCTTTCGCTCAACTCCAATAGTAGAGACAATAATGGCATAAACCACATAGACCCAGAAAACACAACAGCAGGTATACTCTCTGCGACTTAAGCTTATAGTTATTAGGGATAAGTTAACAATCCTCAAGTATATTCTTAAGAATAGAGCATGCCCTTCAGAAATATCTATAACCAGATATACACTTCGGGGAACTTTGCACTTCCCACCCCCAGATCATCATAATTTCTAAACATAAAGCTGGAGGAATTCAATACATCCTTCTGTCCCCATGAAACCCTCAAACGCATAAAACAGCGACTCCTTCCATAATCAGTTTTATCGAAACACCACGAGATCGGCCTCGAATTCGAAATGTCCCAGAACTTATCGTTTCCAATTTTTTACACAAATCACATCAGGGGATGCCACCTAGTCTCTACCGGTCCACCACCAGCAACGCAACTTTAAGCAATTTTTATCATGACCCCGTAATGTTTTAGCGTATCATCGGAGACGGGGATTCAAAAAGAATCATGGTCCCCATAGATTAGGAGATACGAGCATGAAACATTATATGGACCTTTGAATAAAAAAAAAATCAAAAGGCAAGTTTTGTTTTGCAAAATAACCAAAGCATGGTTACATTTTGCAAAGGTTTTACAACTTCACGAGACCGTTTGCAAAATTATTGTCATTATTTACTTATTTATTATTATTATCAGAAAAACTCACATCCAACAGCCATTAAAAAAAGACAAACATGAACAGAAGGCCCAAAATTCCACAGAACAGAAGGACCATCTGTTGTTGGTGATTAAGCTAGCCTTATGCCAGCCAGCCGTTAGTTAATATGAAAAAAGACAAATGACAGAAGACTTATACATCTACATTCGTAAATGGAAGAAAATGAGAATTTCTGTCATATCAGACACTTGAAAATTCATATATATGAAAATAAATATATACACATACATACATACACACACAAATAGACATATTTGCTCTATGTGTGTGTTTTACCTTTGAAACTGAATAAGCGTGAGAGGAAAATTGAATTAAAGGCGACTGAACAATGGAATCGGACAAAGGTACGCTGTACTCTAGTAGCAGAGAGGAACAACAGATTTAATGAACCAAGACCATGCAAATGAACAAAGTTCGCGAATAACTGAAAGTACAAACGAATAACCAAGGCACATAAATGCAAACACGACTTGAACAAATTGCACGAACAACTCAATACTAATGAAATGAAAGACACGAATAAGGTAGGCAGAAATGTACAAAATGCAATAACAATTTACCATTAACATGAACAAAGTAAACGAATACACGAACGTAGATATGAACAAAGGGCACAAGCAAAGAAATGTGACAATGAACAAAAAGCATGAACAAATTAACGTACAAAGCACTAATAAAATATTTTACTTATAAATACACTTACAAATAAACAAGGCGAGCCGGAAAAAATAAATATGCTGAGAGTGCCAGAAAAGACAGGTGCAAATGAACAATGTATACTCACAAAATAAATAGGTTAGCTTAAAGTATATGTATTACATGAAGAGATTCCAGAAAACCCTTTTACATAACAATAATATCAAATACTGATGCTCTAGGGCTTATATCTGAGTCAGTATCTGAACTAAACTGAACAAACGATTCAAAAAAGTTCACCAACCCCACCCCCCGTAAAGAAATTGAAAACTGGGTTATTCCTTCCATTCTAATGTATCGTAATTATTGAATTTATATATATCTAATTATGGGATCTTTTATCCAGTCGTGAAGTCAAGATAATTGTGCACATTTCTGTCACTCTTTTTGTTATTTACAAAGAGATGAATCATAATAATAAAAAAATTGAGCCAAAACGAAAAAAGACGTAGCGTCAAAATTCAGATGCCTAATTTCCCCATTACTATTCTGTTTGACTTAACACGAGAAAAAGAGCACTAAGAAAAAAATAGGATGTTGCACGTACAATTTTACCTAAGACACATTCTTCGCTTTTCTTGTCGTTTCTTCGTCGGGTCATTTTTATTCATTGATACCAGGACTTTTTAACAAGTTTATGCTTTTTTGGTCGCATATTGAAATAGGAAATTAAGTGCAAATCGTAAGGTTTAATTTGCGGAATATGCTGTTACATGACAACTGGAAAAAACTGCCAAATAAAAAAATAAAAAAAATGTTAGAGCCAGTTAAATTTCAGTTAATTAATCTAGAGAAGAAAGTTTTGCATAGTGTCTACATGTGACCGGAATAGCAATTTGTACATGTGCATGTAACCATAATGTAAATAAATATTTATGCCAAGATAGCAAGATGTAAATGAGTACTCCTGAGTATCAACTACCACATTAACGTAGATGAAAATGTCAAAGTTAATGAGGAATAAAATTTGCTGTCGAATAATGTTCAACTACACAAATATAAAGACAAAAAACTTTCTTTCACGGGGTAAATAAGTCATAAATAATAAAGCATTGTGATCATGCGTAGCCCAAGATAACACGCGTTAATGGTGAAGAACATTTTTTGAAATATACCAGTCATTCTTGTCGCTCTTTACTTTCATCAATTTGCAAATGGAAGAGTCATAAAACAGAGAGAAATATTCTACAACACAGAATACAGTTTATTCAAGTTGTCACTGGTTGATTGACAAAGTTGGTTTGTGTACACACACTAATATATATATAGTATATAAAATATATATAGAATAATATATATATATATATATATATATATATTTTATAGTATATGTATACTATATATATATATATATATATATATATATATACATACTACATACATACACAACGGCGAGGAATATCATAAAAGTATAACTGTTTATCTTGCGAGAATAATTAGTACAACGATTAAATTACGTTAGGCATTGCCTGCAGCAAGACAAATACAAGCATAGAGAGAGAGAGGGGGGGTGGGGGTGGGGGTTGGAGGGCGGGTGGCGCTGAAATATCTCTAGAAGTCCACAAAACAGACTCAAGAAATCCATTTTAGAGAGAGAGAGAGAGAGAGAGAGAGAGAGAGAGAGAGAGAGAGAGAGAACTGATACATATATTTTACGTTAATCATGACCCAACTTTAGAATTCCAATGTTTCTCAGTTTTTTGGAGAGAGAGAGAGTCACCACTGATATATATTAACGTTAATCATGAAATCAGAGCTCATGTCCCAAATTTCAGAACTCCAATGTTTCTCAGTGTTTTAGAGAGAGAGAGAGAGAGAGAGAGAGAGAGAGAGAAATTGACCTCACTGAAATGCCTTTTAAAACCGATGGAATGCATGGGCTCCTTTAATTAAAGTGGAGATACGGCCTGTGGGTGACATAGGTGTGATTGAGGGACGTATTACCTGAGCGTCGACGCCGCAACGCAGAAACATAAACACCAGCACACACACACTCTCTCTCTCTCTCTCTCTCTCTCTCTCTCTCTCTCTCTCTCTCTCTCTCTCTCTCTCTCTCAAGAACAATCACTTGCGCTTCCATATCGCATGCATACGCAAATGTGAAGGGAAATTCCGGAATGTATTTGAGTGAAACGAGAGGCCAGCGGAAATAGCAAACACATTCACAACGCAGCACAAAGACAGTCGGGAATGCCATTACACATCTACGACCGACACAAATAGACAGAAATGTCAACTCTTATTGACGGCAGACAGACATGTACCATCAGCATTAAACATCACCTCACATACACAACAAACGAAACAGACAGACATGTACCATGGTTAGAAATCATCCCACATCCACGATACGCAGAAATAGACAGACAAACCAAACAGACACCACAAACTACACCGCAAAAATCATCCCACCTACAGACGAGCGCCTTTGCCATGTGTTTATAACTGCATTCGGGCGCCCAGGTGCGCTCGACAAAATAATGAATTATAAATAGAAATGTAATTTACAGTCCATTCATGGCTGGGCTCGGTAAACTTCGAGCTTAAGGGCGGATCATCCGTATAAAAAAAAAAAAAAAAAAAACAAAAAAAAAAAAAACTTTGTTTCTTGGGATAAACAATGATGGAAAGGCTTTGGTTATTTAAGCATGGACACTCAAATTAGAAGACACGCAAAGAAAGTGGGTGCTTCAGGTCTCCTGCTGAAGGCCGGGTGACAAAGTGTCAAGAGGTCTCTCTGTCAAGGTACCGAATATACTTGTCGAGTGGCATAAGTATTTCTATCTATCTCTCTCTCTCTCTCTCTCTCTCTCTCTCTCTCTCTCAGCCCCAATGAAGTTGCATGTCAAAAATAGGCATGTCTCTCTCTCCATCACAAACAAATTTACAGGTTTATAACAGGCCCTCATATACATACGTACACACATACATGCATACATTCATATATAATTACATACAGACATACATAATATACATGTATAAACATGTACATATATTCATTATATATGTAATATATGTATATATATATATATATATATATATATATATATATATATATATATATATATATATATATATATATATATTATATATTGCAAGACTAATATTAACGGAAAATTAATAAAAGCTGAAATACGACTAATATGAATCTATATGAAAATACAAAGAAGCGTAACAGATAACAGAAATGCACACTCCTAAAGGTTATTGAAAACAAATTGTTCACCTTTCAAAAAGCCAAACATCAACAAGCAAAGGAGGGTAATACAATTAACATCTCCATCGCAATTTTCCTCACTTCTCAAACATTCTTCTTCCTCAACAGTTCTCACTTTCTACATTGACATTCCTGACTTCTTGGCCATCTCTTCCCTCAGTGACTGTCTTCAGTTCGCCGTAACTACTTTCAGTTTTTTATAATTTCACCTTCTTAGATCGTTTTTTCTCCTTCTCTTCCTCTCCCATAATTCTCCTGACTCTTCAGTAATTCTCCTGAAGACGTAATCATCCAGCCTGTGCCTTTAAAAATTTCTCCTCACTCTTAGTTTCTTCACTTCTCAACAGTTCTCACTTCTAATCATTCTCAGCCCTTTTCGCCATTTTCATTCCTTAGTAATACTCTCACTCCTCAATAATTCTCATAATACTTCTATCATCCGCGCCTCTAATCATTTCTCCTCACTCCAAACGTCACTTCTTCACTTCTCAAGGGTTCTCACTTCCAGAAAGTTTTTCCTCACTTCCCCAAGAATTATCCTCACTTCAAAATCAACTGCTCACTTCTCTACACATTGAACTTTTCTCTCGCAATCGTCATCAACCAAAAGACACTCTCCTTGGTTCACTTCAACCCAAAAATATTACAAATAAATAAAAACTTTATAAATATCCTTCGGTACTTATTAACCTTTGAAATCCGTGTAACAACGACGATAAAGATCTTATCTGTGATGAAAATGAGCCGTCAAAACACTTGTCATTCAAACATTAGAAGCACTAGTGATTAAACCTCACACACACTCATAATTAAACCTAAAAAAACGACAAAACTTAAACCCTAACACAAGAATAATCAAGCGTCCAACATGGTGATAACTCAACGTCGAGCACAATAATAAATATACGAGAAGTCATTTTACTTAAACAGCATTACAGTCTCAGTGCTAATTAAACCTCCACTCGGTTAGAAAATAATTCAAAAACACCCCTTTCGCCAAAAAAAAACCAAAAAAAAAAATATTATTGAAATATAGACGGCGAAAGAGAAGACTAATCAAAACGTAGATCTTACATTCTCTATTGGTAAGAAAACTACAACTCGTAAGTAGATAATTATGTTTCCAACCTCTCTCTCTCTCTCTCTCTCTCTCTCTCTCTCTCTCTCTCTCTCTCTTATGGCAATGTATCGCTGGTAATTACATAAGTACCTTCCAGTTACTTGTCGGCTTTTGTTGTCACGGAAATGTGTTATTTCTCTTTCTTGTTCCAACCCAATGACGGTCAGCCTGTGTGTTATGTGCAAATGATAAATGTGTACGATAGTACGTGGGTTGTATTAAAACACACATACAGACAGGCATACATAATTTTTTTCTCTCTCTCTCTCTCTCTCTCTCTCTCTCTCTCTCTGCTCTACTATATATATACTAATAATATAATATATATATATATATATATATTATATATATATATATATATATATATAATTACAGTATATACAAGTGTATACTATATGTGTGTGCATATGTACAGTACAGTATGAATGTATGTATAACATATACAGAGTATATATATATATATATATATATATATATATATATATATATATATATATATAGGTATATAATATAGAGATATACATATATAAATATATATATGTGTAATATATATATATTATTCATATATATTCATTTACACACACTTATATATGCATATTTAAAATGAAAATGTATAGGCTTATGATACGGGCCATTCCCGTTTTTTACTTTTTCTTTTATTCCGGTCTCATAACTGACCTTCACGCTACCAGTACAAACCGTCCCCGAAGTAGATATCACAAGAAATCGCTCGCGAGTTTATTCACTAATTACACAGGCAAGTACGTTTCTTCTTATTTTACTAATTGAACCCTCATTAATGTAGAGAGAGAGAGAGAGGAGAGAGATCAGTTATTTTTTTCCCGTTCTTTCGAATTCTCTTGCTAATAGATCTTGTTCAGAAAGCAAAAATATTGACTTTTCTGAAAAAAGAACAAGCCTTCATACAAGGAGCTTTATATATACATATGCATATATATATACATATATACATATTTGTAACTATACATAATGTAATATATATATATAGTGCAAAGAATGTTAACAACAATAAATGCTCACGTTCTCTTAGGCGCCCTGTAAAAAAATTGAACATTTTCATAGCGAACAAAAATGAAAACGTTAACATTTTTCCGGCACGTAGATAACGACATCTCGCAAAACCGAAGTCAAGATAAAAACCAGAACACGACGAAAGCAACACTAAAGAGAGGAATAACACCGACGAGGAATACAGCAGCAAATGAGACGATAAAGAACAAACTCATTTGGGAAAGGTTAACGGAATATGTTCACATTTAACCTTCTGCACTGACTTCGCTACAGTAGAAGCTTCGTGAATATCACTGACGAGGAATGACCTTCAACGAGGCTGTGTACATTTGATTGTGGGGTTGAGTGGATGTGACTGTGAGGTTAAGACGCTGAGTGAGGTGGGGTTAATCTGATTTTGAGGTTCAACTAATGTGATTGTAAGGTTAAGAGTTTGTGTGAGGCTGTGTAAATCTGATTTTGAGGTTGAGTTCATTTGATTGTGAGGTTAAGAGTTTCAGTGAGGTTGTGTAACTTCTGATTGTGAGATTAAGAGTCAGAGTGAAGTGGGGATATTCTGACTGTGAGGTTGAGCTAATGTGATTGTGAGATTAAGAGTTTCAGTGAGGTAGTGTAACTCTGATTGTGAGGTTAAGTTTCAGTGAGGTTGTGTAAACTTTTGATTGTAAGTCTAAGGGTCTGAGTGAGGCGGTGTAACTCTGATTGTGAGGTTGAGTGAATGCGATGGTGAGGTTAAGAGTTTCAGTGAAGTTGTGTAAATTTCTGAGTTGTGAGGTTAAGAGTATGGAGTGAGGTTGGGTTAGTCTGATTGTGAGGTTGAGTTAATTTGATTGTGAGGTTGAGTTTGAGTGAGGCTGTGTAAACTTCTCATAGTGAGTTTGATTGCGAGGTTGAGCTATGTGATTGTGAGGTTAAGAGTTTCAGTGAGGTTTTGTAAACTTCTGATTGTGAGGTTGAGCAAATGTTGATTGTGAGGGTTAAGAGTTTCAGTGAGGCTGTGTAAACTTCTGATTGTGAGGTTTAAGAATTGAGTGGAGGTTTGGGTTAATCTGACTGTGAGGTTAAGCAAATGTGATTGTGAGATTAAGAGTTTGAGTGAGGTTGTGTAAATCTGATTGTGACGTCGAGCTAATTTGACTGTGAGGTTGAGTTTGAGCGAGGTTGCGTAAATTTTTTATTGTGAATCTAAGTCTGAAGTGAGGTTGTGAAAATCTGATTGTGAGGTTGAGAGAATGTGATTGTGAGTTTAGTTGAGTGAGGTTGAGTGAAGTGATTGTTGAGGTTAAGTTTGATTGTGTTAGAAGTGTTTAGTGAGTTGGTTGGGTTAATTTAGTTGTGAGGTTAAGATTTTGTGTGAGATTGTATAAATCCGTTTAAGAGGTCGAGTGAATGTGATTGTGAGGTTATATAAGCATTTGGGTGATGTTCAGTTGATTTGATTGTGATGTTAAGAGTTCGAGTGAGGTTGAGTTAATCTGACTGTGAAATTGAGTTCATTTGAATGTGAGGTAAAGAGTTTGAATTAGGTTAAGTCTATATGACTGTGAGGTTGAGATTTGCACGAGGATAAATACATTTTTATAGTAAAAGCAGGAGAAAGGCAGAGGCAGAGTCGATTTTATTACAAGGTTGAGTGGGGTTGAAAAACAGGTCGAGTCAGATATACTGCAAGATCATGCTAGGTTGAGTTAACCTCATTACAAGGTTGAGTGATGTTGACTGCAAAGTTTACTGAGATTACGATGAAGCTGAATACGTGTTATTGAGGGGTTAGAAGAGGTTGGTTGGGGTTAAGTACACTGTGTATGCGAGTTAAATTGAATGGAACGTTAAAGTCATTATGAGATGAACAGAAATCAACAGTAAGGTTTTGTTATCTTTGTAAATTTGATTGCATGCTGAGTGAGGTTTGCGTGTTCAATTAAAGCTGATGAGGGGTTGAGTAGAAAACATTTGAAGACCGAATGAGGTTAACTGAACAGTTTTCTTCAGTAACTGACTGTGAGGTTTTCTGCGGCTGGTTGTGTAAATGAAGGCAAGTTAATAATGAGACTAAACGTCTCGAGCGTGAAGTCAAACTGGGTTAGTCTGAGGTTGCGTAAACCTCAATGTGAGTTTAAGTGAAAGTGATTATGAGGCTCAAAACGCATCAAGGTCAAATAAAATTTATTGTATTGAATAAGTTAAGTATAATTATTTGTGAACAAGATTTTATGCCCAAAAATATCAACAAAAAGGTTGAGCGAGGTTGACTCAGATGACTACTCAAGCACGAGTTTAATCTTTCTAAAATCAAACGAAGTTGATAGCCTGAGTATTAATCGACCAAGGTCGAGTATGGCTGAATGATGAGCTGTTTTGGATAGACAAATCGAAGACTACTGTCGGTACATTGGCGAAACTTCAAAACCCAAAATTATACTTTTTTCACGATTACTTTAATCCAGCGATTCCACACATGATTTCGGATCAACTTAGAGAGAGAGGAGGAGATTGAAAGAGGAGAGAGAGAGAGAGAGAGAGACGAGGAGAGAGACCGGAGAGAGAGAGAGAGGAGATGCTTTTATTGCCCTGATGACCTAATGACCCGTTTTACCGGGTTACCATATGACAAAAATTCTAACTCCTTATTCCTTGCCTGTGTGATATATATATATATATATATATATATATATATATATATATATATATATATATATATTACGTAGATAGAAAGGATCTTTCCAAGATAGTTGACCCCTATGGTTTCCGGGGGTCGTTATTTAGAAACTAATTCTTGAGTGATGTTATCTTTGTGATATTCACAGGCTTTTGTTTTTATGTTTTTACGGTCATCCCCAACGGGCTTGTACTAAACACTCCCCAACGGTGGATACATACTTGGTTAAAACCCTTGGGGGTCTTAATTAGAAAATACTAATGATTCTTTCCTTCCGGAAAAATTAAGGTGTTTTAGTAAGAGTTTGACCCAATCTCTATTTAGAAAGCTATTACGAGTTCTTACCACAAGACATTTTTTTTTCCTTTCTTTCTTACAAATGAAATCTAGTCTAACGACGACGTCTACAGCAGGCAACTGCATCGTCAGTAGTTAAACGAAGGAAACAATCAGACTAGTAGTTCACAGTATCTAACAATTGAAACTACCAAACTTTCCATTACTGTACAGATCAATTCACACCACGTCTCGTAAACTTCCCACAAGCAATGATCAGCTCCCAAAACCTTTAAAAACGAAACTTTTTATTCTCTGCGAAATATGGTCTCATTCCCACAAGGTGCAAAACTCCGAACTAGGATCATTATAACTCGGCCAAACTGCAAACGTACGCAGTATGTCACTGTCAGGTCTCACTTTACGAGCTAAAAATAAAAAAAATATAACTACCTCGTTAAATGGACAAAAATGTATTGGCAAACTTTCACGCTACACGAAATAGTTTCAGTTCGTTCACTGGTACGTAAATACCGCATTTAAAAGCTTGACGAAACGAATTGGTTCGAACAAATGTTGAAAACATGTTACTTCTGCCACTTTCCTTTCGAGATCATTTGCTTTCCAATGCATGACCAACAACACCTCGAGGGAGAAGATTTACAGGCGTTTACTTACG
Organism: Macrobrachium nipponense; assembly: GCF_015104395.2. Classification (NCBI taxonomy): domain Eukaryota; kingdom Metazoa; phylum Arthropoda; class Malacostraca; order Decapoda; family Palaemonidae; genus Macrobrachium; species Macrobrachium nipponense. Next base: position 55,130,338 of record NC_061089.1, read on the forward strand.
TGTGTCAGGAGGAAGGAGGTCGGCGAAGTTAAGCGAGAAACACTACACGATCGCAAGTTAGGTTTTGCAGGTCGCGAAGCAACACCGAGCAAGAGAAAAGAGAATTAGAGTGAGATCACTAATTCGAGGGAGCTCCTACACCGCAGCCCTCGTTCCCTCACTCCTCCCACAATACTCCGACAAAGTCTGCAACTTTTCTTCTCTCGCCACACAGTTTTAACAGTCAAGATGAAGTGCATACAATTCGACAGACGCACGCGCACTGACACCTCCAGTCATTCGGGATCCGGCCATCTCGATGGCGAGTAGTGACTCGCCCTGCCTCGCCGCCAATCGCCTGCGCGGGACGAGAGGATGTACAGGTAGCGTAGCCAATGCTGCCCTGAGAACTCAACAGGTTATGAAAGACCTTTCGGTGATAAATATCGGCTGAATCGAAGATGCGTAGGCAGATGATGGGGAACCGTGACCGGGACAAGTTGCAGTCAAAGGCGTGTCTATGGGCCATCACACAGAAAAAGCAACTCGAGCCATTTCACACGTAAGATTTTTCCAGCTATTCATTTCTGTCATGACGTGCAAGTGGTCAGGTCAATCGTATATAATAGAGGCAGGAAATACGTCACCATTTCTTCTTAATCGCACTTGCATGCACACGGCACCGTCGCATGACTCGTTTCAGATTACGTCATTGAGAAAGCTGAAGAAGCAGTAGCCTAAATTTAAGTTAATACGTGAAGGCTAAAAGATAGTCTTTTTTCTTCTTCTTCTTCTTCTTCTTGAATTGGGGAAAATGCCGTTAAGGTTGCCCAATCTAACAACAGGTATAAACAAAGTAATATGTGTTCATCGAAGAAGTACTTGGATTATTATTATTATTATTATTATTATTATTATTTTATTATTATTACTTATTATATTATTATTATTATTATTATGCTAACTTCTTACGATATTTAGTGGACGAATTTTAAAAACTTCAGACGCAAAGCTTCTAATGATTAAGAATTCCTTCTGCCGTTAATACCCCAGAATGATTATAAGATCATTCTTTCACCGAGAATATAATAGTGAATTTTAGCTTTAGCTATCCATACTGGCTGCAATATAAACTAATGTTGGTTAAAAAATATCAATAAACGCCTACAACTAAACTTTTGGTGTTGTCTGGCACGAGAAAAATTTTTGCAGAAGAAAAATTCATAAAAGTTGCTATCGTGAAGGGAATGAAGTTAACACACACACACACAATACACACACACACACACTATATATATATATATATATATATATATATATATATATTATATAGATATATATATATATATATATATATATATATTATATATAACTAATGAACATATGAGTAACTGTTTTTACAGAAATAAGTTGCTGACTCACACACATCATAAAAGAAGTTAGAACTTAAGTACGTGTGTAACCTGAGGCTTCTCCGTGGTGTGTAAGAAAGAGATAGAGAGAGAGAGAGAAGCTTTCCCTTGTATGAACAAGCCTATAGATGTATAATACCAACCCAAGACGACGGACCGTTACGTTGTTTGGGTATTAGCATCTTAACTAAGATCAACCATTACCACATCTTAGATAGAAAAAAACATATTTGATCAACTCAAAAACAATGGAAGGTCAAAAGTCACACCAAGGCCAATTTCGTATTGCTAATCGAAATGTGCCAACATCCAGTAACCTTTTTGATTGCACAAATCAATACCTGATCAATTATCCCTTTATGAGTCCAAATAATAGAGGGTCAGCTATACGGAAAAGGTCAGACGGTCATCCCCAGGACAATTGTTAATTGTTAATCAAAATGCAGCCACAACTATAAAACAATCAGTGACTGATTTTTTCGTACTTTATAGTAAAGGGGATTTAAAAGTCTTAAAGCATTGACATTTTTCATAATATCAATACATTTTTCAGTATCATTAACTCCATAAGGCTAAAAGACTTGGTATTTTTTGTAGTTTGTTTAAAGCCTAATGTCTTAAAAGTGACACAGGTTAGTATTTTTTTTTTCTTATAAACTCAAGTGACTTACAAGTGACATGGGTTAATATTGTTTTTGCAATTTTATAAACCAAGTGGCTTAAAAGTGACATTGGTCAATATTTTTGTTCTTATTTTATAAACCCATGAGGCTTAAAACTACATGAGTTAAGTTTTTGGGGGAATTTTTATAAAAACAGGTGGCTTAAAAGTGACATGGGTTAATAATATTTTCATTCTTAGATACTCAAATTTCTTTAAAACTGAAAAGTGACATTGTTAATTTCTAGGGGAATAATTCTAGGGGAATTTTTTTATAAAGGTGACGCTGGTTAATATCTTCGGGGGAATTTTTATAAAAACCAAGATGCTTAAAAGTGAAGCTGGTTAATATTTTTTAGCGGAATTTTTATAAACCCAAGTTGCTTAAAAGTGACGTGGGTTAATATATATATATATATATATATTATTATATATATATATATATATATATATATATATATATATATATATATATATATATATATATATATATATATATATATATATATATATATATATATATATATATATATATATATATATATATATATACATATATATACATATATATATATATATATATATATATATATATACATATATATATATATATATATATATATATATATATTATATATATATATATATATATATCCTTATATATAAATCAATGTGGTATAATATTGTCTTGAAAAAATAGTGGGTTCGCTAATCTTGACATAATCCGATAAAGCCTAAAGGCTTAAAAGTGATATCGTTTTGTATTTTCATCGAGCTTTCTATATCCCCGAAGGCCTCTACTTAAACCACACCTTCTTCGGGATTTGCATCGAATTCCGTGAAAAATCCATAAGTATAAGATTGACATGACAGACAGATTTCCCGATTTTTTAGGAAATTAATTGACTTGAAAGTGACATGATATGACATTTCATTGATTTATTTACACAAAATAAGATAGCAAACTTCGACATCCCTTTATATTTCAATCGATTTCTTATGAAATTAAATAGCTGTGAAGTGACATTTCTTTAGATTTCCATCGCTTTCTATTGAAATCTATGGCTAAATTGTGACATGGCGATAATAATTGGATCCATATCCAATACCGTTTAAATGACTGAAAGTGACATTACATAACATTTGCATCGATTTCTTCCAGGATTAAATGGCTAAACAGTGACATGAACTGACATTGTTCGTATCTCTTAAGAAATCAAATAGCTAAAAGGTGACACGGTTTGACATCTTAATATATCAGGAAATCGTTCAACGGTTAAAAGGTGACATGCGTTGACAATTTCAGAGATATTCCTTGACATGAAATCAAATCGCAAGTAAAATTACACAATTTGACATTTTCTTCAACTTCTTATTACATTCAGTGGCTGAAAAGTGACAGGATTAATTTTACATTTATTCCAAAAGAAATCAAGTAGCTTAGAATAACATTTGCTTCCCGTTGAGGTCGAATTATCATAATGTTCGTAATTAATGTTAAAGGGAATTTGATATTTTGTCTAAAGGAGTCTAACTTAAATTCTGTGACTTATGGAAAACGAAACAATGATTTTCATGGCTTTTCCATATGAATGTGAGCTTATTTTTTAAAAAATTAACTTTTCCTTATACTTCACAATTAGTGCTTTGCAGTAACTCTTCAAAGCAACTTGATGTAACAAAGTCATTTCTCTTGCCACATCAAGTAAAGTAACTTCTCGTGTCACATTAGGAAAGCCATTTGCGCCAGTTTTAGTAGCCATAAGCAATCAATCAATTAATTTCTCTTGCCACATTTACAGAGTAATTTTCCTAGTTAAATTAGCAAGGTCATTGCTCTTGCCACATTCTCACTTGTTAGCGTGAAGTAACACTCATTAAAATGATGTCTGTAATTAGCCTCCGTCATACAACGAGTTGGTTTCTCTTCTGGTGTCTGCGAGGCCACTTACAATGAGTTACTTGTTGTTTCATTATCATTGTCGACACCTAAAAGGCTATGACAATAAAGGATTTCTTTTACTTTTCAGAGTGATCCAGAATGACTTTTGAAAGTGAGAGCTACTTAATACTTCAAGTTGTTTGGCCGTCTGCCTCATTTTTTTTTTTTTAAGAGCACGGGATCGATCGTTATTTTATTCTAATTAGCCTTCACTGATATTGATAAATACTCTGTATTTATTCGGTGTCCAACTAACATCATGGGTCCACCATGACGATTCAGTGATCACTGCCTGGAACTGTGGATCTAAATAAAATTCTTTACGCTAAGAATAAAGTGTTGGTAGTTTTATCATTATATCTAGTATAGTGAGGCTTCAGAAATAAACAATCACCCCACCCCCCCCCCCCAAATGCACTCAGAACTATTTCAACAATACTTCTGTGCAATAATATTAAGTGATTGGGATATGTACAGGTTAAGTCAATGGGATACTTAATATTCCATTTCATCGACTATAACTAAGCATGATACCCCGGTAAACAAAGGCGCAAATACAATTTGTATCTATAGGATGTTTTTGTCTATAGTTTTCACACAATATCGTAAAGAAATTAAAAACATACGTTTAACAAAGCAGTAACGAGTCGCCAGGTCCCAAGTATATCATTATAGTCGGATCTCTCTTCTTCTTCTTCTTCTTCTTCTTCTATTTTTTGCTGACGGTAAATATCTGTAGTTAATATCATCGCACCTTTGGGCGGTGAGTAACACGAGATTCCTCTAGTCACGACTAATTTTAGTATCGGCTGAAGATTTTTTCCGTCGGCTAAAAATAAAAAGAAAAAATTTCAGCAGCCAAACTAATATGGAAATCCTACACATAAAAGTTCTCCTTAGGGAAAAAAAGGTTAAAAAAAGTTATGGACAAAGAAATATATCAGTATAAATGTAAAGATCAACTAAGTTATTGTTTCCAGTTGCGGAATCATAAACTTCTAAATAAAATATATTAGTAATAATACGAATAACTTCTAAATAAAATATATTAGTAATGATACCAAAATACAACACAACCTAGAACAGTAAGATTTCGTGCGTACAAACAGCTACTGAAAATGTATAGAGAGATATATACACTATACGCATAAATAGCCATCGAATGTAGCAACAAAAAGCAAATCTAAATTCTTTGTGATTTCAGCGCATTCCAATATTCACAGGACTATTTTCATCTGCCTTTCAACCATTTCAAAAAGAAATAATATAACAAAAAGGGAAGTTCATCCTTCCCAACTTGAGAAATTCAGCTAATTCCACTCTGGCCTAATGTCTCCCAAGAAAGGCTTAGTCCCATTATTAATGTAATAATTACACTAATTAGAAGGAGTTTTCTTTGTCTTTATTATATCATTAAACTGGGGAATGCACAATGAATAGGAACGAATTCCGAAAAGACTTGAAGATTTCAGAATGCTATCTGACACCTGGTGTGGAACAAGAATTAGATTGAAATTTTTTTTATTATTATTATTCTTGATCTTCATTGGGTCTTTTCCTCTCTATTTCGACTTATGTTAGTGACAGATAAAGTCTTGGGTACTCGTATCTCTCTCTCTCTCTCTCTCTCTCTCTCTCTCTCTCTCTCGTCTCTCTCTCTAGCTCTCTCTCTCATTTTATATGCGAAGTGTTACGCCAAACTCTCTCTCTCTCTCTCTCAGATATGTGGCTATCTGAACAATCACAATCTCAAAATCCAAGTGCACCTACCCCCTCCCTGACCCTTACCTCCGTCTCTTTTTCTCAAATCAACTTTCCGAACCATGGAAATACGAGAGAGAGAGAGAGAGAGAGAGAGAGAGAGATTTCTCTAGTATTCGCCTGAAGCTGAAACATTACCAAAAAATCGAAAACCACAATTGACGGCACTCCTCATGCACGATTTTATTTCCTTATAACGTTCATGGACCCCCATCTCTCTCTCTCTCTCTCTCTCTCTCTCTCTCTCTCTCTCTCTTCTCATCATTTTCTAACTGACGCTAAATGTCCACAGCTGATATCTTCGAAAGCACGTATCGTGCTCTTGATTGGCTAAAGCATTCGAACTACAACCAATGGCAGGTGCAAAGGAGATTCCGCCAATCACGATTAGTTTCAACGACGTCGGCTGCTGGTATTTATCGTCATTTTAAAGAAAAATAAAATTAGAATAAAAAATAGAAAACGAATAAAATATTCACGAAACAGCAAAGACGACGTAGAATCGAAACATTAACCTCGGAATAAAAACTGGAAAACAATCCGTACAGAAACGATGGATCTTCGTAATGGTCTTCGGTGACGTAGGTCGGACAGAGGCAATTTACATTAGCAACGCCATTTACGTGATGGATCTCGAGTTGCTTAATCTCTCTCCTGACATGAATCTCCTCAGCTGATTAGCGTTTGTTTCCTTGATGGGGCGTTTTTAGGCTTACCTGACTAGGTTCGTTGGATCGGTAAAAAAAAAAATCTATCTGTCGGTCTCTCTATCTATCTAAATCTATATGTGTGTTTATGTGTGTGCATACACACACATATATATGTGTGTGTAATATAATATAATATAAACAGACGAGAGTGGAAGGACATGTCTGAGGTCTTTGTCCTGCAGTGATAATATACACACACATAAACACACACGCACACACACAGTTATATATATATATATATATATATATATATATATATATATATATATATATATAAAGTTGATAAATAAGTAACTAAGTTTCTTCGCTCCAGAATGAAGACGGTAAAGACTGAAAACTGAGGGGAGAAAAAGATAATGCAATAATTCGCCTTTCTATAAAAAGAAGCCTACCGGGAGAGAGAGAGAGAGAGAGAGGGAGAGAGAGAGAGAGAGAGAGAGAGAGAGAGAGAGAGAGAGCCAAGTATATCAGTCTCAACTATCATTCACACCTTCAACTCCTCAAAACCCAAAGAAGAAGAAGAAGAGATTCCTCTACACGTTTAAAACGTGACCAAAACCAATCGGCTCAATGGAGAAAACCAGTCCAAAATCATTCCTATCTCTTATGTTATTCCTCAACATGCGAGTGGGAAGATGAAGAAGAAGAAGAAGAAGAAGAAGAAGAAGAAGAATGAGGAGGGAGGGGAGGAGGAAAGGTGACTGGGGCCTAAAAAGAACTGCAATTTAATTCCTGTCTCCATCCAGCCGAGGGGAGCCGAGGGAGAAAGGCCTAGTGAAAAGGTGCTGACAATATTACATCCCTGCAATTGTATGTTACTGAATTTCATTACACAGATCGGGCGAGTCGAAATGTCAAACGTTTTAAAGGAGCTACGGGCTGCTTTATGAGCAAGAGCCCGTGCTGGCTTAAGTCAGCTTAATCATAAACAGCAACAACAGCTTAAAGGTATATCAAGTTTTTTTTTTTTTACTATACGTATTTGTTTTCTTATGAAGAATATGCTTCAACTTCCTATACTAAGTAGGCCATCTATTAGTAAGATGAACGTATAAGCGTATGTATACACATGCACATACAAGCATACCTGCAGGCGAGCACACACACACACACACACACACACACACACACACACACACTTTTCTTCTTTCCCACCGTTACCCCTACATTAAGGGGTCGGTTGCCTGATGTGCCTTCTCCACTGACTTCTATCAGAGGCATCATCCTTCACAACATCAGGCAGGCTTTATTGTCTGGCAGAGGGTTTTTGCTATCGCATGCCCTTGCTGTCATCAAACCACAGTTATTGGCAGTGGGCATAACCTTTTACTAAAAAGGCCACTGCAAGGCAGCAGTTTCCACAGTACTGGCAGTGGGCCTAGCCTTTACTAAAAGTAAGACTGCATATATATATTTATATATATAATATATATATATATATATATATATCATATATATATATATATAGATAGATAGATAGATAGATATATATATATATATATATATATATATATAGTATATATAGATATGATATATATATATATATATATATATATATATATATATATATATATATATATATATATAGTAGATAGATAGATATATCATATACATATATATATATAAAATATTCATATATATATGTAGCATATATCATACATATATATATATATATATATATATATATATATATAGTGTATGTATGTATGTATGCATAGATATATAAAAGCAAATATGCATTCAATGATATAACAGAAAACGTCATAAAACGAAAGAAAAAATAATAAAAAATATAAATAGATTAAGTATAAACGATATTAAGGAGACCAAAATATACCATTAGTTATAAAGCATCAAAAGTTAATAAATACACCCAAACAATGATAAGTCTAAGCCTCTAAGACAATTCATATACACGCACTGAGCAAATCCTCTTGCCCAGTAATAGAAGAGAAAACGGAAATAAACAGAGAAAAAAACAAGCGACAAAAACAGGTAATTAATTACAGACAGATTTGGAGCAAATCCAAAAACGATGTCATTATCTGCTAAATGTAGAAGTAATGCCAAAGTCTTCCAAAACACGAGAATTGGAATGACTATTCTTTAATCCTTTCATCCCCGACTGATTTGACGTAGCCGCCAGGTGTAACACACACTCATGCACAGGCATACAATTATCCCACTCATATTTGGTATATGCGTCCTCTGACATTATCCTCCAACGATTGGTTTACGCATATTAGTTCGGGAAAGCACGAACTCGAGAGTCCACCGGCGGGAATGGTCATTTATACCCTTTACTTCCAGAATGGCGGATTCTCTCTCTCTCTCTCTCTCTCTCTCTCTCTCTCTCTCTCTCTCTCTCTCTCTTTTATCAGTCACCATGCTTATTTTTAAAGGGGGAATTAGTCATTATCTGAACTTTTTTATGGTAGGAATGAGGACTTTGTATGGGGGAGAGCACGGGTAGGGGGAGTGGCTGTATGGGGAGGGTTGGGGTGGGGGAAGCATGCCCACAAGGTAACAGTTGCTATAAGAAAATTTCATTCCCCTGAGAAACATTACCTTGAAGTGGTTTGAGAAATACTTTGAATCACCTAGGCTACATTTTACAATTTGATGATCTGGTTTAGATAATCTACTGACTCATACAATTAAATTTTTCAACCTCAATTCATGACAGATGAAAAAAAATGCATTTTCCAAAGCTTCGTCTTTCGTTAGCCCTTTGACAGCACGTCTAATAGCTTATGAAAAATGAGAATGAACATTTCCGTCGTCTGATCTAAATTACCTAAACCTGATCATCGAACTGTAAAATGTAGCCCCAGTAATTCAAAGTACATCTCGGGGGATAAAGTTTTCGTACCTCAGCTGTTTCATAAAATAAAATAACCATGATAAAAGTACGATAATATTTCCCCCAAACAACCTCCTTAACCTCAGATGCTGAATCACGCGTTCCTAAGATACCCGACTATCTTAAGACAATGGCACTACATTTTCTTTGAATCACAATATTTTGATCACCTGTGCCTATTTTTTTTCTATGGGGGGGGGGGAGTGTTAGGAGGAGGTGGTCGGCTGACACTGGCAGCTTGCAAGAGAAATCTATCATCAATGGCATTGTGTCACAATGAGACCCGAGAAACTAAGGAACAGATACAGCCATTCATGTATGTATCTATGTATGTATGTATGCATATATATATATATATATATATATATATATATATATATATATATATATATATATATGCGTGGCGTGTGTGTAAGGAGAGAGAGAGAGAGGGGAGAGAAAGCGTAATTCTGTACAGTGTATTCATTACATACATTAAATGATTTTTAACTTTTTTCACACAACTTTCACTTCATAAAATACAATGAAAAAATGATAGATATATAGACAGCTAGATAGATAGATAGATAGATAGATAGATAATCTAGCTGTCGACCATAGGGAAATCTGACAAGTTTTTCTTCAGATGGAAAAAACCAATACATTAAAAGAGATACTTTTTACACAGATGAAAGCATATACCCCTTCCACAATGGATGATCTTCTTGTTAAAATAATCCTACTCCGGGAACATTTAATCTCTGTTGTATTTTATTGAAAGATCACCTTCCTTTTCGTTCCCCTGCCTTTCGTTGCAAAGTCTTTTCTCTCACCGGAAAACATAACAGAGAAAAAGTATCAGTGAAAACTTATGCAACAAAACATCACTTAACCTATCGGCGGGTTTTTCTCCATAGACAAACGCAAAAAGACTCTCTCTCTCTCTCTCTCTCTCTCTCTCTCTCTCTCTCTCTCTCTCTCTCTCTCTCTAAGCCCTTAATCTTCTGTAAAGTTTTCGGCTACCAGAGTTTCGAAGACAATGCGTCTCAACCTGTACGGCGTAATATATCACACACTATTCCAGAAAGTTTCAACAATGAAAGTAGTC
>NC_061089.1:55141252-55166252 GCF_015104395.2 Macrobrachium nipponense
TTCTATCATCCGCGCCTCTAATCATTTCTCCTCACTCCAAACGTCACTTCTTCACTTCTCAAGGGTTCTCACTTCCAGAAAGTTTTTCCTCACTTCCCCAAGAATTATCCTCACTTCAAAATCAACTGCTCACTTCTCTACACATTGAACTTTTCTCTCGCAATCGTCATCAACCAAAAGACACTCTCCTTGGTTCACTTCAACCCAAAAATATTACAAATAAATAAAAACTTTATAAATATCCTTCGGTACTTATTAACCTTTGAAATCCGTGTAACAACGACGATAAAGATCTTATCTGTGATGAAAATGAGCCGTCAAAAACACTTGTCATTCAAACATTAGAAGCACTAGTGATTAAACCTCACACACACTCATAATTAAACCTAAAAAAACGACAAAACTTAAACCCTAACACAAGAATAATCAAGCGTCCAACATGGTGATAACTCAACGTCGAGCACAATAATAAATATACGAGAAGTCATTTTACTTAAACAGCATTACAGTCTCAGTGCTAATTAAACCTCCACTCGGTTAGAAAATAATTACACCCCTTTCGCCAAAAAAAAATATTATTGAAAATATAAGACGGCGAAAGAGAAGACTAATCAAAACGTAGATCTTACATTCTCTATTGGTAAGAAAACTACAACTCGTAAGTAGATAATTATGTTTCCAACCTCTCTCTCTCTCTCTCTCTCTCTCTCTCTCTCTCTCTCTCTCTCTCTCTCTCTCTCTCTCTTATGGCAATGTATCGCTGGTAATTACATAAGTACCTTCCAGTTACTTGTCGGCTTTTGTTGTCACGGAAATGTGTTATTTCTCCACAATGACGGTCAGCCTGTGTGTTATGTGCAAATGATAAATGTGTACGATAGTACGTGGGTTGTATTAAAACACACATACAGACAGGCATACATAATTTTTTTTTTCTCTCTCTCTCTCTCTCTCTCTCTCTCTCTCTCTCTCTCTCTCTATATATATATATATATATATATAGATATATATATATATATATATATATATATAATTACAGTATATACAAGTGTATACTATATGTGTGTGTATGTATGTACAGTACAGTATGAATGTATGTATAACATATACAGAGTATATATATATATATATATATATATATATATATATATATATAGTATATATATATAGGTATATAATATAGAGATATACATATATAAAATATATATATATGTGTATATATATATATATATATATATATATTCATATATATTCATTTACACACACTTATATATGCATATTTAAATGAAAATGTATAGGCTTATGATACGGGCCATTCCCGTTTTTTACTTTTTTCTTTTTATTCCGGTCTCATAACTGACCACGCTACCAGTACAAACCGTCCCCGAAGTAGATATCACAAGAAATCGCTCGCGAGTTTATTCACTAATTACACAGGCAAGTACGTTTCTTCTTATTTACTAATTGAACCCTCATTAATGTAGAAAGAGAGAGAGAGAGAGAGATCAGTTATTTTTCCCGTTCTTTCGAATTCTCTTGCTAATAGATCTTGTTCAGAAAGCAAAATATTGACTTTTCTGAAAAAAGAACAAGCCTTCATACAAGGAGCTTTATATATACATATGCATATATATATACATATATACATATTTGTAACTATACATAATGTATATAATATATATATAGTGCAAAGAATGTTAACAACAATAAATGCTCACGTTCTCTTAGGCGCCCTGTAAAAAATTGAACATTTTCATAGCGAACAAAAATGAAAACGTTGAACAGTTTTTTCCGGCACGTAGATAACGACATCTCGCAAAACCGAAGTCAAGATAAAAACCAGAACACGACGAAAGCAACACTAAAGAGAGGAATAACACCGACGAGGAATACAGCAGCAAATGAGACGATAAAGAACAAACTCATTTGGGAAAGGTTAACGGAATATGTTCACATTTAACCTTCTGCACTGACTTCGCTACAGTAGAAGCTTCGTGAATATCACTGACGAGGATGACCTTCAACGAGGTTGCGTACATTTGATTGTGGGGTTGAGTGGATGTGACTGTGAGGTTAAGACGCTGAGTGAGGTTGGGTTAATCTGACTTTGAGGTTCAGCTAATGTGATTGTAAGGTTAAGAGATTATGTGAGGCTGTGTAAATCTGATTTTGAGGTTGAGTTCATTTGATTGTGAGGTTAAGAGTTTCAGTGAGGTTGTGTAACTTCTGATTGTGAGATTAAGAGTCAGAGTGAAGTGGGGATATTCTGACTGTGAGGTTGAGCTAATGTGATTGTGAGATTAAGAGTTTCAGTGAGGTTGTGTAACTCTGATTGTGAGGTTAAGTTTCAGTGAGGTTGTGTAAACTTTTGATTGTAAGTCTAAGGGTCTGAGTGAGGCGGTGTAACTCTGATTGTGAGGTTGAGTGAATGCGATGGTGAGGTTAAGAGTTTCAGTGAAGTTGTGTAAATTTCTGATTGTGAGGTTAAGAGTCTGAGTGAGGTTGGGTTAGTCTGATTGTGAGGTTGAGTTAATTTGATTGTGAGGTTGAGTTTGAGTGAGGCTGTGTAAACTTCTCATAGTGAGTTTGATTGCGAGGTTGAGCTAATGTGATTGTGAGGTTAAGAGTTTCAGTGAGGTTTTGTAAACTTCTGATTGTGAGGTTGAGCAAATGTGATTGTGAGGTTAAGAGTTTCAGTGAGGCTGTGTAAACTTCTGATTGTGAGGTTAAGAATTGAGTGAGGTTGGGTTAATCTGACTGTGAGGTTAAGCAAATGTGATTGTGAGATTAAGAGTTTGAGTGAGGTTGTGTAAATCTGATTGTGACGTCGAGCTAATTTGACTGTGAGGTTGAGTTTGAGCGAGGTTGCGTAAATTTTTTATTGTGAATCTAAGGGTCTGAGTGAGGTTGTGAAAATCTGATTGTGAGGTTGAGAGAATGTGATTGTGAGTTTAAGAGGTTGAGTGAGGTTGAGTGAATGTGATTGTGAGGTTAAGAGTTTGAGTGAGGTTGGGTTAATTTAGTTGTGAGGTTAAGATTTTGTGTGAGATTGTATAAATCCGTTTAAGAGGTCGAGTGAATGTGATTGTGAGGTTATATAAGCATTTGGGTGATGTTCAGTTGATTTGATTGTGATGTTAAGAGTTCGAGTGAGGTTGAGTTAATCTGACTGTGAAATTGAGTTCATTTGAATGTGAGGTAAAGAGTTTGAATTAGGTTAAGTCTATATGACTGTGAGGTTGAGATTTGCACGAGGATAAATACATTTTTATAGTAAAAGCAGGAGAAAGGCAGAGGCAGAGTCGATTTTATTACAAGGTTGAGTGGGGTTGAAAAACAGGTCGAGTCAGATATACTGCAAGATCATGCTAGGTTGAGTTAACCTCATTACAAGGTTGAGTGATGTTGACTGCAAAGTTTACTGAGATTACGATGAAGCTGAATACGTGTTATTGAGGGGTTAGAAGAGGTTGGTTGGGGTTAAGTACACTGTGTATGCGAGTTAAATTGAATGGAACGTTAAAGTCATTATGAGATGAACAGAAATCAACAGTAAGTTTTGTTATCTTTGTAAATTTGATTGCAATGCTGAGTGAGGTTGCGTGTTCAATTAAAGCTGATTGAGGGGTTGAGTAGAAAACATTTGAAGACCGAATGAGGTTAACTGAACAGTTTTCTTCAGTAACTGACTGTGAGGTTTTCTGCGGCTGGTTGTGTAAATGAAGGCAAGTTAATAATGAGACTCAACGTCTCGAGCGTGAAGTCAAACTGGGTTAGTTTGAGGTTGCGTAAACCTCAATGTGAGTTTAAGTGAAAGTGATTATGAGGCTCAAAACGCATCAAGATCAAATAAAATTTATTGTATTGAATAAGTTAAGTATAATTATTTGTGAACAAGATTTTATGCCCAAAAATATCAACAAAAAGGTTGAGCGAGGTTGACTCAGATGACTACTCAAGCACGAGTTTAATCTTTCTAAAATCAAACGAAGTTGATAGCCTGAGTATTAATCGACCAAGGTCGAGTATGGCTGAATGATGAGCTGTTTTGGATAGACAAATCGAAGACTACTGTCGTACATTGGCGAAACTTCAAACCCAAAATTATACTTTTTCACGATTACTTTAATCCAGCAGATTCCACACATGATTTCGGATCAACTTAGAGAGAGAGAGAGAGAGAGAGAGAGAGAGAGAGAGAGAGAGAGAGAGAGAGAGAGAGAGAGAGAGATGCTTTTATTGCCCTGATGACCTAATGACCCGTTTTACCGGGTTTACCATATGACAAAAATTCTAACTCCTTATTCCTTGCCTGTGTGTATTATATATATATATATATATATATATATATATATATATATATATATATATATATATAATATATATTACGTAGATAGAAAGGATCTTTCCAAGATAGTTGACCCCCTATGGTTTCCGGGGGTCGTTATTTAGAAACTATTCTTAGTGAGGTTGATTTCTTTGTGATATTCACAGCTTTTGTTTTTATGTTTTTACGGTCATCCCCAACGGGCTTGTACTAAAACACTCCCCAACGGTGGATACATACTTGGTTCAAACCCTTGGGAGTCTTAATTAGAAAATACTAATGATTCTTTCCTTCCGGAAAAATTAAGGTGTTTTAGTAGAGTTTGACCCAATCTCTATTTAGAAAGCTATTACGAGTTCTTACCACAAGACATTTTTTTTTCCTTTCTTTCTTACAAATGAAATCTAGTCTAACGACGACGTCTACAGCAGGCAACTGCATCGTCAGTAGTTAAACGAAGGAAACAATCAGACTAGTAGTTCACAGTATCTAACAATTGAAACTACCAAACTTTCCATTACTGTACAGATCGATTCACACCACGTCTCGTAAACTTCCCACAAGCAATGATCAGCTCCCAAAACCTTTAAAAACGAACTTTTTATTCTCTGCGAAATATGGTCTCATTCCCACAAGGTGCAAAAACTCCGAACTAGGATCATTATAACTCGCCAAACTGCAAACGTACGCAGTATGTCATGTCAGGTCTCACTTTACGAGCTAAAAAATAAAAAAAATATAACTACCTCGTTAAATGGACAAAAATGTATTGGCAAACTTTCACGCTACACGAAATAGTTTCAGTTCGTTCACTGGTACGTAAATACCGCATTTAAAAGCTTGACGAAACGAATTGGTTCGAACAAATGTTGAAAACATGTTACTTCGCCACTTTCCTTTCGAGTTCATTTGCTTTCCAATGCATGACCAACACACCTCGAGGAGAGATTTACAGGCGTTTACTTACGCTGTGTCCGGAGGAAGGAGTCGCGAAGTTAAGCGAGAAACACTACACGATCGCAAGTTAGGTTTTTGCAGGTCGCGAAGCAACACCGAGCAAGAGAAAAGAGAATTAGAGTGAGATCACTAATTCGAGGGAGCTCCTACACCGCAGCCCTCGTTCCCTCACTCCTCCCACAATACTCCGACAAAGTCTGCAACTTTTCTTCTCTCGCCACACAGTTTTAACAGTCAAGATGAAGTGCATACAATTCGACAGACGCACGCGCACTGACACCTCCAGTCATTCGGGATCCGGCCAATCCTCGATGGCGAGTAGTGACGTCGCCCTGCCTCGCCGCCAATCGCTGCGCGGGACGAGAGTGATGTAGCAGGTAGCGTAGCCAATGGCTGCCCTGAGAACTCAACAGGTTATGAAAGACCTTTCGGTGATAAATATCGGCTGAATCGAAGATGCGTAGGCAGATGATGGGGAACCGTGACCGGGACAAGTTGCAGTCAAAGGCGTGTCTATGGGCCATCACACAGAAAAAGCAACTCGAGCCATTTCACACGTAAGATTTTTCCAGCTATTCATTTCTGTCATGACGTGCAAGTGGTCAGGTCAATCGTATATAATAGAGGCAGGAAATACGTCACCATTTCTTCTTAATCGCACTTGCATGCACACGGCACCGTCGCATGACTCGTTTCAGATTACGTCATTGAGAAAGCTGAAGAAGCAGTAGCCTAAATTTAAGTTAATACGTGAAGGCTAAGAGAGTCTTCTTCTCTTCTTCTTCTTCTTCTTCTTCTTGAATTGGGGAAAATGCCGTTAAGGTTGCCCATCAAACTACAACAGGTATAAACAAAGTAATATGTGTTCATCGAAGAAGTACTTGGATTATTATTGTTATTGTTATTATTTATTATTATTATTATTATTATTATTATTATTATTATTATTATTATTATTATGCTAACTTCTTACGATATTTAGTGGAAGGGCGAATTTTAAAAACTTCAGACGCAAAGCTTCTAATGATTAAGAATTCCCTTCTGCCGTTAATACCCCAGAGTGATTAAGATCATTCTTTCACCGAGAATATAATAGTGAATTTTAGCTTTAGCTATCCATACTGGCTGCAATATAAACTAATGTTTGGTTAAAAATTACATAATAAACGCCTACAACTAAACTTTTGGTGTTGTCTGGCACGAGAAAAATTTTTGCAGAAGAAAAATTCATAAAGTTGCTATCGTGAAGGGAATGAAGTTAACACACCACACACACACACACACACACACACACACACATATATATATATATATATATATATATATATATATATATAGGGTGATGTGTTCACGACCCGGTTACAGTAAAAGAATAATATTCATAAAAAAAAAAAATTATAGAGCTACAGGAGAGATTTTGTGCTTAAAAGAAAGCTTAACTAATTCCCCATCTTATGTTATGAGTTTCATATCTGTAGATATCATAGTATTGGTTTTACAGCCGTTTTAAAAAATCCAGAATTCTCTGTCCGGGTCAACGAGACCGTGATGTTCACGACCCGGACGGGGGTGTGGTCTCAACCCGGACGGATGTTTTGGTCCACCAAAAACACACTTACACCAATGTTTATATTGTTTTTAACTAAGAACATCCAGAACATGACACTGAAAGGTGGAATAAACAATTGGTAGCAAATCTCAATTTAATAAAAAATAGGTAGCAAAAATCTCAATGTAATAAGAAAATATATATGTATAAAAACTGTATAAAAACTAATGACTAAACTAATTACTAAAGTAATGCATATTAAAGCCCCTCAAGGGAGGGAGGACCTTGATGAGCTTTGCTTGTCGTTGGGTGGTCCCGTGCTGACTGTCCGAGTTGGACCACGCACAATTTTTAATTTTTTTAAAAATTCGTAAAATATATAAACAATTGGCCTAGGTTTAAATATTTCAATTTGGAGAAGTAAACACTAATTGGGGGGCACATATTAATGCTAAAAATAATTCACTTCCATCAATAAAACACTTCGAAAAATCACTCGATATTTAGCCGTGGCAAACACCCATTTCCAGCTTTTTCCATGGCTTTATCTCACATATGGTACATTATAGTTGTAAGAACTATGCAATCATTCACTTTTTAATTGGTTTTTCCAGTACACTTAATTTGCATGAATTTCAAAAACTGTCCGAGTCGAGAACACGGCAAATAAATAAATTTTTTTTCGCGGGTACCCGAAGCGAGTCCATTCTTGTTTAGGCATTCCGTATTATCACTGATTTTATGCCAATATGGCTATATTACATAACAAAACTTATTACAAGTTGATCACGCCTTATTCGTGGTCATGGCACAATATATCCTGATGCCGAAAATTAAGATCGCGACCTCTTAAAATCGAAATTCTTACCTTGTTTACAAGCGAAGCGTTGGCGGGTAGGTTTGCAAATGGCGTCTAGTTAGGACCGCCGCCTTCCCTCATACGTCATAGCTCTGACGTCATCCTCCAGGCTCGATCGTTCATTGGTTAATCAAGACTGTCCGGGTCGAGACCTTGTCCGGGTCGTGAACACATCAACCTATATATATATATATATATATATATATTATTTATTATATATAACTAATGAACATATGAGTAACTGTTTTACAGAAATAAGTTGCTGACTCACACACATCATAAAAGAAGTTAGAACTTAAGTACGTGTGTAACCTGAGGCTTCTCCTGTGTGTGTAAGAAAGAGATAGAGAGAGAGAGAGAAGCTTTCCCTTGTATGAACAAGCCTATAGATGTATAATACCAACCCAAGACGGACCACGTTAAGTTTTGGGTATTAGCATCTTAACTAAGATCAACCATTACCACATCTTAGATAGAAAAACATATTTGATCAACTCAAAACAATGGAAGGTCAAAAGGTCACACCAAGGCCAATTTCGTATTGCTAATCGAAATGTTGCCAACATCCAGTAACCTTTTTTTGATTGCACAAATCAATACCTGATCAATTATCCCTTTATGAGTCCAAATAATAGAAGGGTCAGCTATACGGAAAAGGTCAGACGGTCATCCCCAGGACAATTGTTAATTGTTAATCAAAATGCAGCCACAACTATAAAACAATCAGTGACCCTGATTTTTTCGTACTTTATAGTAAAGGGGATTTAAAAGTCTTAAAGCATTGACATTTTTCATAATATCAATACATTTTTCAGTATCATTAACTCCATAAGGCTAAAAGACTTGGTATTTTTGTAGTTTGTTTAAAGCCTAATGTCTTAAAAGTGACACAGGTTAGTATTTTTTTTTCTTATAAACTCAAGTGACTTACAAGTGACATGGGTTAATATTGTTTTTGCAATTTTATAAACCCAAGTGGCTTAAAAGTGACATTGGTTAATATTTTGTTCTTATTTTTATAAACCCAAGAGGCTTAAAACTGACATGGGTTAATGTTTTGGGGGGAATTTTTATAAAAACAGGTGGCTTAAAAGTGACATGGGTTAATATATTTTCATTCTTAGATACTCAAATTTCTTAAAACTGAAAAGTGACATTGTTAATAATTCTAGGGGAATTTTTTTATAAAGGTGACGCTGGTTAATATCTTCGGGGGAATTTTTATAAAACCAAGATGCTTAAAAGTGAGCTGGTTAATATTTTTAGCGGAATTTTTATAAACCCAAGTTGCTTAAAAGTGACGTGGGTTAATATATATATATATTATTATAATATATATATATACATATATATATAGATATATATTATAATATATATTTATATAATATATATATATCTATTAATAAAGATATATATAGCTATACCATAGATATATACATATATATATATATATATATATATGATCTATATCTACATTATATATAATATACCATCTTCTATAATATAACATATTATTATATCTCTGTATATGTATATATATATATTTATATATATAGTATATATATATATATATATATATATATATATATATACATATATACATATATATATATATATATATATATATATATATCATATATATATATACATATATATATATATATATATATATATATATGTATATATATATATATAATATATATATTTATATATATATTATATATAATATATTATATATATATATATATATATAATACCTTCCTATATAAATCAATGTGGTATAATATTGTCTTGAAAAATAGTGGGTTCGCTAATCTTGACATAATCCGATAAAGCCTAAAGGCTTAAAAGTGATATCGTTTTGTATTTTCATCGAGCTTTCTGTATTCCCGAAGGCCTCTACTTAAACCACACCTTCTTCGGGATTTGCATCGAATTCCGTGAAAAATCCATAAGTATAAGATTGACATGACTAGACATTTCCCCGATTTTTTAGGAAATTAATTGACTTGAAAGTGACATGATATGACATTTTCATTGATTTATTTACACAAAATAAGATAGCAAACTTCGACATCCCTTTATATTTCAATCGATTTCTTATGAAATTAAATAGCTGTGAAGTGACATTTCTTTAGATTTCCATCGCTTTCTTATTGAAATCTATGGCTAAATTGTGACATGGCGATAATAATTGGATCCATATCCAATACCGTTAAATGACTAGAAAGTGACATAACATAACATTTGCATCGAATTTCTTCCAGGATTAAATGGCTAAACAGTGACATGAACTGACATTGTTCGTATCTCTTAAGAAATCAAATAGCTAAAAGGTGACACGGTTTGACATCTTAATATATCAGGAAATCGTTCAACGGTTAAAAGGTGACATGCGTTGACAATTTCAGAGATATTCCTTGACATGAAATCAAATCGCAAGTAAAATTACACAATTTGACATTTTCTTCAACTTCTTATTACATTCAGTGGCTGAAAAGTGACAGGATTAATTTTACATTTATTCCAAAAGAAATCAAGTAGCTTAGAATAACATTTGCTTCCCGTTGAGGTCGAATTATCATAATGTTCGTAATTAATGTTAAAGGGAATTTGATATTTTGTCTAAAGGAGTCTAACTTAAATCTGTGACTTATGGAAAACGAAACAATGAGTTTTCATGGCTTTTCCATATGAATGTGAGCTTATTTTTTAAAAAATTAACTTTTCCTTATACTTCACAATTAGTGCTTTGCAGTAACTCTTCAAAGCAACTTGATGTAACAAAGTCATTTCTCTTGCACATCAAGTAAAGTAACTTCTCGTGTCACATAGGAAGCCATTTGCGCCAGTTTTAGTAGCCATAAGCAATCAATCAATTAATTTCTCTTGCCACATTTACAGAGTAATTTTCCTAGTTAAATTAGCAAGGTCATTGCTCTTGCCACATTCTCACTTGTTAGCGTGAAGTAACACTCATTAAAATGATGTCTGTAATTAGCCTCCGTCATACAACGAGTTGGTTTCTCTTCTGGTGTCTGCGAGGCCACTTACAATGAGTTACTTGTTGTTTCATTATCATTGTCGACACCTAAAAGGCTATGACAATAAAGGATTTCTTTTACTTTTCAGAGTGATCCAGAATGACTTTTGAAAGTGAGAGCTACTTAATACTTCAAGTTGTTTGGCCGTCTGCCTCATTTTTTTTTTTAAGAGCACGGGATCGATCGTTATTTTATTCTAATTAGCCTTCACTGATATTGATAAATACTCTGTATTTATTCGGTGTCCAACTAACATCATGGGTCCACCATGACGATTCAGTGATCACTGCCTGGAACTGTGGATCTAAATAAAATTCTTTACGCTAAGAATAAAGTGTTGGTAGTTTTATCATTATATCTAGTATAGTGAGGCTTCAGAAATAAACAATCACCCCCCCCCCAAATGCACTCAGAACTATTTCAACAATACTTCTGTGCAATAATATTAAGTGATTGGGATATGTACAGGTTAAGTCAATGGGATACTTAATATTCCATTTCATCGACTATAACTAAGCATGATACCCGGTAAACAAAGGCGCAAATACAATTTGTATCTATAGGATGTTTTTGTCTATAGTTTTCACACAATATCGTAAAGAAATTAAAAACATACGTTTAACAAAGCAGTAACGAGTCGCCAGGTCCCAAGTATATCATTATAGTCGGATCTCTTTTTTTTTTCTTCTTCTTCTTCTCTTCTTCTTCTATTTTTGCTGACGTAAATATCTGTAGTTAATATCATCGCACCTTTTTGGGGGGGCGGTGAGTAACACGAAAAGATTCCTCTAGTCACGACTAATTTTAGTATCGGCTGAAGATTTTTTCCGTCGGCTAAAAATAAAAAGAAAAAAAAATTTCAGCAGCCAAACTATATGGATAAATCCTACACATAAAAGTTCTCCTTAGGGAAAAAAAAGGTTAAAAAAAGTTATGGACAAAGAAATATATCAGTATAAATGTAAAGATCAACTAAGTTATTGTTTCCAGTTGCGGAATCATAAACTTCTAAATATATTTAGTAATAATACGAATAACTTCTAAATAAAATATATTAGTAATGATACCAAAATACAACACAACCTAGAACAGTAAGATTTCGTGCGTACAAACAGCTACTGAAAATGTATAGAGAGATATATAAACTATACGCATAAATCAAATCTAAATTCTTTGTGATTTCAGCGCATTCCAATATTCACAGGACTATTTTCATCTGCCTTTCAACCATTCAAAAAAGAAATAATATAACAAAAAGGGAAAAAAAAAAAGTTCATCCTTCCCAACTTGAGAAATTCAGCTAATTCCACTCTGGCCTAATGTCTCCCAAGAAAGGCTTAGTCCCATTATTAATGTAATAATTACACTAATTAGAAGGAGTTTTCTTTGTCTTTATTATATCATTAAACTGGGGAATGCACAATGAATAGGAACGAATTCCGAAAAGACTTGAAGATTTCAGAATGCTATCTGACACCTGGTGTGGAACAAGAATTAGATTGAAATTTTTTTATTATTATTATTCTTGATCTTCATTGGGTCTTTCCTCTCTATTTCGACTTATGTTAGTGACAGATAAAGTCTTGGGTACTCGTACTCTCTCTCCTCTCCTCTCTCTCTCTCTCTTACTCTCTCTCTCTCTCTCTCTCTCTCTCTCTCTCTCTCTCTCTCTCTCTCTCTCTCTCTCTCTCTCATTTTATATGCGAAGTGTTACGCCAAACTCTCTCTCTCTCTCTCTCAGATATGTGGCTATCTGAACAATCACAATCTCAAAATCCAAGTGCACCTACCCCCTCCCTGACCCTTACCTCCGTCTCTTTTTCTCAAATCAACTTTCCGAACCATGGAAATACGAGAGAGAGAGAGAGAGAAGAGAGAGAGAGATTTCTCTAGTATTCGCCTGAAGCTGAAACATTACCAAAAAATCGAAAACCACAATTGACGGCACTCCTCATGCACGATTTTATTTCCTTATAACGTTCATGGACCCCCACTCTCTCTCTCTCTCTCTTCTCTCTCTCTCTCTCTCTCTCTCTTCTCATCTTTTTTAACTGACGCTAAATGTCCACAGCTGATATCTTCGAAAGCACGTATCGTGCTCTTGATTGGCTAAAGCATTCGAACTACAACCAATGGCAGGTGCAAAGGAGATTCCGCCAATCACGATTAGTTTCAACGACGTCGGCTGCTGGTATTTATCGTCATTTTAAAGAAAAATAAAATTAGAATAAAAAATAGAAAACGAATAAAATATTCACGAAACAGCAAAGACGACGTAGAATCGAAACATTAACCTCGGAATAAAAACTGGAAAACAATCCGTACAGAAACGATGGATCTTCGTAATGGTCTTCGGTGACGTAGGTCGGACAGAGGCAATTTACTTAGCAACGCCATTTACGTGATGGATCTCGAGTTGCTTAATCTCTCTCCTGACATGAATCCTCAGCTGATTAGCGTTTGTTTTCCTTGATGGGGCGTTTTTAGGCTTACCTGACTAGGTTCGTTGGATTCGGTAAAAAAAAAAATCTATCTGTCGGTCTCTCTATCTATCTAAATCTATATGTGTGTTTATGTGTATGCATACACACACATATATATGTGTGCTTAATATAATATAATATAAACAGATGAGAGTGGAAGGACATGTCTGAGGTCTTTGTCCTGCAGTGATAATATACACACACATAAACACACACGCACACACAGCATATATATATATATATATATATATATATATATATATATATATATATATATATAAAGTTATAAATAAGTAACTAAGTTTCTTGCGCTCCAGAATGAAGACGGTAAAGACTGAAAACTGGGAGAAAAAGATAATGCAATAATTCGCCTTTCTATAAAAAGAAGCCTACCGGGGAGAGAGAGAGAGAGAGAGGAGAGAGAGAGAGAGAGAGAGAGCCAAGTATATCAGTCTCAACTATCATTCACACCTTCAACTCCTCAAAACCCAAAGAAGAAGAAGAGATTCCTCTACATGTTTAAAACGTGACCAAAACCAATCGGCTCAATGGAGAAAACCAGTCCAAAATCATGCCTATTTCTTATGTTATTCCTCAACATACGAGTGGAAAGAAGAAGAAGAAGAAGAAGAAGAAGAAGAAGAAGAAGAATGAGGAGGGGGAGGAGGAAAGGTGACTGGGGCCTAAAAAGAACTGCAATTTAATTCCTGTCTCCATCCAGCCGAGGGGAGAAAGGCCTAGTGAAAAGGTGCTGACAATATTACATCCCTGAATTGTATGTACTGAATTTCATTACACAGAATCGGGCGAGTCGAAATGTCAACGTTTAAAGGAGCTACGGGCTGCTTTATGAGCAAGAGCCCGTGCTGGCTTAAGGTCAGCTTAATCATAAACAGCAACAACAGCTTAAAGGTATATCAAGATTTTTTTTTTTTTTACTATACGTATTTTCTTATGAAGAACATGCTTCAACCTCCTATACTAAGTAGTCCATCTATTAGTAAGATGAACGTATAAGCGTATGTATGCACATGCACATACAAGCATACCTGCAGGCGAGCGCACACAAACACACTTTTCTTCTTTCCCACCGTTACCCCTACATTAAGGGGTCGGTTGCCTGATGTGCCTTCTCCACTGACTTCTATCAGAGGCATCATCCTTCACCAACATCAGGCAGGCTTTATTGTCTGGCAGAGGGGTTTTTGCTATCGCATGCCCTTGCTGTCATCAACCACAGTTATTGGCAGTGGGCATAACCTTTTACTAAAAAGGCCACCTGCAAGGCAGCAGTTTCCACAGGTACTGGCAGTGGGCCTAGCCCTTTACTAAAAAGTAAGAACTGCATATATATATATTTATATATATATATATATATATATATATAGATAGATAGATAGATAGATAGATATATATATATATATATATATATATAGATATATAGATATTATATAGTATATATATATATATATATATATATATAGATAGATAGAGATAGTATAGATATATACATATACATATATATATATATTTCATATATATATATGTAGCATATATATACATACAATATATATATATATATATATATATATATATGTATGTATGTATGTATGCATAGATATATAAAAGCAAATATGCATTCAATGATATAACAGAAAACGTCATAAACGAAATAAAAATAATAAAAATATAAATAGATTAAGTATAAACGATATTAAGGAGACCAAAATATACCATTAGTTATAAAGCATCAAAAGTTAATAAATACACCCAAACAATGATAAGTCTAAGCCTCTAAGACAATTCATATTACACGCACTGAGCAAAATCCTCTTGCCCAGTAATAGAAGAGAAAACGGAAATAAACAAGAGAAAAAAACAAGCGACAAAAACAGGTAATTAATTACAGACAGATTTGGAGCAAATCCAAAAACGATGTCATTATCTGCTAAATGTAGAAGTAATGCCAAAGTCTTCCAAAACACGAGAATTGGAATGACTATTCTTTAATCCTTTCATCCCCGACTGATTTGACGTAGCCGCCAGGTGTAACACACACTCATGCACAGGCATACAATTATCCCACTCATATTTGGTATATGCGTCCTGTGACATTATCCTCCAACGATTGGTTTACGCATATTAGTTCGGGAAAGCACGAACTCGAGAGTCAACCGGCGGGAATGGTCATTTATACCCTTTACTTCCAGAATGGCGGATTCTCTCTCTCTCTCTCTCTCTCTCTCTCTCTCTCTCTCTCTCTCTCTTTTAATCAGTCACCATGCTTATTTTTAAAGGGGGAATTAGTCATTATCTGAACTTTTTTTATGGTAGGAATGAGGACTTTGTATGGGGGAGAGCACGGGTAGGGGGAGTGGCTGTATGGGGAGGGTTGGGGTGGGGGGAAGCATGCCCAACAAGGTAACAGTTGCTATAAGAAAATTTCATTCCCCTGAGAAACATTACCTTGAAGTGGTTTGAGAAAATACTTTGAATCACCTAGGCTACATTTTACAATTTGATGATCTGGTTTAGATAATCTACTGACTTATACAATTAAATTTTTCAACGTCAATACATGACATGAAAAAAAATGCCTTTTCCAATGCTTCGTCTTTCGCTAGCCCTTTGATAGCACGTCTAATAGCTTATTAAAAATGAGAATGAACATTTCCGTCGTCTGATCTAAATTACCTAAACCTGATCATCGAACTGTAAAATGTAGCCCCAGTAATTCAAAGTACATCTCGGGGGATAAAGTTTTCGTACCTCAGCTGTTTCATAAAATAAAATAACCATGATAAAAGTACGATAATATTTCCCCCAAACAACCTCCTTAACCTCAGATGCTGAGTCACGCGTTCCTAAGATAGCCCGACTATCTTAAAACAATGGCACTACATTTTCTTTGAATCACAATATTTTGATCACGTGTGCCTATTTGTTTTTTTCTGGGGGGGGGGGGGGGGGGGGGGGAGTGTAGGAGGAGGTGGTCGGCTGACACTGGCAGCTTGCAAGAGAAATCTATCATCAATGGCATTGTGTCACAATGAGACCCGAGAAACTAAGGAACAGATACAGCCATTCATGTATGTATCTATGTATGTATGTATGCATAATATATATATATATATATATATATATATATATATATATATATATATATATATATGCGTGCGCGTGTGTGTAAGGAGAGAGAGAGAGAGAGGGAGAGAAAGCGTAATTCTGTACAGTGTATTCATTACATACATTAAATGATTTTTAACTTTTTCACACAACTTTCACTTCATAAATACAATGAAAAAATTGATAGATATATAGACAGCTAGATAGATAGATAGATAGATAGATAGATAATCTAGCTGTCGACCATAGGGAAATCTGCAAGTTTTTCTTCAGATGGAAAAAACCAATACATTAAAAGAGATACTTTTTACACAGATGAAAGCATATACCCCTTCCACAATGGATGATCTTCTTGTTAAAATAATCCTACTCCGGGAACATTTAATCTCTGTTGTATTTTATTGAAAGATCACCTTCCTTTTTCGTTCCCTGCCTTTCGTTGCAAAGTCTTTTCTCTCACCGGAAAAACATAACAGAGAAAAGTATCAGTGAAAACTTATGCAACAAAACATCACTTAACCTATCGGCGGGTTTTCTCCATAGACAAACGCAAAAAGACTCTCTCTCTCTCTCTCTCTCTCTCTCTCTCTCTCTCTCTCTCTCTCTCTCTCTCTCTCTCTAAGCCCTTAATCTTCTGTAAAGTTTTCGGCTACCAGAGTTTCGAAGACAATGCGTCTCAACCTGTACGGCGTAATATATCACACACTATTCCCAGAAAGTTTCAACAATGAAGTAGTCACTTCTCATTGCCAGGAGAGATGTGAGACCAGAAAAAAAGAAGAAATAAATATTCAGTCATCAAAGACATCGAAATATAGACACGTGCAACTATATTCGCGGGGGTTGGGGGAGGGGCCCGTTTAGCCCTTTAAGGGAGTCATTGTTCAATGTAGAAACTGAACATTGAACATAAAACAGAGTTGTTCTTTATTCCCGCAATAAACTCAAAAGAGACGTAGATAGTCAATAGGGACCCACTATCGATTAATAATGGACTGAAAAGAATATGCAATAGACAAACGCAAGCTAGAATAGACAAATTTACTCAAGAACTTGGGAAAAAGAATATCACTAGAAAAAACTACTAATATATATATATATATATATATATATATATATATATATATATATATATGTATATATATATTATATAATGTGCAAGCATAACCTAAGTAAATGAAGTCACTCAAGAACTTATGAAAAGAATCTCATAAAAAACTACACAAGTATATTTTATATATATATATATATAGTATATATATATATATATATATATATATATATATATATATATATATATATATATATATATATATATATATATATAAAGGTGGAAGCCACGAAGGAAAGTGAAACAATGGAGCCTGTGAGATCTTTTGACTCAAAGGTCCTTTACTGATTCAGTTATACATAATATATATATATATATATACATATATATATATATACATATATAATATATATATATATATATAAATATTATATTTTGTAAAAGTTACTGAGTAAGCATCACCTGCATTGTCTTCTAAGCAGTCAAGTAAAAATGAGAAATTCCGTGATCATGAATTTCGGCAAAGAAAGGCATCGATTTCTGTTAATAAAGAGGTGAGGTTCAAACCCGGATTTCGGCATTTGTGTGTAACGACAGTTTTTTTCCAATTACTTCTTTCGGATGCAATTTAAAAATGCAAACGTTTCTTGAATTAAAATGAAATAAGAAGAGTTTGTTATCTCCTAAATATATATATTATATAGACATATATGCGGAAATGTAAATACACATAAATACATTACATATATACATTATATATACAGACATACATACACATACATACATATATATAAGTAATAAAATAAAGCAAATGTGGATACATATATACTTGACAAAAGATGGTTGCAAAGCTCCCTAACAGCATGCATCATTATGTAGGTGATCTCACTGAATACTGAGAACTCTTTCCTTATTACCCCAAGACCAACAACAAACAAATGCCATTACTTGCCGGGAAAATAAAAGTCAAAATATGCGCGAACGGGCATATAAACACAGCACGCCATACAGGAAAGCCCATATAAGGCCGGGTATTCACGCACAGGTTTACCTGACAGTCTCCCTGTCAGTTCATCGAACCTAACGTTAAAACGTGCGTGTGGACGGCAGTTTCTGGGCGGAGTCAGTCCACTCACCAAAACTGATGAACTGATGGAATTACCTGATGGAATTTGACGTCCTCTGAATCTCAAAAGGCTAATTCATATAAAAGTTAGGTATATCTTAGTTTAACTAGACCATTGAGCTGATTAACAGTTCTCCTAGGGCTGGCCAGAAGGATTAGATATTTTTACGTTCCTGGGAACCAACTGGTTACCTAGCAATGGGAACTACGGCTTATTGTGGGATCCAAACCACATTATATCTATAAATGAATTTCTAATCTCCAGAAACAAGTTCCTCTGATTCCACGTTGGAAGAGCGGGAAGTCGAACTCACAACTACTGAATCGGTAGGCGAGCACATAAACCACTCGTCGAACGAGGGACTGAAATATATATAAGCACTGTGAAGAACACAATTCACAAGTTACAAGCCACTCAACAAATTTATTTTGTTTCCATTCAGGAAACACCAATGCAAAGGTTAGTTCCTGTTTCAAACCACGTTCATGCTATTAACATTTTGACAATGAAACAAATAAACAAGAAATACAGAAAGAGACTACAATAAAATGCTACAGAATCACTCGAGAACTTCTCAAAGCTCACTGGCACTCCCTGTTGCCACCTGAAACCAGCACTACAAACTTCGTTGCCATTCACTATTAATGGATAATGTCAGTATTTCAGGATTTATAAATAAAAAACAAACGATACACACTATCTGTATATAGAAGTTCTTCAATTGACAACACTGGAAAATGATTCACATTAGTTACAATGAAAGTAAATTTCGTTATACAGTAAATCTAAAAAATGATACTACCAATAACTATTATCTTTCAACCACTCTAAATCAACGATGATAGGAAGTCACCAAGAGTAGTTTTAATTTTGAGCACCCTAGCTACATCATTTTCCATTTTTAACTTAATTGTTTTATTCAAAAAGTCTCTCTCCTTCTTCTTGGTTTTAAATTTTTTACTCACTAATAACCCATTCGGAACATTTGAAACCTTTTCAACAGGTAAAGTGTCAACTACCTTTCCGACCACATCCTTTTTCAAATGTCTCTCGCCAATATCAGTCACTTTTGCTTTCCTCAGAAATACCGTTCCTAAACGTCTCTCGTTGTGATTATATTTCCGTTATTCCTGGGGGTTTGCCTCCTGTGAGCTCTGCTTGGTGTTTACTTTTCTTCAGTTTCTTATGATGCTCTTTGATTATTTTCTTTTTCTTTTTCTTTTTATCCGTTAACATACTAATGTCCAAAGTTATATCGATTGTTTTCCTTGTCTCTCTTACTGGTAATGACTTCTTCATATTTTCAGGTAGAGAGCAATATGTCTTAAATTTCTCTTTACACACAAAGCACACAAGTTCCAGGGTATTCATCCGAATACTGTAGAGCGAGAGTCGGAGCTTCTCTCTATTCTTCAGCCTTTTCACATTTTTTCGTTCCTTCCTCAGCAAGGCTTTAATAAGCTGGCGCTTCTTCATCTTGGGGCGCTTCAGAAGGCGGGATCTGTTAAGTCCTGTTTTCCAAGGTGTAAAACATTTTGTGCAGCAGATTTGCTCTTTTAATTCCTTACCAGCTTCAAGTAAGCCTGTGAAACAGATAATAAATATTCATTAAAATGCTATCTATGTAATTTTATTTTTTGAGTGATTATGGAAAATGACAGTACAGCTTACTTTTTTATGTTAGAATCCTGTATTATTGAAAACTACTGACAATAATTTCCTAATAAGGAAAAACAGGCTACGTCTGTATCCCTTTTCATGTTTCAGCCTTGTAGGGTAATAGTCCGAGTCATTGTCATTGTACGCTTAACCATCTTGGATGATAAACTAGTTCACGAAATCATAGGAAATAGAAAATCTTCTTAATGGTAGCAGACATCCGGTGTCTACATATCCTGAAGAAACAAGTGGCCAACGGTACCCACGAGTACTGACGGACGTGCGAAATGTTAGGGTCAGTTGGGACGGGCAACCAGTGGTCCTGATCTTGCCCAGGCCTGAAAAAATAAGAAAAAGGTAAAAAGGGATGGGGGTTTACAACCTTACTTTTTATGTAGGGTAGGGGCTCGTTGTCATCTCCTGCTTCCCCTGCACCAAATCCGTTGGACAACTTTGCTGTTTTTCCTTATGGAGATATCATAAAGTGTCTGCGAGTTTTGCATGAGCAAAATAAGAAACTGCTAAATTACCTAGAGTGTATTTCAAGCAAACTTGATACAGTGACGGTGTCTGGTGCTACAGTGATTCACGATAAGTAGGAGAATGGTGTCGCCTCTCCCGAAGAAGTTACATTGGTCTCAGTCAACCAAAAAATTGAAAAATTAGAGCAGCAACAAAATTCGGAAATTTTGATATGTAAAGGGCCAGCGGTTGGTGGTTTGGTCACGGCAGCGACGACTGATTCTCGCGTTAATTTTCATGTCTTGAAAGGAGAAGTCTGTAAGTACATTTGTGGAGAGGATGGTGTCCTAATTGATATTAACTGTATACAAGTTAGTTTCTTTGATCGCAATAGAAGGTTATTGAGAGTTTATTGCGGTAACGCAGTGAATTAACATCTCTTATTAAAACAGGTCAGACGGCGTAGGCCTGCTGATTTTTGTGTAACTGAATATTTAACAAAATCTAACCAGGTAATATTCTGTAACCTAAGGCAGTTAAAAAAGCATTTTCCAGCTAAGATAAAATCTGTATTTACTCTGGATGGCAATACTCATGTCAGGTTCGTTAAAAATGTTCGGGTCCGCAGGGTCTCAACCCTAACTGAACTGCGATATATAGACCAACGAGAAATGCCATAAATGGATGCTGTGGATAATTTGAATGTTAATGTTGAAACTCCCGGTGTTGCTGTGTAAGTACTGTATTGTAACCAATGATGGCTTCTATTGATTTTAAAAACGGTGATTACCCTAAACTGTCGCTAGATCTGGATAATTATTCTCCTCCCTTGTGTGATAATCTTGACTGTGAGTTAATATCTAATATGGTAACTGTTATATGTTTTAATATATCACTCTTGAACATACAAAGTTGTAAAAAGAATTTTATTCAATTCGTATCACATTTTACTAACCTGTTAACCCTGTTTTCATGTGTAATCTTTAATGAAACCTGGTTATCTTCTGATACAGACGTAAATTATGTAATTCCTGGATTTTACTCTCATGATATACATCGAAACCATTATGGTGCAGGAGTGAAAATATTTGTAAAATATGGTATACAGGCGAAAATTTTAAAACATTTCTCGTTTGTAAATGACCTCTTCGAGGTCTTAACAGTTGTACTGAACTTTATCAGGATTGACGTTGTCTGCTCTGCTCTCTACCATCCCCCTACTTCCTCCCCCGAGAACAACAATGCGTTTGTCTCTAATTACTTATCCTTCTTGAGAGATTTACTTGCTAAGTACAAGAAAGCGATAGTATGCGATGATTATAATATCAATCCGTTGAATATGGGTAAATTTGGATATAATGATAAATTTATTAATGGTATGTTTGAAATTGGCTTTACGCCATTGGCCACAATACCTCCCAAAAGAAACATAGATAGGGTTTTAACAAGGTTCAGCCTGTTGGACCATATTTGGATTTCTAACATTGATAATGTGAATAACACTTACGTTATCCATTATGATCTTACACACCATTTTACTGTTATGGCTTCATTTAAGCTATTTGCTAACCAGCTTTTAGGAAGGGTTACTCAAGTGGAGAGATCGTTTAGCAAGAGGAGTTTGACGACTTTTAAGTTTCTTGTGTCTAATTTTAATCCTTGTGAGTTTGCTGTTCTTGGTGGTAGTTTTGATACTGTATATGATTCTTACTTTGATGGGGTTTTTAAACTTTTGTAAATGCTGCTGCCTCCCTTGTGGGTAATTTAGAACCACCGCTTGTAACTACTTACCATACCCCTCCACTAATGACAACATGTTACTTAAGGCCGACTGATCATGTTGAGGTGGCACATGTTATTAGAAGGTTAAAAAATAAAGGTAATAAAATTTGTGACATAACGCCGTTAATATTGAAGGATAGCTGTAATGTATTTACTTCCCATTATGCAATGCTCTATAATATGTCAATTATGCAGCCTGAATTTCCTAATCGACTTAAGGTTGCTAGAGTTACTCCTGGACTAGAAAGCATCATTGATAAATATAGGTCCATATCAGTTTTACCTGTGGCTTCAAAAATCTTTGAAAGATTAATTCTAGGCAGGATGAACAGCTTCATTGAAAATTACTCTATTCTTAATATTTCTCAATATGGCTTCTGAAAGAAGAGATGTACTACACAGGCCATTATTAAATTTCTCTCTATTGCAACAAAGGCTTATCGAGAGAAGAGTTTTTGTGTCTGCTTCTTCCTTGACCTATGAAAGGCACTTGACACTGCGTCACACAAAATACTTTTGGATAAACTACAGCATTATGTGTTTCGTGGCCAATTTCATCTATACCTAAGATCATACTTTAGTAACAGAAGGCAGTTTGTAAGCGTAAATGGTGTTGATTCTGATGATAAGGTGGTTACATGTGATGATGCCTCAAGGGTCTATACTTGGCCCTCTTTATTTTAACATATTTATGAATGACCTACCTAATGCACTGCAGGCCGAACCAATTTTATTTGCGGATGATACTGTTTTTCTGCTGGTTTCCCATTCAGTCACCGAGCTTATGTTTAGTGAACTTGAGCTATACTTAAAAGCAAATATGCTAACTCCTAATACTAATAAGAGTAAGTTGACGTTTATCCTGACCAAGTCTCCCCAAGAACTCCCCACCCTATCTTTCGCTGATGGCATTATTGAATGGGTAACGGACTTCAAATACTTACGCATGACCATCACTAATACCTTGACATATACAAAACACATAAACAATGTCTCACTTAATGTCAGCCGTATAAGTGGAGCAATTATTAGTACTCGTGATTTCTTGTCGACTGATATATTGCTTAAATTATATTATGCTCTAGTGCTCTCTACTTGAATAACCACCTCTTAATATGGGGCTCTGCACCTGTTACTGTGCTTAAGAGATTGAAAGTTCGTGTCAACAACTTGCTAAGAATAATCTGGTTGTCAGATATGAGGATGGAAGACCGGTGATGGGCACATCGGAACTTTATACACGTTTACAGATACTAAACATAAGTAGCTTGTATAAACTAAGCCTATTTAAGTTCTTGAGGAAATTCTTATGGGTGAGCTGCCATACTTTTATGATCTTTTCTTACGCCCCAACTCAAGTTCCCATGAATATGCTGCTAGGGGTCGTGGTTATCATACACCTACCATATGTACAGAGGTTGAAAGGAGATTCCTCCACTATCAGCTGATTGGGCTTAACAATGAACTCGACAGAAAACTTTTATAAGACCCCTTTTATGTTTCTCTTAGAAATTACAATATACTGTTACTTGCGCAACAGTAGGTATTTTAAGTAGTGCTGAATTGTACTTTTTAAAAGACTCCTTTTAGTTACCCAAGTATTTTTTATTACACGTTGAATCTTCTATGGAACACAAGCTGGATCTGTATCGTATTGGCCTTTGTATAAATGCTTTTTGTTGCAAGCTGGACTTGTCTTCTTTTGCATTTTAATGTACTACTAAGTATTACAATCCTGTGTCAAAATGGGCTTGACCCAATTATTTTTATGTCCATGTTTTAGATTGTAAAGTCTGCATATCTTTTATGTACAATCATTCAACTTGCCTTATGTTTTCGCCATATAACCATTAAATTGCTTCAGCGAATTTCCTGCTATTTTATGAATTTGTATCAATTAAGGACAAACAAATATACTATACTATAATATACTATATTATATTATTATTATTATTATTATTATTATTATTATTATTATTATTATTATTATTATTATTATTATTATTATTATTATTATTATTATATACAGAACATGAACTGTATTCATATGGAACAAGCCCACAACAGGGGCCACTGACTTGAAATTCAAGCTTCCAAAGGATATTTTGGTGTTCATTAGAAAGAAGTAACAGAATGTAACAGACAAGTAGACAGAAGAGATCAGTTATTGGAAAAAAAAAATAAATGGACAAATAACTAAATAAATAAACAGATACTCGTAAAATGTGAGGAAATTATAAAATACACACTGTTACCCATCATTTCACGTAGACCTATTTTTACTCATAGCTGTAGTCATCACTATTTCCTTTAAGGAGAAAAAGGTCAGGTTCCGAATACGCGATGTCAAATAAAGAGGAAGAAGAAAAACAACCTGACCACGGTTTGCGATCATGAAAAACATCATCATTAACAACTGTAGCCATTTTCTCTCTCACTTTCTCTTGGTAATGTTGCAACACCACATATATTGCACACACACACGCACAAACACATACACACACGTGCGCATGCGCTGTATGCTTTCCTAAGGGCGGTCATTAGTGCCATGAGTGGTGGGTCTCAATTGTCTCT
>NC_061089.1:55171252-55268752 GCF_015104395.2 Macrobrachium nipponense
CCACGGGTCCCTGGGATGGGCAGGCAATGTCTACCACAGGTCCGGGGATTAGCAGGTGAGGCCCGGGACTGGCGGACGAGGTCCACCACGTGTCCTGGGACAGACGGGAGAGGCCCGCCACATGTCCTGGGACGGGCGGGCGAGGCCCATCACATGTCCCAAGATGGGTGGGCGGACCTTGCCTGCCATGGATCCCGGGGTTGGCGAGGTCCTCCACAGGACCCGTGGCAGGCGAGGTTGGGACGGGCAGGCAAGGTCTGTCATGGGTCCCTGGGACGGGCAGGTGAGGCCCGCCATGGGTCTCGGGAAGGGCAGGTGAGGCCCGCCACAGGTCCCTGGAATGGGAGGGCAAGGCCGCCACGGGTCTCAGGATGAGCAGGTGGGGCCTCAGGACGGGCGGGCGAGGTCCACCACGGGTCCCTAGGACGGGCGGGAGAGTCCCGCTACGAGTTCCTGGGACAGCGGGGGAGGCCCGCCACAGGTCCCCGGATAGGCAGGCGGGGCCCGCCATGGGTCCCATGACAGGACGGTGAAGGTCCCCACAGGCACCGGGACTGGCGGAGGAGCCCCTCCACTGGTCCAGGGATGGGAGGGCAAGGCCCGCCACAGGTCCCAGGAAGGGCAGCCGAGGTCCGCTACATGTCCTGGTACAAGCAGGCCAGACCCGCCACAGATCCCGGGACGGGCGGGAGTGGCCCACAACAGGTCCCAGGATGAGTGGGCGAGGGCCTCCACGGGTCCCGGGACGAGCAGGAAAGGTCCATCACGTATCCTGGGAAAGGCGGGCAAGGTCTGCCACTTGTCCCAGGATGGCCAGGCGAGGCCCGCCACAGGTCCCTGGGACAGTCGGGTGAGGCCCGCCACGGGTCCCTGGATGGGTGGTTGAGGCTCACCACAGTTCCCAGGACCTTTGGCAGGCCTTGCCTGCCATGGGTCCCAGGGCAGGCAAGATCCCCCATGGGACCCATGGCAGGCGAGGTTGGGACGGGCGGGCGAGGTCTGCCATGGGTCCCTGGGATGGGCGGGTGCGGCCCGCCATGGGTCCTGGGACAGACAGGCGTGTGGCCCGCCACAGGTCCGAGGACAGGCGGGTGTGGCCCGCCACAGGTCCGAGGACAGGCGGGTGTGGTCCACCATGGGTCCCAGGACAGGCAGGCGAGGTCCATCACATATCCTGGGACGGGCAGGCTAGGTCTGCCACGTGTCCTGGGATGGATAGGCAAGGCCCACCACGGGTCCCTGGGACAGTTGGGTGAGGCCCGCCGCGGGTCCCTGGATGGGTGGTTGAGGGCCACCACTGGTCCCAAGACCTTTGGTGGACCTCGCCTGCCATGGGTCCCGGGGCGGGTAGAGGTCCACCACAGGACCCGTGGCAGGTGAGGTTGGGACGGGCGGGTGAGGTCTGCCATGGGTCCCTGGGATGGGCGGGTGAGGCCCGCCACAGGTCCCGGGACCCGTGGCAAGCGAGGTCCACCACGGGTCCCTGGGACAGGCGGGCAAGGCCCACCACAGGTCCCTGGGACAGGTGGGTGTGGCGCACCAATTGTCCAGGGGACGGGTGGGCGAGGTCTGCCACGGGACCCATGACAGGCGAGGTCTCTCACGGGTCCCTGGGAGAGGTGGGTGAGATCTGCCACAGGTCCTTGGGGTTGGCTGGCGAGGCCTGCCACAGGTCCCGGGACGGGCCAATGAGGCCCGCCACAGGTCCCGGGACGGGCCAATGAGGCCCGCCACAGGTCCCGGGACGGGCCAATGAGGCCCGCCACAGGTCCCAGGACGGGCGGGCAAGTTCCGCCACGGGTCCTGGGATGGGTGGGTAAGGTCCACCACAGGTCCCGGGATGAGCGAGCAAGGCCCGTCATGGGTCCCGGAACGGGCAGGCGGGGCCCACCACCAGTCCCGGGACAGGCAGGCCAGGCCCGCCACGGATCCCTGGATGGGCGGACAAGGTCCGCCATGGGTCCCGGGATGGGTGGGTAGGGTCCACTACAGGTCCCGGGATGAGCGGGCAAGGCCCGTCATGGGTCCCGGAATGGGCAGGCAGGTCCCGGAACGGGCAGGCGGGGCCCGCCACCAGTCCCGGGACAGGCAGGCCAGGCGCGCCACGAATCCCTGGACAGGCGGGGGTGCCACAGGTCCCGGGACGGGTGGGCCAGGCCTGCTGCATGTCCCAGGACGGGCAGGCCAGGCCCGCCACATTTCCCGGGATAGGTGGGCCAGGCCCGCCACGTTTCCTGGGAGAGGCGGGCCAGACCCGCCACGTGTCCCAGGACAAGCGGGCCAGGCCCACCACGGATCCCTGGACGGGTGGGCGGCGCCACAGGTCCCGGGATGGGTGGGCCCAGCCTGCTTCATGTACCAGGACGGGCAGGCCAGGCCCGCCATGTGTCCCGGGACAGGTGGGCCAGGCCCGCCACGTGTCCCAGGAGAGGCGGGCCAGGCACGCCACGTGTCCCGGGAGAGGCGGGCCAGGCCTGCCACGTGTCCCAGGACAGGCGGGCCAGGCCCACCACATGTCCCGAGATGGGCAGATCAGGCCCACCACGGTTCCCAGGACGGGCAGGCCAGGCCAGCCATGTGTCCCATTACGGGCAAGCCAGGCCAGCCACGAGCCGACTGGGCAACCGGATAGTGCCACTATGTCTGGGGCCACTGGCAGGAGGCAACCGGGTCCGGATGCAATGGGTGGGACCCCCGATGGGGAGGTACCCCTGATGGGGAGGTTACTGGGTCTGGCTGCCATGGGTGGGTGGGGACTTCTGCAGGGAGGTAACCAGGTTGGGCTGCCAGGGGTGGGGACCCTGGCAGGGATGTGACCAAGTTGGGCTGCCAGGGGTGGGTCCCCCAGCGGGGAGGAGACCGGGTCAGGGCATCAGAGGTGGGACCAAGGCGGGCAGGCACTTAGGATTTATATATATGTATATATGAAAGATTTTTAGGTCCGCCACTCCCGTACCATCTCAATTGTGACACTCTCATCATTTCTGTAATCTTTACTAAGCTTGATTAGCATTTTCTTGTCACATACTACTCCAGCTACCTTTCTCCATTCCACTTCCACCATGCAACTTTTATCCTATTGTCAACTTCAGCCTCACATCCTCCCTTTTGGCTTAAAGTAGATCCTAAGTATTTAAACTTTTCTGCCTCTTTTACAATCGAGCCTCTTCTTTCTTGCATGACTATTATGTCTCTATCTTCCCTACTTCTCACCAACACCTCTGTTTTATTCACATTCACCTTTAAAAACTACTGACAATAATTCCCATCTGCACCCCTTTTCATGCTTCAGCCTTGTAGAGTAATAGTCCGAGTCATTGTCATTGTACACTTAACCATCTATTTTTCCTCCAAGCAAAGTCTATTCACCGTCGTATCTACCTTTAAGGCCGGGTATTTACGTTCAAGTTTATCTGTCAGTCCACCCACAACCGTTGGACGGATGAGTGTCCACACGTAAAGAGTAGAGCTGTCAGTCGGAGTCAACTCGAGGCCATTGCCAACATTTCTCACCTACCCTTTGTCGTGGCAACAACTATATGGCAGCGATGGAAACTCCGCTGGTGATAAGGAGTTGGAGCTACACAGACTAGCTGCTGCGGCAATTCACTTCAAAATAGGAAAGAAGCAAAAAGGCCTAACAGAGTATGGTCTATGGTCTAAATATTGCATATTAAAGAGAGATGTCTATTCTCATACAATGCTGGTGAATAAGGTTAAATTAGACCTGGGGTTTGGCTCACTTATTTATGAAATAGTCCGGGAAGCTTCCTTTCACTAGTAATATCTTTCATAAAAAGGCAGAACACTGGTCTAGACCTATACCAAATTGTCTATCACATGGAAATACATGTTTTTATTTTTTATCATAAGATTTTGACTCACAACGGTCTACAAATAGCACTGCATGGTCTAACAATGAAATGAATTAGGCCTATACATACTTTATTCACATTCTGGTCCGAGTGGCTGAGAGATCCTTCCCATGCAAAGTCCAGCGGCAAACTGTCATAAAATTGTCCACACGTGCGACCACCTGTCAGTCGGTCGAAAGAACTTTTGGTAATTCCATCAGTTCATCAGTTCTGGTGAGTGGACTGAATCCGCCCGCAAACTGTCGTCCACAAGTACGTTTTAACATCAGTTTCGATGAACTGACAGGGAGACTGACAGGTAAACCTGTGCGTGAATACTCGGCCTAACAGAGATCTGGAAGTCAACGTAAGATTTCTGCCTAATGAACACTTGGTTTTCAACCTGATTTCGTTGTTTCGGTAAGAGCTGACAGCGTTGCTATTTCCTGTGATAATTTGAAAGTGGCATTCACTCTAGTTACGAATAAAGATGGTAGAATGGTATAATGATTTGCTTGTGTGTGTATGCGTGCGTGTGTTTGTATTTGTGTGTGCATACTTGACTTGTGTCAAACGAACCCGTCTGCAGGCATTCAACTGAAGAATGATTTTGTAAATTGTATGTGAAAATGATTTTGAAAATTTAACCATCACAAACACAAGTAGCTAATGAAATACTCTCTCTCTCTCTCTCTCT
This sequence comes from Macrobrachium nipponense, assembly GCF_015104395.2. Classification (NCBI taxonomy): domain Eukaryota; kingdom Metazoa; phylum Arthropoda; class Malacostraca; order Decapoda; family Palaemonidae; genus Macrobrachium; species Macrobrachium nipponense. Next base: position 55,175,804 of record NC_061089.1, read on the forward strand.
CTCTCTCTCTCTCTCTCTCTCTCTCTCTCTCTCACTGATTCGCGCTCTTTTCATTCTGATTCCTATTACCATCTGTTATTACTTCTTTCCGATGAAAGGCAGAATATTCTTTGGAAGCTTGAATTTCTAGACAATCTCCCCTGTGGTGGGCTTGTTCCATATGGATAGGGTCATCTTCTGAAAATAATAATAATAATAATTTGATTGACAATATCAAGGAGAATCACTCATTGATGTCGCAATACCATGGGACACCAGAGTTAAAGAGAAAGAGAGAGAAAAAATGGATAAGTATCAAGACCTGAAAATAGAAATAAGAATGATATGGGATAAGCCAGTGGAAATTGTACCCATAATCATAGGAACACTAGGCACGATCCCAAGATCCCTGAAAAGGAATCTAGAAAAACTAGAGGCTGAAGTAGCTCCAGGACTCATGCAGAAGAGTGTGATCCTAGAAACGGCACACATAGTAAGAAAAGTGATGGACTCCTAAGGTGGCAGGATGCAACCCAGAAACCCACACTATAAATACCACCCAGTCGAATTGGAGGACTGTGATAGACCAAAAAAAATTAATAATACTAACAATAACAACTTTGAGACTACAACGGTCCCCTAGAAAGGCTAAAAAGGCTAAAATAAAACGGCCGATAAACAAATTCACGACCGTTCGACAAATGAGCGTCCACAGGTACAGAGTAGAACTGTCAGTCGGACAGTCAACTCGAGGTCATTGCCCTCATTTCTTGCCCAGCCTTCGTCGTGGCTACAACTGTTATATGGCAGTGATGGAAACTCCGCTGGGTGATAAGGATGTAGAGCTACAACGACTATCTGCTGCGGCAATTCCCTTCAAAATAGGAAAGAAGCAAAAAGGCATAACAGGGTATGGTCTAAATAGTGCCTATTAAAGAGAGATGTCTATTCGCGTACAATATTAATAAATCAGGCTAAATTAGACCTGGGGCCTGGTTCAGTTATTTATGAAATAGACCGTGAAGCCTACTTTCACTAGTAACACCTTTCATAAAAAGGCAGGACACTGTCTTGGCCAATACCAAATTGTCTATCGCATGGAAATTTTTTGTTCTTATATTTATCACAAGATTTGGACTGGCAACAGTCTACAATAGCACCGCATGGTCTAACAAAGTGAATTAGGCCTATATACATAGTTTATTCATATTCTAGTCCATGCGGCTGAGATCCTTCCCGGACGAAATCCGGCGGCGAACTGTCATAAAATCGTTGGTTACCCGTCCACACTTGCGATCACCGGTCAGTCAGTCGAAAGAACTTTAGGTAATACCATCAGTTCATCAGTTTTGGTGAGTGGACTGACTCCGCCCACAAACTGTCGTCCACACGTACGTTTTAACGTCAGGTTCGATGAACTGACAGGGAGACTGACTGGTAAGCCTGTGCGTGAATACCCGGCCTGAGATTATGCTCAGAAATAGATTGATAAGTAAATAATTAATTCATAAACAAAAAAGTAAAAGATACTTATATAATAAATGAGAACACGGTTGAGACTTTATACGCTTATATGCAACTAGATAATTGGTTTTTGTATGTTTGTATGTTGTTTTTACTTTGCATGGAACCAGTGGTTATTCTGCAACGGGACCAACGGCTTTACGTGACTTCCGAAACACGTCGAGAGTGAACTTCTATCACCAGAAATGCACATCTCTAACCCCTCAATGGAATGCCCGAGAATCGAACTCGCGGCCACCGAGGTGGCACGTCAACACCATACCGACCACGCCATTGAGGCGCTTTAGATAATTGGTTAACTGCAGAAAGGAATAACTTTAAAATGGACATAAATCTATAAATACAGATCTAAATAAAATCCCACGCACCGGAGTTCGTCATTATATAGAAAACTGGGTTTATTTACAACATTCACAGTTGTTCAGAATGGCTAGTTTCCTTTTGTTCCCTTATACGCCAACTCTTAACAGATTCTCATGGCAGAAAACAATACCTGGTCTTTTTCTACATGGTAAGTGCTTCTTCAGGTGTTATTCTTGAGAGTCATATTATGTGATCACAAACACAAGTATGGCAATAGATGAAAAGAACAAGAGGTGAACTGGAGACACAGTCGGTTCTAATCTCTTCTTCGTCCCCTCTACAACCAGGATCTGGTAGTCATTACTGTGATTCTCAAGCTCGCTGTCATTCATCGGCCCTTGTACAGCTGATTTATCTCCCGTCTCTTTTTCACCAGCCCAGAAGCGATAAAACAGCGACCGTTGTTTCCAAACGTTTTCTTTTGTTCCCTTGCAGTAGGTCACTTTCCATTTTCTATACAGCAGGAAAGGGAAAGGGCCGGGGGTATCAGAAAGAAGCCCTTACAACTCTTTCCACAAGCAATCCTCGGGTCGTCCTTTCAAAGTTCGCTCATGGTCCGATAGCTACTATTCACGGTTTGCCGTGTGATATTTTTCTCTCAAGATTAGATTCCATTTGATTGTGTTTACTCGCTGCGTAGAACATCCGTTTCATTTCCCCCAGAGGGACTTTTCTGGGTTCCAGTTTGCATCGGGAGGGGAATGATATAGACGAGGAAGAATAATAGAAAAAGGCCATTTGGAATTGGAATTTAAAAAAAAGAAAAAACGGGTTGCAGAGAGAGAGAGAGAGAGAGAGAAAATTTGGCAGTGTCTAGGAAAAAAAAAGAACAGAAATAATGATTTCTCCGCTTAGGCCTACATGATTGAGTGTGTCACTGGGTTACACGGACACTTCATTGAATTTGTATCTGTCATGTTTTAAAGAAACGGTTCCACTGGAGTGACAGCATGAGACGCCATATTTATAATATCGATATACTGTTCACAATAAGAATACTCTTTTAAAAAATAGGTAGAAATGAACGCTAAAAATGAGATACATAGTATTTTTGGGAACTATATTTCAATAAAGGAGCTGTTGGGTGTTCGCTAGACCAGTGTTGTCCAAACTGGGGTACGCGTACATAGTCATGAGAGTACGTGAACAAACAAGGAACACACACACACACACACACACACAACAGTGAACATCAGCCTCACATCTCACATTAAGTTGTGTAAGTAATTTTCAAGCATTTTGTTATTAAATCATCATTTTTATTTGTGTAATAAATTTGAATTTATTGACCAACACTCCTATCAGTCTTTTCATAATTAATATACTATTTGCATGATTATCCTAAATAAAACTGAGTTTGGTCAGCCATGGTGGGCGAGGGGGGCGGGGTACGTAACAGTAGGAGAAGGTAATAAAAGGTACAATAGGCGAAAGTGTTTGGACAAGACTGAGCTAGACCATTATTTCTATAAAGGAGCTACGAAGTATTACATGGAACTAAAATTCTATAAATGAGCTACGACGTTTCATTTGGAGCTGTTTCTATAAAGGTCGCATGAAACATTATTTGGAGTAATATTTCCTCAAAGGAGCTCTGGGTTATATTTTGAATTATATTTCTTTAAAAGAACCAAGAAGTTTATTTGGAACTATACCTGTGCAAAGAAGCTATGCAGTTTTACCTGGAACTATATGCTGTAAATGAGACATTGATTCTGTATAAATAATACAGAATTACAAACGTTGGAGAAAAACAGGAAAATATACATTTTGCCTGCTCCAATATCCTTCTAAGTAAAAGACGAACAAAAAGGAATTTATTACAAAGCAATTTATTTCAAAATGAGTCCACCGAACTGCTGATCAAAGAACTTTCTAAAAAAATTCAATTAGACAGCAAGTCAATGATAAGAATACCAAATGAAGATCTTAGAGAGAGAGAGAGAGAGAGAGAGAGAGAGAGAGAGAGAGAGAGAGAGAGAGAGAGAGAGAGAAACTTGAAGACGGCAATGATACAACCAAACTTCCATGCTTAATGAATGGGGTCAATGGAACAGAGATTGTACCCACTCAGAATACCTCTTTTTGTAAAAACGTTACATAAGAACTTTAAATAGTCCTTTAACTGGAGAGTATCCAGGAATTAAATTGAATGTATAATATTTTGTGCTTAATATTTATCATAAATAATTCCAAGACATACATCAAAATAATGTCTTTTTCTCTTATTAGAAGATCGATCTGATTGATTTAGTATAATCAACAAACGCTGCGTCAGTAATGGTCATCGATACCGCACAGGAACAATTGGCATATAAATAAACCAAAATTTCTTCCCAACAAGAACACATGAATCACAATTTTTCACCGAGAGCTATTTGCATGATAACTGGTATTCCACAATTCCTAAACTAGATGTATACCTCTAATACCACCGTATGAAAAGTTAAGGTGACGTCACACCCAATCACATGGAGGAGAAATATCTTTAAGAAAAAACCGTGTGTATTTGGCCCACGCGAGATATTGGAGAATCCATACGCAATCTTCGTGGTCGTCAGACCATGTGATGTTTGTCATCTCAAATTCATTGGTAGGATTTCATAGACATATAAAATATTTCCATTTTCGTATTATGGCAAATAAGTAGACACGAGTCACAGAAGACATTTTTTTGTCTTCTAAAGCCTCGTTCACCTCGGGGCAACATGTGGGAAGGAATACGATTTGAAACAAGAATACTTTTATTGAAATCATTCTCGTTACTGAAGTCTCGCTCTGGTGTCCCTGTGATGTAGGCCTATTTTGCTCTAGATTTTAGGCGGCTGGTAACTTCATAATCATATACAAGAAATCAATAACAGAAAAAAAAATTTGTCAGAATCATAACTTTGAATTATAAAAGACTAAGAAGTGCCATATAGTACATACCTTACTAAAGAGATTAGCATGACGCCTCCCCAAGCCATCCCCAGATTGGTTGACAGAGAGAGAGAGAGCAGTAAAAAAAATTCGCAATAGAGGTGCATCGATATCACATTATCCATAAACACTGCACCTCAAGTCAGGCCGCAACTGCCACCACCCATCACCACCCATCGAAGTTCCCATACGATTTCCCTTCCACCTTCCTGCTAATCAGTCCAAGTTTCCTAGTTCCTCGTTGGACGAGTAGGTTACGTGCTCGCCCACCAGTTCATCAGGCGCGAGTTCGATTCTCTGCTCTGCCAATGTAGAATCAGAGGAATTCATTTCTGGTGATTAGAAATTCATTTCTCGATATAATGTGGTTCGGATCCACAATAAGCTATAGGTCCCGTTGTTAGGTAACCAATTGGTTCCTTGCAACGAAAAAATATCTAATCCTTCGGGCCAGCCCCAGGAGAGCTGTTAACCAACTCAGAAATCTGCTTAAACTAAGATGTACATAACTTCTCTTCTAAACTAAATCTGTCTCTTTCTAATGATGATATTTGCGTATCAGATTCCGTACCTGTCCTGGGTTTGGGGATATTTTGTGTATTTCACCTCTCCATATTATTGGGAAGGCCAAGCGCTGGGATCTATGAGTTCATTCAGCGCTGGGACCTTTGAGGTCATTCAGCGCTGAAACGAAAACTGAGAGTAGAAATGTTTTAAAAGCGTAAAGGAGGAAAAATCTCGCAGCTGCTTCAAGAAATAATCATTAAGAGAGGGTGGAAAATGAAAATAAGATGGAAGAATATGAATGGAGGTACAGCAAAAGGAATGAAAGGGGTTGCAGATAGGGGCCGACGGAACGCTGCAAACAACCTAAGTAAAGCCTACAGTGCCCCGTGTGAGGTGCGATGACGGTACTACCCCCACCACCAAGGGGTTAAGTAGTAGATTAATTGGGGTTGTTGTATATGATGAATTTTGAGTTAAACAAACAAAAATCTATGGTCAATATTTAGTATATTCATGTGGAATATATTGTAAACAACTTTGGATCTTAAGTATTAAGTCTGAGTTTCTTTTCTAAGTAGAGAAGTCCCCTCGAATTATTTTACAGCTTCTTAGAACAAAGAGCCAATTAGTCCGGTATTTTCATCTCCAGAGTTTTCTTTATTCATCTTCAAAATTTCAAAGTTTTGTGTTTAAGAACTTGAGAGAGAGAGAGAGAGAGAGAGAGAGAGAGAGAGAGAGAGAGAGAGAGAACATCGCTTAACTTTGTATAAATGACCTATATAAGTAGTAACTGAGTTGGAAAAGAAACTTTGAATACTCGCATTTTTGTAAACTACGAGTCATCGATTTGGCTGTCAGGAAAGAAACGTTAAAAAAAAAACTATCAAAGGAGACATTTATATGTCCGGTATGAAAAAAAAAAAAAAAACTTTTTGAAGTAACTAAAAATTACAAGGCAAAAACTGTATTTTACTCAAAAAGAAAATAATATAACCTTTTGGGTTTTTGTTCTACGAACTAAGGATAGATGGGTTATAGAATTTAGGCCAATGGCCAAGCCCTGGGACCTATGCGATCATTCAGCGCTGAAAGGGAAATTATTAGCAAGAAGGTTTGAAAGGTTGAACAGAACAACCTCGCAGTTGCACTGTAAAACATTTGTTAGAAAGGGTGGTAAGTCAGGTGGAAGAAAGAGAATATGAACGGGGGTACAAAAAAAGGAATGAAAGATGCTGCAGATAGTGGCCGAATGAACCCAGCAAAGTAACTTTAGTATTGCCTACGGTGCACCATGTGAGGTGTACTGACAGCACTATCGCCCGCCCCCTACGAGGGACACGAAGACACGAACTAAGGAATATCTATTGGTCAACAGTCACTGTAAAATGCTTCATTACCGAAGATGAATATTTATGGCTTTAAATTATATTTCTCTTTTTCATTATTATTATTTTTGGAGGGGAAAAGAATATCAAATTTAGGCCAAAGGCCAAGCACTGGGACCTATGAGGTCATACAGCCCTGAAAGGGAAATTGAGAGTATAGAAGGTCTGAAATGTGTAACTGGAGGAAAACCTCACAGTTGCACTATGAATCAATTGTTAGGAGAGGATGGAAAGTAAGATGGAAGAAAGAGAATATGAATGGAAGTACATTAAAAGGAATGAAACAGGTTGTAGCTAGGGGCCGAAGGGACGCTGCAAAGAACCTCAAGTAACACCTACAGCAAACCGCGTGGGGTGCACTGACGACACTACATCCCTCCGGAGGTTATTTGTAGAGGAACCAAAGTAAGATGCAAACCTGTCAAGAACTAGAGTCAGAAGTACGTCTATCAGGAATCAAAATAAGGACCATGACTCACTACTTTTCTTCGGGTCCGGGCTTCACAAGGACATGTTGTTCATCCCTTTAGCATAAGATACAAGATCAGCAACCTCTTGAAGTAATCCTGAGAAAACGAAGCTGAATTTCTTATAAGAGAGAGAGAGAGAGATAAGTTTCATCTTATTACGCTAATTAAACAACGGAATAACTCAAACCTCAAGACATTTTCTCTCAAAAAAAAAACACACAAAAAACAAGAAGTTTTAAATGACAACGGAAATCAAGTATACAAGCCGAGACTACCCTCTAAAATTCGGAGAAGTAGACGGAGGAGAAAAACGAGGAGATAAAGAAAGAGGAGAAAAGGAGGAGAAGGATAAGCGCATGACTGACACAATCTCAGATCCCTATAATTACTGGAAGGTACTAATGAAGGTAATTTGCATGGATAGATAAAACGGCCAATTCTAGATGATGACCACCAAAGCGGCGGGCTGAGCAGGAGAAATGGATGGGGGTGAGGGGGTGAAGGGGAGGGGGGGACCATATGGCGGAAGCATGAGCTAGGAAATGGGTAGAAGTAGGAAAGGTACAGAAAGGTAGAGAGAGAAAAGGCGGGAAGGAAAGACGTGGTAACGGTAGGGTTATTGAAAGTCTAAAGAAGTAGATAAATGAAAGAGATAGAGGTAGGGGTAACAGGGTAGAGACACAAAGAAGATATATAAGGTAAGGTAGAGAGAAGAGAGAAATGAGATGCAGAAAGGTAAAGGTGGGGGAAATGCGTAGAAATGTAGAGGGATGGGAGAGACGGAGAAGCGATACAGGAAAGAGATACAAGGCGTTACAAGAAGCACGAAAATTGGCGAGATAAGATAAACGAGAAGAGACGGAATGTGATGACGCCAATGAAACAAATCAGCACTTTTCGACAACTGGCGTTTCAAAACGTCCAGGGTCTCCCCTTAAAGAGAACAGAACAGAGATTCTCGTGGAAAATTACGAGCGCCGGCCTTTTGAAAATACGTGATTTTGCGAGACCATTTTAAATTCTGCTTTAAAACTACAAAATCTTCACACGTGATTTTATGGAAACAGAAATTATATCATTTTTCAAATGAAGGTTTCTCATGAATCAATGAGAATCGTCTTTTAATCAGGCAATATTGTACAAATTAGAATAAACTTTCAGACTCCTTCCAAGATCCACAGAAATCGAAATGACAAAATGACAGTGACAAATGACATTTTTACCTCCTATTATGCCATGCCACAATGACAGTCTGTCACTACTGTATAAACAATATTCCATTTTCCTATAAACAATACTGTTACTCGGACTGCATTCACATTTTCTGCCCAACCCTGCCATTTTTGCTTAAATATTTTCAACGGAACTTGTCCACTGTGCAATCGCATTATCACTGGAAATTATCAATATTGCATTCGTATTTCAGCTACGACTTTCATTGCTAAATTCCGTTTTCCCCTCTCATTTTTATATTCACTTTTTTAATCTAACCTATCATAATTGTAATACCTCGAATAATTGTAATACCTCGACAAGAATCTGTTTTATTCACATTTTCATTGGAATCCATCATAACAGCAATATTTCAACTAAAATTCATCTCTTTTTATCACTTCCCTAGCGCTATTCTCCTTGCATTTTAATATATTTCTATCTATTATTAATTTTTTTAATAAGTGAGATCTGCTCTTTCTGTATTTCCTTTTACTGCCTCTTACTCCTTTCTAATGAACACCATATTCTTTGGAAGCTTGAATTTCTAGTCAATGTTCCCTGTTTGATTGTTCCATATGAAAAGGGTTCATTCGAAAAATAATGATAGTAATAATTTTCAGTCGAATCTGTCATGATTTCTATTAGAATCTGCTATCTTTTGTTCAGACATTTTCACCTCTTCCTTCCCATCAAATAGCATTCAAAAAAAAAAAAAAAAAAAAAAAAACATCACCTGTGTAATAGGCATCTCCGTTCGCGTAGCCCAAAGTCACGGCTATCAATCTTGAATGTCTCCTTTGGGTGCAATGTCTCACCTCATGCAGAACTGGGAAAGTCATTGTAAAAATACGATACCCTTCCGTATCTTTTCTTTTTCTTTTTTAGAAATGTTAAAAGAAAAGTAGGCACAAGAGATGGAGAATGGAAAGGAAACAAGAGAAGGCGATGGATAGAACACAAACAGAAAAATGTAAGGAGAGATAATAAGATAGTAACCAAAAGATATAAAAGACACCCAACCAAAAGAGGGAACAGAGAATGACGAGAAATGAACGAGGAAGAAGAGTCAGTGTTGTTATTATTATCATTATCAATTTTATACTCGTACAGGACGTTCTCAAGTCTCCTTATTGTTGAATTTTCAGCGTTGCTTAGACTGGCAAGCAACGTGTCAATGGAGGACATGCCAAAAATGGTAGATTCAAGGGACAATTATTATTCTGCATGGGAAATACATCAATCAATCTCTCTCTCTCTCTCTCTCTCTCTCTCTCTCTCTCTCTCTCTCTCTCTCTCTCTCAGAGAGAGAGATAGAAACAAGACTGATATATTTCCCATGCAGGATAATAACTGTTCCTTGAATCCACCGTTTTTGACATGTCCTCCACTGGCACATTGTCTAAGCAATGCTGAAAAATCAACAATAAGGAGACTTGAGAAAGTCATGTATAAAATTAATGCAGCTGAATCGGCCATTATTTTCAACAGAAGTTGTTTAAAAGGTCTACTTCCCAATTATTATTATAATTATTATTATTATTATTTCTTTTTTTTTTTTCTTTTTTTTTGCTCTATCACAGTCCTCCAATTCGACTGGGTGGTATTTATAGTGTGGGGTTCCGGGTTGCATCCTGCCTCCTTAGGAGTCCATCACTTTTCTTACTATGTGCGCCATTTCTAGGATCACACTCTTCTGCATGAGTCCTGGAGCTACTTCAGCCTCTAGTTTTTCTAGATTCCTTTTCAGGGATCTTGGGATCGTGCCTAGTGCTCCTATGATTATGGTTACAATTTCCACCGGCATATCCCATATCCTTCTTATTTCTATTTTCAGACCTTGATTCTTATCCATTTTTTCTTTCTCTTTCTTTTCAACTCTGGTGTCCCATGGTATTGTCAATCAACGTCACGTCTGGTCTACTTGCACGTCTCACCCTATCTGTTCTGATACCATAGTCCCAGAGGATCTTTCCCTGAAGGAATAAACGACAACGACGTAAATGGAACCTCTGGCAACAGAGGAGCTTTGTCTGGCAGCCAGGTATTCAACCCAATTGAAGGGGAAGACGTTCAGGTACTTGGAGGTCGTCATCCAGCAACTGACCACCACAACGACAGTAACCAACAGCCTGAGATTGGAGCTACAGAATTATTATTATTATTATTATTATTATTATTATTATTATTATTATTATTATTATTATTATTATTATTCAAAAGATGACCCCTATTCATATGGAACAAGCCCACAGGGACCATTGACTTGAAATTCAAGCTTCTAAAGAATATGGTGTTCATTAGGAATAAGTATGAGGAGGTAAAAGGGAGTACAAAAATACGAGCGTGTGTGTTTATGTGTTTATGCAGAAAACTTAAAAGTTTTTTTTATACAAGCGTTTGAGCCTTTAAGCAATAGTTCATAGTTGGAATATGTTCCAGTATCTACAATAGTATTTGACAAATACTGTCTTACTCTAGAAAAGCTCTGTCGTCTGACAAATAATGGGTTTTGCTCTGGAAGTTATATTTCCCTTGACAGAAGGTATAGTTAGCTCTAAGAGTTGTAAATCCTTTGAAAACCAAAGCCCCAAAAAATAACGCCGTCATTAAAGCGGCATTGCGTACAGCAAAAATATAAACGATTCATTTATTGGTCACGTGAAGACATCATCCAAGCGTCATGTAACCTCCCTCAATGTATTAAAGTAGGCCTACCTCCAGCTGCGTATATTCAAAGAAACTAATTCACCGTCTAGTACTACTTGTTACCATTTACCAGCATTCCCCCCAACCCCATCATGACAGGACTCCTCTCTCTCTCTCTCTCTCTCTCTCTCTGAACTGACCAATGTGACGCAACAAAACTAGTGACATAACGAACATTCTGAAGGTAAAAACCTTAACATAATTGCCAAAAGCTTAAAAAAATTTAACATTTTACAAATTAATTTCATAAAATAAGAAAAACATTTTCAAAGAATAGTTTTCACTTTTTTATATAAATACTGCCACTTGCATAAACCAAATTCGGGCCCTTAATTCCGTACATTCTTCCGCCAGGTCCTCAATCTATCCTGTCTCATTCAAAGGTCAAATGGGACCGCACTCCCAATCTTCTCCAATTAACACATCCCAGAACCTAATCTTCGTCTTAATCATTTTCCTTAATGTAACATTTGTAACTGTAGCGCTCTGTGTGTGTGTGTGTGTGTGTGTGTGTGTGTGTGTGTGTGTGTGTGTGTGTGTGTGTGACTACTTCTCTTCCTCCGCTTCCAGTCTCCAAAACGTTCGCCCTTTCCCCGATCATTAATTACAGGTATAGAGACATCAATATTTATTCAGCCTTCTTTAACTTCGTAACTACGGCATCTATCAAGGCTCGTCACGACACATTCATTCATTTTATGATATGCTGCGAGTGCACTGTGCGACTGAGAGAGAAACTCTCCCAAGTTGTTGACCTTCAAATGTACACGTTCCAGATTTGTTATTACAGTTGCAATCGAAGTTCTTGTGGATGAAAAAAAACAGATACAGAGAATGGATCTTCCCTAGATAGTGACCCCCTGCAAAGTTCGGGGATCGTTATTTAGGACTAATAGTTCTTTAGGATTATTATCATTCTGATAGTTACAGACTTTTTTTGTTTTTGTTTTTACGGCCATCCCCAACGGGCTTGCACAAAACACGCCGCAAAAGTGGATACATACCGTGGGGGTCACTATCTAGGAAAGATCCCGAAGAATGAACTGAGGATTTGCGATGCAAGATATAAACTTTGGAAACTTTTAACGTGGTCGATGGAGCAATGTGAGACCACAGAGTCATATGAAAAATGGCTCCGAAGCCAATTTGTTCGAAGATATCAATCCAATACTTCATAGCATACATGAAAAAAAATTGTATACAAACAAATCAAAAATAATAAAACAAACTCTGACTTTTAGGGCCTTACGTAGAAAAGGTTAGGTGATCTAACTGATGGTGAAGGAGAAATTAAACCATAAAGTCGAGCGTAAATGTTGGTATAAGGGCAGAAGAGTTCGGTACGTTAGGCCTATTTTAGCTGGTCGCAGCTTGCTTAAAGGCAGAACAATATTATCTCTTCGGACATGCATCCTAGCCTATTCTAGCGATAGCGAAACTATACAGCAGTAATACAAAATGCTTTGGAATATCTCAAGATGATATCTTGCTCATATCGAAATGATACGATATGAAAATCCAATTACCCTACGGTATTAACTTGCTCATAAACATAATGTCAGTTAAAAATGGGTAATCTTGCTATATATTAGTTTCCAGTATTTACTACTACATTCTGAATGACAATTAACTGAAAAAACTTGTTAAGCTTACTTTGTGCACTACCCTCGCCAGCGGTGTAAAATTGGGAGCAGTGTGTGCTAGGCCTATAAGAATTCAGAATCAATTTCCTCTACTATACGTCGAACTTTGCGCAAAGTAATTTTATGCCAGCACTTGCTCGAGTTCCTTCACCTGGCATAGTGCTATTAAATAAGCTTTGGGCTCTGCACATCTAACATGACGAGTATAGGGCCCCATACACTGAACAATTGTATGAACGATTGCCTGAACGATTGTCGTTATCGACAAACACACACTACTCAGACAGTATGAACGACTTCCACACCGATTTCAGTCTGAACAAAGATTTTGTCTCGGGAAGAAATGGGAGACGTGTGCGATAGCGTTGTGCCGGCAGACAAACATACATTGAACGACCTGTTTATGACAGACAGCCTTAAAGTCGCAAGCCAGCAACCTGGTCGTGACAGATTTCCACTGGGATCGTTCAGACCACGAAACTCCGCCCACTTTTACATTCAGACAAACCAATACACAAATGCTTTTGAGAGCGATTCAGACAATCGTTCAGTGTATGGGGTCCCTTATACCCTCCGCGTCAAACTAGGCCTAGCGGCAGAGAGCATTATATGCCGGTTCTATACTAGGAGACAGTTCAACAGGTCACTTACCTTATTATATCAAAATATTTAGTTGCCGAAACATACACAATATTACAACTAGCTGGTTTAAACTACTGCTGTCAGTATGTTCCATACAATAAAATCCTCCATGCGTTCTAAGTAGTTTATATTCCTGTCTCCAGGAGTGATTGGAATCTCATACCATATTTGTATTCATTCGCTCAGAAACTCAAGTAGTTCACGACGGCACAACACGCACCAACCGATGGTAGACTATAACAAAAAGTCATGGCTCTTTGCAGCTGCAACTCGTCCGCTGTCTACGTCACGACCGTGCCTTGAAACTGATTGGTAGGCAGTGGTTCCGCAAAGTTGATTTAAACTGTGGTTCTTTTCATCTTTATTAAATTAGCAATGGTTGTCTAAAATTGGTAACAGAAAAATAAAGGGAAATGAAAATTACGTAAGGAGTGTTTCGCAATGCTACGTTTTTTTTTCTTTCTGTAAATTAGGTTTGCCTGATCACAACTTAGATTCGCTGTTCGCAAATTCATTTACTCTGAAAACAATTTTATTAACCACCTTTAACCATTTATAAATTATTTTTTACATTATTGAATCTCATTCTATTCACCCTTTAATAAATCTTAAGTGAAGGACTGGTTTACATTATTGTACACTTGGTAATTTCTATTTCTCATGATGTTAAACTTTCTTAGCAGCGAGCATTTGCAATAACAAATATAAGAACGATCAATTTCCTTCGACATCAATAAAAACCACTGAAAAGAATTTTCTATTAAGATGCAGTATGTCTCTCTTACTTGTTGAAGCTCAACCATAAATAGGCCTATGTTCAGCTTTAAAGTGACAGTATGATAGGCTATACGAATTATACTGAATATAATTTGCTGTTAATTTCCGTAAGATATTATCGCCTTTCGAAATAAGAGGCGGGGCTTGCTGCAAAGATCCGTGACTTCAAAAATGCTAACTACCACCAAAGAGCAAGCAAACTGCTGTAACCATAGGTTAATCGGCGTTTAATACCGGCTGCCGTAAAAAGTGCGCATGCGCATACGTGGGTCGGCGCAATTAACTGCACTGATTATTCAGATACAACTCATCTAGGTCTTACCTAGATAGTGATTGCTGTTAACACAGGTGAAAACGGAACAAATACTCCAGCAAAATCATTCTTGGAAATAAAATTATCAGCATTTGTATATCTGATAATTTGCAGATGAGTCCTTAAATTCCTAAATCATCTCTTAATGATTTCCTGGATGCTGTTCAAGGGTCCTCACTCCTGAAGAGTTTTACTAAATTTTCTTTTTTTTTTCTCTCTCTCTTTATGAAGATTGGATGAACGAGCAACAATATTTTTTATGTCTATCAGTTGGGTTTTCTTATGCAGAAATTTTTTTCAAATATTGTATCCATAAAATGTTTTTATAACAATCATTCATCATTGGTTGGTTCAGGTCTGCAAGGTGAAGATTGGAGAAGGGCAATGATCAAGACACTGAACAGCTACATGGTGAGAAATCAAGGGGAACTGATGAAAACTATTGCATCCGGTACACTGGCGCCACAACACCAAAGGTTATCAATGTAATGAGAGGTAAAAGGCAAAGCTCAATTCAGCTACAGTTGAAGAGACCCTACACTTTTGTACCATTTAAACCTGATGGCAGATACCGCTTATCATGGCCTTTGCAAGACCACTACAGCAACCCTTCAGCCACAGCTGAAAGTTTTTTGCTTTTTGCTTTTTAATTGTTCCCACCTACCTGTCAAAGCTCTTCAACTTTATCTTGCTCCAATTATCAGCTTTCTCATGAGCAAATTCTTTGGCCAAACTCTGCAAGAACTGCTTTACGTGATAATACTTAGTACTAACTGCACTGTGGCTTTGAAGTAGTAGAGCCTGGTATTAACTCAACATTCATTTCAAACTTGACTCATATGAATGTTACACAGTGGGTATGGGAAATCAGATCTCCAACTGTAGTTACAGTACTGCATTACTTGGCAGAACTGGTTAATATGATGTATGGCAATGAATTAATTCTTATCAACCATTAGTAATTGGTGAGAAAAAAGCAGTAATATACTACTACACAGTCTTGCCTATTTTTCTCATTCAACTTTGAATGGTCCACAAGCAAAAAGAAAGGAGGGAGGAGGGGCAGATATTTTTCTGTCATACATTTACTGCTAAGGAGAAATATGTTGTCTTACACGAATATGCTTCCTCATTGTAAACTGTACCACATTCTGTACATGGTTTCTAAGTAGTACAGACTAGCTTGAACTACAAGTCTTTTACCTAACGTCCCCTCCTACAACCAGTGAAGTTTTTACACATAAAAATTTATTGAAAACTATTATCAGAGAAAAACAAAATTTTGAAGGACCAAACTGTATCTAAATAAAAATTAAACGCAACATTGTTGAATTGAGTTCATTAAAAAATGTTTCCTGTTACTGAATGTAATAAAACAATTGGCTTACAGGAGATTTTACTCTTCAGACAATCTTAAAAAGGAAAATTAGATAACTATTTTTGAAGGCATAGTGCTTGACTCATTCCTTAAAATACAAAAAAAAAAATTTTTGATCCATCATAATAAATCATCAACCCTTTATATGCCTTGTGTGATATTTTATAGACAACTACAAAATCACGAAGTTTCTATGAACAGTGTGATATGAAAGTCACTTACATGTAATGAAAAAACATCAAAAGTACTCTTCACAAGTAAAAGCAGCACAATAAGGCATCATGATTGAATACTATGCTTTAGCCTGCTGTGTTGATTGAGTGGGCTCCTGAGTCTGCACTGAGGCTTGAGGGATTTGATTGAAGAGCCTATCTTTAATAACCTGTGCCATTAGGCCATGAAGAGCTTCAATGGTTGTTTTACAAGAGTCTCTAGTGACTCTACTGAGCTTGTCTTCTGTTTTCTTTTCCTGGGGATCAAGGCCAAAGAGCCCTGCTCGACCTAGAGCTGTCTCAGAATTTTCTAATTTATCGCTTAGATCCAATATCTGTCGTGTCATGTACTCAGCATTCTGAAATACAAAAACGTGCAATTACTGAATAATGTAGAATCAAAAGTGTGATCAGCTTTATATAATGAAATCATCAAGTCAAACCCATGGAAGCCTTAGTTTCCACTATTTTTCTGTACTAAAGAAAAGTTTTATGTACTGAAGAAAAGCAATTTACAATCAAGATCTTTGGAATAATCCAAACTAATAACTATAGTTCTGTAACAGCAAAATACATTATCAAACAAAATTTTATAGTTAAAAGTCTGGTTTTTCAACTTTTTAATTGCTTTTTGTATTTTACATACCATATGACAGCAAATAAATTATAAAACCTTAGGTGAAACAATACTTGAACATTCAGAACTCATTATTACTTCCAGCATTTGTTGAGATTTTAGATATACTGTATTCCATTACCTTTGTATGACAAACACCAAATATTCAAATATTACATGTATGTAGTTCAAAAGTATTTAAGTAAAAGATGGTAGAATATACTCCTATAAGGTGATCTAAAGAACTGTCCTTCTTCCTCCACTTTCAGGATCAGTCAAAATTTCCCATGTAATATCAAATTGTTGAACATTTACTACTAAGCCTGTCAAAAAAATCTCTTGTAGATGTCAAGTAGCCTTTAGAAAGTATATAAGAGCATAAGTGGTTACATAACTTTGGACCATGTAAGAAATCTTGACACTGGTCATGTATTTTAACCTAATTCATTACAAGGCCTGAACAAAATTATCCCTCAAGACTGAACTTCTGGAATTAATTAAAACTAGAAGGAAACATTCACAGCATTATAATACCACAACATTTACATGTATAACATACACTTTTAATAAGTGGAAGGCAATTAACGTCCATACAATTTAACTATCTTACAACAACAACAACAACAATGACAATAATAATAATAATAATAATAATTAATAATAATAATAATAAAATAATAATAATAATAATAATAATAATAATAATAATAACATAACATAAAATGTACAAACTATGGTACCAGCTGAAAATTTTCTACTACAATAAAAAGGTCTGATAACTTTGTAATAATACCAATAATACTGAAACAGTACTTACAGTAATTAAAGAGGAAGAGCTAAGTGTGTTCACCCAATATTTATTCCAAAGGGAGTCGAGAAGTTTTTTATCAAGCGAAGACTTAAAGTACGAGATATCCAAGGAATAATACTGCTTGCAGTGTACACCAAAATCTTCAATTTTGTTGAGGGGGATGGTTTGATATTCTGAGGGTCCTTCATCAGGTGGCTTGTAGCCCTGTTAACGATACCAAGTAGCCTTTAGCAACTGTATAAGAGCAGATATGGTCACATAGCTTTGGACCATGTAAAAAATCTGGTATATATGAGAGGAGGAATATTATTAAACTTAAAAACATTTAGACAGGGTACAAAGATATTCACATTAACCAAGATACAGATATTCACATAAACAAAAAACTAAAAGATTAATTGAAAGCAACTCTTCATAAATGAAAATCGGTAAAAACAAATTACTGTACTGACAAAACACTAAAATAAATTATAAAAGTGTAATATTTTAATAAATATTCATTCGATACGTTCTTATCTTGGAAACAATAAATAAATGTTCTTATTTTTCTCAGCTACATAACAAGAGGAAACTAACTGAATTACTATATACTTGTAAAAATTTTATTATAAGAAACAATAAATACTAAGCATACCTTGGGGTAAGTCCTGAAGGCACCAATGTTTACTTTGCCAGAACTAATAGTTCGAATGGGATCAATAACGATAGCTACAAAAGGCTCTTGGTAATTCTGATTTAAATTTTGGGTAGAAACATCAATACCAGACAGCCAACAGCCATATCCAGGATGACTATGATACCAACCAATTACATTTTCCTGTCTTCCCACCTGCAAGAAAAAGTAAACAATGTCCACTTGCATGAATAAATAGTACAACAATTAGTTTACAATTCACAATCTTTCACAATCTCTGCTGTGCTAAGTTTCCATGATATAAAAACAGGATATTCATTCCTGAATCTACACCACACCAATTACTTGATAGAGTGGGTCATAATCTACTTCATGTGAACACACACCTAGACATACACCTATTTTTTTCACATACCCCTAAATGCCAAGTACAAGAGAAGCAAAGTGATGAAAGGTTCTGAAGACAAATGCAGTTAACTACATTAACCCTTTTGTACCAGCAAACATCCTATGATGCGCAAAAATGGCATAAGAGGCAAAGCATGTGTACCATATGATAATCATTAATTTGTGCCATGATATCTGAGCAAATTTTGAGGGAATATACAATCAGATCTCTTGAATGGGCCATAAATTATTCTGGAAATACTTATGGCTACACTCACACCTCAGATCAGGATACAAGGGAGAAATGGTCTGACTTGAGATTTCATGAGGGAAGGTACTAGCCCTCCCTGTCCCTGTATGTCTTGTATATATTTGCCCACAAATATACTCAGGGACTGTTGCTTGTTTTAGTTTTTATTTTTTATATGTCAGCTATATTTGTAATTTTGCAATGTACAAAAAATATTAGAAAGGCTTTGTAAAGATCTTGCAAGTAGAGAGAATTCATGAAATTCAATACTTCCACACATCATTATCACCTTATTATGTTTAATATCTCACATAATGAAAGTTAATCCCAAGCAAGATAATATAAGTAAAAATTTAATTTGCATGACCACCAAACACCTCTATACAAAAGAAAGTAATGTAAACAATGTTGATCATCCAAAACAGTGGTCACTCCATGCTATACCTTCTGAAATATGATTAGGATTTAAGAAATTACTGGGATTTGTTAACAAGGCGGCTTAAATCTGAAAGTTTGTACACTGAAAGTTTGTATAAGAAATGTCAGTGGCAACAATTAGAAGATTCAAGATTATAAAATGCAATGTGACAGCCATTAGAGTAAATGCAATGTTAAAAAACTATCATAGCATTTGCAAATCAGCCATAAATAGTAAATCCCAGCATACAAATAATGAATAAGTACTTTAATGAACCCTTCACTATTCATTTAAAGTAAGCTGGATATGTATGTATAAAGCCTTGAAAAAATTCCTGAATACTGAAAGGTAATAATGGAAATCCCCAAAATTTGCTGTACAATTGAAAAGTATTTGTCAAAACAGCCTTATGTAAATATTATCTACATAGTATATAATTAATTTACATAAAATCATAATCTGGAAATAACTATTGACTCTACAGTATTTTTCTTTTCACTCTGGAATATATATGAAAGGAATAAACATAACTTCTCCAAAACACTCGGTAAGAAAAAGATTGGATACTCACCTGCTTAGCAGCTTCCACATATGCTGTCATGTATTCATAGGCTTGTGCCTGGGCATTTACACGAGTTTCAGTGCCTTCAACAGGCAGAGCAAAACAATCCATAACGATCATCATGGAGCCATCAACCTTGCCAAGCATCAATCCCATCACCTTAGGGAGAAAACAAAATTAAAACTTCCTTGCTAATCAAAATATATATGTTACTTCATATGTGGACATTTTCAGGATTAACTCCTGAAAACCAGCCTAAGAAGAGCCTTTATTAGGCTCAGAGGTCTGGCTAAACTAATCCTTTATAATAATAATATGTGTGTACAAGATAATCAGTCTAACTATCTTAGATCTAAGTAGAGCCTTCATGGTTTGATACTTTACAATTCCTAGAAATAAGCATAATAGCTTATCTTCTTATGCAAAAGCAGCTGCTAACCTGCATCACTGTTATTGATACCCCAGCATTCAGTCTATAGTTTATCAGATGTTACAGTTCAAGCAGACTTAAATGTCCAACCATGAACTCCAATTACATTACATGTGGCAAAATACAAGTGAAAAATTACTTTCATTACAATAATATACTCATCACAATAACAGCAAGTTTTTAAGTTACAAATGATACAAACCTCAAGAGTACCACCAGAGCGAGCGTGCATGACCATTTTCAGCAGTGCCAGTGCAGATATCTTAATTTGTTTGAAGAAATGAGGGCTGGAATGAGAAAAGACTGATGAAATAATTTGCTAATAGCCAGTACATTAACAATAATCACTGAAAAACACCTCAACTATAATATTTATTATGCACTACTGTGTAAAAACAAAGACCAAAGACAATGACAGCAAAATACCTTCAACCGCTAAGAGTTAAAAATATTACAAGTTTAATTTTACCCAGCCAGTAAACATTCAACCCAACAATTTCAATTTGCTTTCTGCCAGTTTTGGAAAGACATTGTAAGTCCAAAATGCCACAAGAGAGTTGGTGAAAGCATTCAACAGAAGGTAAAGGCCTCAAGGCATCTACTACAAATAGTTTTTAGCTGTGACATGACATTTCCACCCAAACTTTCAGTATCATACCAATTGAAAACCATTTGTTTATAAATGTCAAGTGGCTATCTGTATGGGAAAGAATTGAACAATCTTGAGCAGCCTTTCACTGCAAGCCCATTAGTGAATAGCAGCCTTCCAAACCCAATAGTGAATGGTAGCCTTCCCAATTAAATTCAGAGAATTAATCTCTCCCTCTGACCTGAAGTTGAAGATCCCTGCAAAATGTAACCCTATTACAAGAGATTCTACACATCTCATCCTTCTCAATCCTATTGCTCTTCTTATACAACAAGGTTCCTCCACAAGTCCAACATACATCCACACAAAGTAAAAGGAACTACAAAGTCACAGTGAAGTAAGCCATTTTTTTTAATCAAGACAGTTGCTATCTTGATTAAAGAAAATGTCTTACTTCACTGTGACTAAAATCAACAAGTTCTTGTCTTAGTTAGTCCCCTTTACCTTTAACGCTTATACCAGATTACTTGTGACTAGCCAATGAATGACTGCAACCACCATAGTATTGAGTTCACAAAGTTTGCAATAGTTGGCTTCAGGCTGACTGGGCCTGTGTTTGGATTAACTAGCTTCTCCAAGGCTGTCTAAATCCTTAGTCGGAACTGCCTTGGCCCATACATGTCAGGTGTTGGCACACAAGAGTTCATTTCAACTGAGTTAATCTATAGGTAAAGAATCAGGAGATCAAAAATATTGTTATTGTTCATTAAAAAAATTATGTCATATAAAGAACATGAAAGCATGAGTATGCTAGTCTTTGAGTTACATGAATTAGGCAAATTAAGACTAAATGGCAAATGAGGGACATAATTGAGGGATATACAACATAAAGAGTATGTACTACCTCACTAGCTGTTAATAGTATTACCATTACTAAATAGTTTAACCAGATATCTATCATCATCATTAATGGAATACCGGTAGTTTGAATTTGAAAATTTGGACATGGCCTGACCTGTATGAACACCCAATTAAAATTTTTCTCGCTCATATCAGTAGCTATGAATTTTGTAATATAATTTGTCTACCCTATCTATAGACATTTACTTTCAATATTGTATACAGTTAGGATTATGATCAATTACATATATGTACGTATATGGTAAGCACCAACACATATCAACCTCTCAGAACTCATAAAAGCAAGCACATTTTGCTGAACTAAGTAAAGCAATCAGGAACTGTAGTAAGAGCACTGAAAAAAAAATTGCCCACTTTATTGTTAGGAGAAAATGCAATTATACATTACTGCATAGGTGCAGCTAATAGGGGTAACTTGTCCGCGCCACTACTGGTAGTTAAATCAGTAGTTGTGCAAACCTGTGTTTGGCCACTATAGATTTGATGACCAGTAATAAACAGTTGGTACCACAGACAAACAGTATGTATGACCAGCTCTCTCTCTCTCTCTCTCTCTCTCTCTCTCTCTCTCTCTCTCTCCTCTCTCTCTCTCTCTCTCTCTCAATTTCATTTTACCTATTGCGGACAACTGCAGAGTTGGTGAAAGCATTCAACTCATGTTATAGACTGAAGGGCATCCACTGCAAATAGTATTCAGCCGTGACATGACGTTTCCATCCAGTGGCTATCATAGGAAAGAAATGAACATTCTTGAGCCTTTAACTGCAAGCCCATTAATGAATGGCAGCCTTCCAAATAAAATTCAACTCTGCCAAACTGTAACCATCTTACAATAGATCTTACACAGATCCAATCCTTCCCAATCCAACTACTACTCTCCTTATACTACAAGGTTCCACACGTCTTTCATACATCCATATAGAACACGTACACAAAAGGGACTACAAACTTTTGGCAAACAATACAGTAGTTAGTTTTTACTGAATTAACTCATAGATAAAGAATTAGATCGCAAATACTGCTATCATTCATCAAACGACGATATAATCTATAAAACATGAGAGCATGAATGTGACAGGCTTTGAGTTACATGAATAAGCCAATGGAGACTGAATGGCAAACTTGAGAAGGATACAACATAAAGAGTACTAACACACTAGATGTTATATTACTATTATCATCACTAAATAAATAGTTTAACCTGATATTTGTTACCATCGATAATGAGGTAGTTTGAATCAGAAATTTTGGACATGGACTGACCTACATGAAAACCCAGTTGAAATTCTTTCACTCATATCAGTAGCTAACAGTTGCATTAGGATTTATCTACCCTGCCTATAAACATTTGCTTTTAATATTGTATACTGTTAGGGTTATGATCAATTACATATACGTACATATAGTAGTAGTATATGGTTTTTGCAACAACACAAAAAAAATGATAACAGCAAGTACATTTTGCTGAACTAAGTACAGGCAGTCCCCAGCTTATGACGGGGGTTCCGTTCTTGAGATGCGTCGTAAGTCGAAAATCATCGTAAGCCGGAACATCGTCAAAAATCCTAAGAAAACCTTACTTTTAATGCTTTGGGTGTATTAAAAACTGTGTAAACTGCATTTTCATTGCATTTTTCACAAAAAAACTTCAAATATATTGATTATTTTGCATTTTTGGAGTCTTTATTTCTTCTGTCAGGTCAGGGGTGTAACCCTGGAACATGCATCATAAACCTGGAAATAATTCATGATGAATGTAATTGAAAAGCATTGTAACCTCGGAACGTTGTAAGCCGAACCCGTCGTAAGCCGGGGACTGCCTACAGCAATCTGGAATTGTAGTAAGAGCACTGAAAAAATTTTGCCCATTTTACAATTAACAGAAAATACAATTACTATACAGTACTGCATAGTTACAGATGCGAGGGGTAACTTGTTTACTACACTACAGGTAGTCAAATCAGCACTTGTGCAAAGCTGACTTTGGTCATTATTGATATGATGACTGCTAAGAAACAGTAGATGCCACAGACATTCAGTATAACAGCCATGGCCATCTGCAAGGACACAACGTAAAGGCAGACAACCTAACTCATTATAAACACCTTCTGGGGTCATCCCTACTGGAAGGAAGATGATGAGAAAAATATCCGCAAATTAATATTGTAATAGTAAAAATCTTATTTTTCCAAAATTATACATACTCTTTCTCCCAAGGTTTGGCATGAAGAATATCTTGTTGTTCTTTTCGGTCATACTGGTAAATTTCATCTGCAGAGCTAACATAGACCATGTTGTTAGCCATCTCCCACATTCTCTGAGCCACCTGAGACTGACTCATCTTACTGGTGCTCTCACCAGTACTTGAAGATGCCATGTTTGGGTAACCTAAGGAAATGAAATCATTACTAATGGCAAAAACCTATCAGTTTTATAATACTGCTGTCAGGCATTCCCTTTCACAGAAAATCACAATCCTTTTGTAAAACACAAAACAAACATGAACAATTTGTTACACACATTGTTATACAAAATATGATGCATATAGAAAATCTTAAATGATACTGAAATTTGTAAAACAGCAAGCTATGCACACATCAGCTTAAACAGCGGAGTAAAAAAACCTAAGTTTCATAATACTCTGGAGGAAGGGGAAGAAAATGACTAAACATACTATAGAGCTGGAAACTCAGTCTCTCTCATGAGTTCACATGGGTAGGATCTGTGTTCCACTTTTCCTAAAGGATATGTCTTTCAGGAGAAGTGGAACATACATCCTGCCTATGTGAACTCTCGAGAGAGACTGAGAGCTTCCACCCGTGATTGGCTTATCAACAGCCAATCAGGAGCGTAGTAAGGGACTGGCCTAGACATCAAATGCACGGTTGATGTGAATCTACTATAGCTACCTTTCACACCAATTAAAACAACTTATTTCAAGAATACTCAAGACAAAGCACCCAAACACATTTTAGAAAGGCAGCAATTTCCGAGCTGTGTGAAACATGTTGAGCGCATATGCAAAAGATAGTTTATAAAAAAGATTGACGTAGTTCAGTTACTATCAGGATCAAGATTATCGCTATGAGGCATTTCATGCCTGATATACTGTACATATTTACTTGTCAGCAATACCTGAGGCTCATATATATAGCCTAATGTACCCATAATACCAGAGACTCATCTATTAGGTATGTATCCATTGAGAGATGTTTGCATGACCAGTTAGATGGTGAATTGTCAAAACTGATGTAAAATGGTCATACCCAAAGAAAACTTACAAAGCCTAATCAACCAGGTATACAAGGCCAATATAATTCATGTTACAAAAATAAGTTATGGTCCTTCCCTATTTAAATATGTCTATGATCTGCTTGTCAGCAGCTACGAACCACATAAATAAGCCTAACATGCATAGTAACTAAATTTTAAATCTTTGCCATAAGATTTGCATACTTTAATAGCTACCAGGGATGAATGTAAAAACAAATGGTAAACTCTCCATGGTAATTCTAGGCAATAGTTCCGCACGGACTGCAAGGAACGTTCCTGCAAATGCGACAGCCACTAGGGATTGGGGTGTCATACGTATTTTGCCGTGTTTAGTACTAACCTCTGGGGGTTAATTACCCTTGACCACCTAAAAATCATGGTAAATTCTTAATAAGCAACCCAAATACTATATGAAAATGTAATTTTCAAAGAAATACCTGACTCGGAGTTATTACCTAGGTCTACCTCCCCATTGTAGGTACCTATCTCTTAATTTCTTAAATCATCTCATCTGTAATACTATAATTACATAGGCTAACCATTTTCTACATTCAAGCAAAAAAATTATACTCATGGATATCCAAGGTAAAAAACGAAACCAAGAAGATGGTAAAACATAGGTAGGTAGGTATAGGGGGAAACACAGCAGTGGATCCATCGTCATCAGGTGGATCAGCCTTATTCACTCTATATTTAATTGGTGAAACAAGAATACAATTACATCTTTAAGCATACCATTCAAAAGATTGAAGTTTCGTCAACATAATGTGATATATGAAAGCACCACACGAACTAAAATAGGCATGCAAGGCCTTCGTAAAATATGTTTTCTAGGCAGTTTTTAAATCCAATATGGCGTCCATCGACTGAGGTGCCGTTCCTAACCATAAAGGATCCAGCATCTTTCCAAGCCTTCCCAGAACTCATTTGAACAATGTTAGTGTATATTATGTAATGTTTATTGATCTTACTCAAGATTACAGTTGTAATCAGCAGAACAAAATAACATTTTGTTGTCTATATTAGTGAAAGTATGAAACTTCTTATTCCCAGGGTCATGGTTTGAACTGAAATTCATTTTTACCTTGTAAGCAGTGGTTTTATCCTTACTGCCATCACAACTGAAACTCCACAGTGCTTATTTGATTGTAATTATACACATTTAGGTCTTAATTCACTCCAAATTGCACTTGAACTACATTGCTGTTCCTGGTTCCTAAGGGCTCAATCCACAAACAGCTGTGGGCAGCACACAACCACACTCTTTATGAGGTGCTAAGCTTTATATCCTCAACTGTTTACTTTTCTCATTATTAGTTTAACTTTACTTTGTTACTTCAAAATGTTTACTTTAATTCATGTCTATTATCCCTTTTTTGCAACCAAATTAACCCCCAAAAATTACAGATATTTCTAAAGTAGATATGAGCAGACGACGGCAAAATGTCATCGTTGCCAATTTAGTGGAGCTTCACGCATACGCCGATGCATTTACAAACTGTTTCCATGAATTCTAGTTGTCATAGTAAGGCAATAATGATAAAATTGCTCTAATACCTATGTATATATACTACAAATATATGCTAATTTCACTTATTTCCCCGGTTTTGTGTAAGTCTTATACCCAGTTTGGAGGGTAAACACATACCAATTGGCAACACTGATAAACAAATAGAAGAGCGCGAACAACGCCGTAGGTAATGTTCACAGCAAAATATTTTAGCCTATATTTGAGTCAGGAACCTATTTACATTTTCAACAAACAATATTTATAATGATGAATATGTAAAAAATTTATGAAATTCATGACCTTATACTGCTGTTTAACTATTTATTTAAATAATTATCTAGTGCACGCTTCTTCTTCTTTCTACTGAAATAGCATCAGTTTCCTTGGATCCCTCACGGCCGTTGTCATTGTTGACGATTGTTGTGAATAAAGTGCCCCAGCATCTATGGGTACAGGTGGTGTGCGGATTTAGCACATTGAATGGAAAGTTTATTGACACAAGCAACTCCGCAAACATCGAGATGGCGTCAATCTTCTATATTGTTTATAAGTAAAAATTTCGAAAGCGTTATGGAGGTATGTTTGAACTGTGCATGGCTCGACTTTCATTAACTTCTGTTTAATCTCAAAATATGACCTTAATTTCTAACTTTGGAGAAAATACTTACTTTGAAAGGATAGTAGTAGAGGTCTCAAGCTGTTACTCTCACCACCAATGACTCATGACTGGTGACTAGTAGGCTATCTCCAGTGTCAGGACATGTTAAAGTACTTTTTCGGAGGGTGGATCCACACGCGGTGAAAACTGGATCAGCTAGTCCAGTCTGTTGTTTCCCCTAGCCTATATAACTAGGCTAGTAGGTAGGTAGTAGCTAAAGAGATGAATGGAAATACCTACCTACCTACCTACCTACCTAGTAGCTACAAAACCAAAAGTTGGTAAAATTCTCATTACGCTACCTCTGTAAACGAAAATACCTATCTCGCCTGTCTCTATTATATAAACACCACTATATATTGCCTACGTTAGTCATGGTTAAAATAACTAGCCTTCCTAGCTACTCTAGCAATAGGCTAGCTAGCCTATACCACGGAAGGTTAGGCTAAACAGGTGAAGCTAAATGAGCTAGCCTATCGGTCGGCATCGTCAAAGGCACAGTAGGCTACAAGACTATACAATGTAATGGGCTCCCTATTCTTGTTCACTCTAAAATCGTTGATTATCCCTTGAAGGCGCTCCTCACTTGACACTTACCCTTCTTTTATTTTATTTGCAAAAGTCACCAACAACAATGTCACCAACAATGAGACCTTCGTTCTTAACCAGAGGCTCTTCAAGACCTACTTGTCATCATAACAGAATGCTCGAGCGGCGTCATATGGTAGTAATTCTCAGTTCAAAAGACTATAAAATGAATATGAAAAAAAAATTAAATAATAATAACCATATTAAATTACTATAATTCAAAGTCAATGTAAGATCGAATAAAGCTAAGAATACTTAGGTGGCTATTAGTCTCATAAGAAACAAATTAAAAGAACCACACACTGATATGACCAGTTAAGTACGAGCATTCTGAAAAAAGGCGAAGGGAAATTAAATATCCTTTATTATTCGTCAAGTAAGGAATGATCAAATTATTTGTTTATAAATAAGCAGTTTATTAATGTACCCCCTTTTACTTGGGGACTTTACAACGAAATGTTCGAGCGGCGTTACAGTGTAATGACTCTCAGTCCAAGAGAATTTTAAATTTAAAAAATACAAAAATTAAAATTTATAAGATGAAACTATTACCCGAACGGAACTTAGGATCAAATAAAGGTAAGAACTCTCATAAGTGACAAACAAAGCGAAGCACGCCCTAATATGAGCAAGAAAAGACAAGCACTCTTTACAGAGATGAAGTGAAAATCAGGAATTTATCATTAAGTTAGGAATGACGAATAAAATAATTTGTTTATAAATGAGCAGCTTATTCAGATACTCCTTTTGGTTAGGAAATGCTTATCTTTACTTGATCCAAAAGCTATTTAGAAAACAGGAAGGTTACGGTGGTTACCTAATATGAAATCAGAAAAGAAATGCCTAACTAGAGGAGTGCATGCCCCAAGGTAGCGTCCTGGGTCCACTATTTGGCATTTACACAACTGAATTATCTAGAATCCTAAACAAGCACAAGGTTAGTTATAAACTGTATGCTGATGATTAACTTTTGGCTTGTCATCCATAAACATTGTAGCGGCAATGAGAAACTTATAGAATATCGACAAAAAATCATATATTGCGTATTGTAAAAACCTGTAAAATAACATTGCATTTACCAGAAAATATTTAAAAGGAAATACTCTGAAAACAGTAATTTGTAACCAAATACTCTCTATGCTTGCAACGTTATATACTATAGTCTTCCTAACTACCTACTAAGAAAATTGCAAGGAGTACAAAATAGAGCTGCCAGATTAATAAAAGGATTGCGTTACCGTGACAGAATATAACCCAGGTACTAATCGAGCTACATTGGCTCTCAGTAAAAGCAAGAATAGAATACAAAATACTTCCTAACAGTCTTTAAAGCATTAAATATGCGGGACCAGCATACTATCTATGAAACTGCCTAAGTTTCTTTAGACCTGAAATGAATATTGTAATTAGACATGCAAGTGAAGCATATAGACTATTTGAACCTAGAAAAAATTGTAAGCCAGGTGAGAGAGCATTTTGAACATTGCGCACCAATTGTCTATACAACAAAATACTTCCTGAAGTGAAGATCATGCAAGTAGAAAGCAAATAAACAAAAAAAAAAAACTAAAGATCGACCCTCCTATTCTGCAGGAGCTACGACGATGAGAAAACACTAAAAGACGATAAAATATAAGAAGCAGCTTATTAAGAAAACGTAGGTACAAGGGGCCCGCCAGAGGGGAATCATATGCTTGTGGAAGGCTGTCCATAAAACCTACCGAATGAACGAATGAATTATGGTCTGTTCCTATACCTACAAAAAACATGTTTCGCAAGTCACGTTTAAGTTGTGGTAGGCCCATCATACACTATGTTTCTGCAATAGTTGAAGTTAGCTTAAGCTTACAAAATGTAAGATCGATGTCATTTATACGACAAATGATGAATTTTATATTACTGCATATTTATTCCAGGATGCCAGGCTAACGAGATCGATGTATAATATAGTGTTCCTCAAGGTCTAAAGACCTTGGTGTTCCTCACGAAGTCGATGCATCAGCGTAAAAACTGTAAGGGAATAAAAAATACATGCTTATCTAAAAGTTTTTTCAAATGTCTAGATTATTTTGTTTACAGCTCATCTGCAAGGATTTTTTTAAACAATTTTGTGCAGAGTAGTTCAAATGCCTTTTCGTTTTAACCGTCGTAAAGTAAATACCTCCCTTATCCACTGATCACGATCTTGTATCTCATCCCGATTGTAAAGACGTGTCAAGACCTTCGTTACCCACTAATCATAATCTTGTATCTTATCTAGCTAAGCAGCGAAAATCACATGTATATGTTTGTATGTATAATTTCCTTACCTTTCCGCCGATATATAATTCATTAATATATGTCCATTGTCATTTGTTATTACCGTTTTATTGACTGCTAAAAAACACATTACACACCAGAAGGCCTACAATCCAGCGCACGCCTTCCTGAGGGACGGCGCCCGCCGCCCACCCATGTCCAGACCATACAGTCTGATACAGAGGCCCGCCCCATACCGTGTCATCACAAGAAACTCCAAGGCCTGCCTCGTCGACATATACACGGGCAGGAAAACTGGGTATCCGTCGACAGATTAATGCTAGCTTAATTTCCTGATGGATAATGAAACCCGGGAGGAGACTGGCAGACTTCAGAGAATTCCTCCACAAAATAAGACGTCAAGCGAAGGAACAGACGTTCAGTAAGACCTGGTTGTAAGTCCCAGGGGCCGGACGAAAGACGACATCCTAGCAGCATATCCTGCATTCCCGGTAGGCCCGCCGGCGGCCGGACGACCCAACAGTCGAGACCAAACCCCAGGCCCAAACCTCAAATATCAAGAGCTCGATGACGCCTCCTGATACCAAAAAGATATCGTAATAACTGTTCAAATATTCTAATTATTGATTATTAATTATACATTATTTAATTTTTCACTATTAATCATTAATAACTGTCTTGGTGGGGGGGGGGGGGGGGGGGGGGGGGGGGGGGGGGGGGGGGGGGGGGAGTACTTGTAAAAACCCTCTGTACCCATGCACTGATCACGATGCTTGTATCTCATCTAGAATGTAAAGACCTGTGTCGATCAAGACCGTTACCCACTAATCACAATCTTGTATCTCATCTAGCTAAGCAGCAAAAATCACATGTTTAAGCATATGCTTGTATGTAGAATTTTCTGGTCTTTTCGCCGATATATAATTCATCAATACATGTCGATTATGTCCTTTGGTATTACCATTTTATTGACTACTATGAAAAACAAATTCTTTTCTATCGCTGTTTGACATTAAGCTGGCCTTATGCCAGCACGGGCTCTTGTTCATAGAGCAGCCCGTAGGAGAGTCTTCTCTATCTGTGTGAGTTGCGGACCCCGGGGGTGGGGGGGTCGGGCACCCTGTTTCCGTTTGCATTCTGCAATGTATTATATCGCATGCCCCGGTAATAAATCATTACGGGCTGTTCTATGAGCAAGAGCCCGTGCTGGCATAAGGCCAGCTTAATCTCAAACAACAGCATAATAAATCATTACAGGCTGCTCTAAGAGCAAGAGCCTGTGCTGGCATAAGGCCAGCTAAATCTAAAACAACAGCAACAAATCATCAGTACCCAATTCAGTTTTCCTTGAGAACTTGAGCACACCCACACACACATTATAATGCAGACAAAATCTATCTTTTCCTAGTTTACTAAATGTTTCTTGACTAGCTTGGTCATGAATAGCATGACTGATTTTTAATGACGCTGACATCAAATCGATTTGACGTCAAGATTTTAACAATATGAACTTTACGATAAAAAAAAAATCAGAGGTAGTCAATTCGATTTGATGTCAAGATTTTAAGATAAAAAAAAAACTAAAATAAAAAAATCGGAGGTTGTCAACTGCATGATGCTTAGGAAAATAACATCAACACTACGGGCAAATTTCGTCAATGGAACTTTTCTTTGTATGCAATCTAAATTCTAAAAACATTTCAGGAACTGTTGAACTTATGCAGCAATAATGCCACTGTCAAAATGATCTGAGGGAAAATCAAATGACACAGGTGATCACTTCATGAACTGAGTCAGTGTTAGTGGAGGATCTAGAAATCTTTCACGGATGGGGGCTGAGACACCTAGGATTATCATTATAGTAGTACGTATATAGAAGTAATATGCACACACACACATGGTAAATATCTATCAATATTTTACACACACACACTTCTATACATATACACACAGTAGTACGTAGTTGTTGTTGTACAGTTGTTCTTGTTGAAATGATCATTAACTAAGCAAAATTTTGCTATTTATAATGATTTATCGAAAGAAAATGTTCTATTATTCACATACATGGGGAGTCACATAACAAGGTGCTCCCCTCCCCTTAAATTTGCCACTGCTCAGCGTACATGTGTTTTGGATTTTCATTTTTTTATCGTTTGTTTGTTTGCATGGTGTTTTTATGTTACAAGGAACCAGTGGCTATTCAGCAACGGGACCAACGGCTTTATGTGACTTCCGAACCACGCCGAGAGTGAACTTCAGAAAATGTATCAGTAACTTCATGACAACCCTCAGAAATCCATTATGTACAAGTCAAGATAGCAATGGGCATAGGTTTTAGAACTTGGAAAGGGCATCTTCAGTAACATTGCATGTACGTATAGAGAATACACGATTTACGCCAAAGGCCAAGCGCTGGCACCTGTGATGTCATTCAGCACACTGTATAGTTATTGAATGTGTATCTTCAGAGGTCAGATACAGGCAGCCTGTAAGTATTATTACTCCTATTGTCACCAGCAATATCTGGACATATCCCAGGTCATCCAATTGATAAGTCAACATCTTTTGACGCATCACTCTTCAATATGTAGCTACTGTACTAATTTCTGAAGTCATTCCTTAGACTTTTCTCACTTTTTCCTTAGACTCAGTGACTCAGCTGTTTGGCATCTGTTACTTACTTTAAATTCTTTCCATTGCAATAACAGTCCTACATGAGCAAAACGAGATAAAGATTCCAGTGCCTACTAGTCTTACCAGATTTTGCTAATGACGCCAACTGTATGGTTTTAACACTACTGAGTGCTGTACTGTCTTATCTGTTACCTGACTTTACTTGGCAGTTGTTTGTGTTGCCACGTATTTTGGAAAAAAGTTCCAGTAAATGCATACATTTGACTGTCAGCAGATAATGTTGACAAGTTTTTCAGCAAATGAAGGCATATAACTCAACTTTACCCATCATACCCTTATGGCATAATACTGACATCAGTATTAATTGTCAAGATAATTTAAGGATTATTGATGATTAATATTTATTGAAAACAATTAGTATGTTAT
Organism: Macrobrachium nipponense; assembly: GCF_015104395.2. Classification (NCBI taxonomy): domain Eukaryota; kingdom Metazoa; phylum Arthropoda; class Malacostraca; order Decapoda; family Palaemonidae; genus Macrobrachium; species Macrobrachium nipponense. Next base: position 55,208,806 of record NC_061089.1, read on the forward strand.
AAGTAGATTTTCATTTTCTCCAGCTTTTGTATGAAGATGACCAACTTTGGGAATCTAAGGAAACCAATATTACAGCATCCAGTTATCAAAGTACCCTTGGCACTTTAATCCCTTCTAATCATTTTTGTAATAAATTTTTTTTCAGCATCTAAAATTCCAATTGTAAAAGCTTAGATGAAGTGGAAGTATTCAAAAAAAAATAGTCATTTGAAGAGGAGAAAGAAATTCAATTTTACAAAAAATATATACTTTCAATATTTACAAATAATAACCTCTTATCATGAATCTTGTTACAAAAGACATTAAGAATAAAACTGCTTCAGTCTTAAATGCCTGAAATATCATCATCTAAAATTAACAAAACATCATAGTCAAAATCATAAATAATAACCAAAAAAATTTTTTACAAATCAAAATTGGGTTATAATAAAAATCTTTAAAATGTCCAAATTATCACCTAAAATACTAATCAGGGTGAACAACATCTGGTTTTTATAATGAATCTCAACTCATTATTAGTCAAAATACAATTACAGAATTCCACTGTATCAGTAAATAAAAATTCAATTATTACTAAGTCAACATCTTATTTTTAAAAAGAATCTCAAAGTATCATATGAGTAAAATTACAATTGCTTTACATCCTTAAAGATCCACCATATCATCAATTAAAAACTCACTAATCATCGGTAGTACACCACCTGGGTCATTCAAGTGAACATGATGGGTTCCTTCCACAATGACATACTTGAAAACCTTGGCGCTTTCCCGATACACAGTCATCATTTCTTCATAAATGGCTTTATCTTCATAAAAGGGTCCTTTAGATGCCTTAATTAACAAAAGTTCACATTCTAAATGTCTTGCAAAAGCTTTTAATTGGTCAAATGTCATAGATAATATATTCCTTAATTTGATTCTTGGGTCATAGTTAAAAGAGTATTCACCATTTCCATGGTCTATTGACCCTCTTTTCAACAGAATTTTGGCTGACTCTTCAGTAAGACTCATATTATAACCTTTAATCATTTTGTCCACTATTGTTGACTGATCATAACGAGGAGGTTCACTGCCTAATTTAGTTTCTGCAAGGATCAGTTCTGAAATACTTCGTGCAGTTTTTTCTGGCTGATCTCCTGCCTCTACAGATATTGGCTTTATTAAATCAATCATTATAATCTTCTTTACTTTCTTTGGAAATGTTGCAGCATAAAGAAATGCAGCACCAGCACCCATACTATGGCCAAGAAGTCTCACCTGAAAGCAATCAACCATGTATGATCATCATGACAATAAGTAACAATAAAAATTACTAAAAATTCCAATAATTCTAACCTTTACACAATACAGTAGCACCCCAGACCTCAACACTAATCCATTCCAGAAGAAGCGTCGAAATGCGATTCAGTCAAGATTTGAATCAACTTTTTCCATAAGAAATAACTGAAAATGTATTAATCCAATCTTGACCACCAGTTATTACCCTAACCTTGCCTTTTTAATTCAAAAACATTACACTTAAATTACAATAAATAAGTTCTGAGTTAAATAACTTATCATATTAGACATCTTTTTATTTTTTAAATGTATACTGTATAAAAAAAATTACCTATGTCCAATGCGGACGTATTACTGATGGTTGACCAAGTGCCTTAGGCTAGGCTAGGTATACGTAGTATGTACTGGACTAGATAGGCACAAACTTGTAGCTAATAATAAGCCATTGAAACACAAGCCTAATTTTTACATTAAATTAATAAAATGTTAAAAGTATGATGCTAAATCAGTCACACAAAGGCCTCTTTCATACTTATCAATAATCTCCTTAAGTTCAATTGTGGTTCTTACCATTTTCCTCTTCTGCTTGTCTGCAATGGTTGTTCTTGGGACCCATGATTGAATCAAAATACAGTACAGAAAGCCACAAAAACAAAGGAAATATTCCTGTGCAAGTGTGTACTTACTCAAAACAATAGCAGCAAAGTGAGCTGGCTTTAAACAACACCACCACCAATAAGGCCAACTAGTGGCGACCGACTAAAACATTTTTGTTTACAAAAATCATAAGGTTCAGATTCTAATTTTTTGTTCGAGCTCTAATGCAAGATTTACTAAAAATTTCACATTGAAATCCAATCATGTTGAGTTCTAACGCAGTCGAGGACTGGGGTTCTACTATACATCTTAATAAGTCAATCTGCAATTCCTCAAAACATATCTTTAACAAAATTTTTGTTTTTTGTTTGTATGGTTTTTACGTTGCATGGAACCAGTGGTTATTCAGCAATGGGACCAACGGCTTTGCGTGACTTCCGAACCACGTCAAGAGTGAACTTCTATCACCAGAAATACACATCTCTCACTCCTCAATGGAATGGCCGAGAATCAAACCCACGACCACCGAGGTGGGAAGCAAACACCATACCATCCTTTAAAGCCAGATTAAATTATTTTCAATTGCTAATTTTTCCACTTTTGGCAGGTCACACCGATTCTTGAACATGCATGTTGAATGTTAACTGCTTTGTTAGTAGAACTGAAAGTCACTACAAAGTGTAACAGCTTTCTAAACTACAAAACTCATTATTTGGCTTGTATCTTAAAATCAATTTTAAAAATACATCTTGCATGGCACAGTGTAGATGAGACTAAAACTTCTTTGCAATATCCCTCTTGTAGACTTTATATTTTGTCTTTCCCTTCAGTTTCTTTCTGTTAACTGGCAATATAGAGGAGCAAAGAACAAGCTGTTCTTAATCTCCCTTTCCTTTCTGGTAATTCCTACAAACTGATTACAACTCAGTAATTAGTACCATAAAAATGGTTACAGAGTTTCCTCAAAAGTACCTTAAAATAAACAGCAAACTACTGTTTATGAATAAATTATCAGCTTACCTCTTTTATTTCAAAATGCTGCACTATTCTTTCAACGAGTAAAACGAGATCCAAGAAAGTTGATCCTCCAGTCTGCATCATAGGTGTGAATCCATGGCCAGGAAAATCTATTGCAATGAGTGACAAAGATTTTGGCAAGAAGGGACCAATACCATCCCATGTCCCTGCATTATCCATCCATCCATGAAGACCAATGACAGGGATACCTCCTTCATTCCAAATTTTACCTAAAACATTTTGAAAAGTTGTCAATACCCAAATGCAGTACAGTATACATTGGGGCTATTTTACGACAAAGGATAAACAATGACAATGAGTTCTGTGAATTTACTGTGAACAATGTGTGCCAAATTCAACATTTTCATAATTTCCAGCAACTAATTTTAAAAATATACACCTTCCTAAGAAATTAAATATTTAGATTTATACCCTATATCTGTCAAGATAAACAAGGAAAAATGTTAGTAGTATACAGTAATGATAATCTTTATATTTGAAAATGCTGTTCTGACTTGATAAAACCAGTATCTAAAGCACATGTTTTTAAAATAAAACTTCACTACAAATTGTGGCTATGCACAAAATCTGCTTTTAATGATACAATTTTATTCCAAGTCATATCTCCCCAATGCAAGTGTTTTTATAAGCATAGTTTCAAGGTAAGAAATTATGATCCTCATATATTTTGATCACGTTTGACAACACAACAACATTTCCAAAGGATATTGTTACCAAAACTAATTATGATAATCGTAAAACAGAGGGCATCACAGATGCTTTCCTTGTTTATCTTGAGAGATATGGGATAAAAATCTAAAGACACATAAAACAAAAAATATTACCAACTAAGAACACGATAGTTTTTTGTCAACTTCTTAATGATGAGTTTTAGTTCACAAGGTATGCATTTAATAAGCAACCACCTTAAATGATGTAAATATCTGTATAGTATAAATAAATACACCATCTATGAACAGCGACAGGGCATAAAGACACCAAACAATATCTGTTGCATTCAATGGTGCACACAGTATGGCATAGGCATGTCAATTTGAAATATTTAATACATATAAGCTCACCTGCTATATGGCCACTGGGAATAGGTATTCTAATTTCTTTGGGTGCTATGGTCGACATAACTCTCTTACACCAACTGTAGTTTCCAGACCTTGGCAATTTATGGATGTTTGGTAATCTCGTTAAAACCATCAGAGGGGACCTAGTAAAAGGATACTACATAGAAGATTAAGAGCATACAACAACAATAATTACAGCACATGTAACTACCAACAACATACATATACGATTTATGCAAGTACAGGTATATTCAAAAGATGCTAATCATAATGTAAAATTATCTACTTAATTCACATACCAAAATTCCACATGGCCAACATCATCACTAAAACTCTTATGTGACAACATGCAATATATTTTTAACTGATTATTTCAAGGTGAAAGTTACATTATTTCCTCACACTTCACTCAAGAGTAGGCTAGTGGTACTGAGAAACACTGAACACATTCATATTAGTTCTGTGAAATATATAAATACAAATACTAAACCAAATAACTCTCACACACCAAAGATAAGAAATTTGTATGAAGAAATTATATTCTTAATAAAGCAACAGCCATAATCACATCTGGCACTGAAAACAAGTTTAGATCTATGATAATCAGACGACACAATTGTAAGATGCCTTGTGATAAGATTAGATTGATAATTGCAGTAGTCACAAGAGGGTCAAAGATTGAATTAACGCAATGACATTTAATTTTTTTTTTTATACCCAGGTACTGAATTACATAAATGCACCATTGTCATCTATTTCCTTACAGAACACTGAAATATACATATATAATTTTAAAACGGTTGTGTTAGTGTGTTATTAGTTATGTTGAGAGCATAGCTAATCATTCTGTGCTTCCTGCTTCTCCATGATATTTGTCCGCCTTCTAGAATTATTACAAAACCAGTGATGGATTTTCTTCCAGCATGATCTGCATCCACCATGCTGTTAGAGGTGTTCTTGAGTTTTCTGGTAGCAAGTAGCTAAATCTTGAGACTTCTTGAGATATTGTGGCAGATGTTTTGCATTCTTCAGATTCTTCTGTATTCTGTTGTAGTACTACATTTTTCATCTTCTGGGACTTCTTGTCTAAAATTTAGGGCTAATGTAGTTGACAACCCTTTTGATTCTGGAAGATTTTGATTTGTCTGCACTCCTTGAATGTAGACTCTCTGGTGAATCAGAGTAGTTGATGGATCTTCTCTGATGTATTTAATGGAGAGAATATTTGAGGACTCTCCTAGATCTTTTAAAGCAGCATAATTTTTAAATTCTTTCTTGAAATAAGTCACATCATCTGAATTTCCAACAATGATAAAATCATCTACATGAACCAATAATTGTTGTTTTTTCTTTAAGACCATTTTTCCAAGCTTCTCATTCAGTTCTTGATTCCAATTTCTACCACTCTGAAGCAAGTTGTAGATACTTTTCTCCACTTCACAAACAAAACATTTTCTGTCTGCAACTTCACATCCATTTGGATATTCCATAAATATGATTTCCTTGAGTCCACTGTTGAGGTAGGCTGAATTTACATCAAGCTGTTCAACAGACCATGAATTTTCTGCAGCTAGGGTTAATAGCAGCCAAATGTTTGATTTTCTCATTATAAACGGGAATAAGTCTCAAGATAGTCCACCCTTTGGCCACTAGTCTTGCTTTGTGTATTATATAGCCCTCAGCAAGTTCATTGTATTTTCTTCTGAATACGCACTTGCAATCAACTGCCTTATGTTCTGTTGGTCTTGGTACATACTATTATCCATGTATTAATGCTTGCTAATCTTTCCAGTTCTTGGACATGGCAGCTTCCCATTTGTCTTTGTCAGGACAATTTAGTGCTTCTTCGACAGTCAATGGATCTTTTGGCAAATGTTGGAAATCTGTCTCGACCTTGCAATACATATTGGCAATTCTTTAATTTCTTCGTCCTTTGAGACCTACTCAAATTGGATTCCTTACCATGGTTCTCTTGATTTTCTTGATGATCTTGATTTTCTTGATGTTCTTGTTTTTCAGGAATTTCTTCTTGATTTTCTTTATTGTTTTCTTGGTTTTCAGGAATGGCTTATTTTTCTTGATTGTTTTTCCAGGTTTCTATTGTTGGTTTCATCATCATCAGAGAAAAGGTTCTCCCAAATGGTGCTGCTGTCAGAGTCAGATAAGAAGAGAGCTGCTGTTTGCTTCACAGATATTCCTTGATCTTGAAAGAGTAAATCTCTTCTTAAAGTCAATGTTAATGGCATTGATCACAACTTGTTTGTGGATGCTCCACAACTTATATGCAAGCTTCATAGCCAAATACTTTGATCAATTTCTGGTCATCATGTTCGAGGTTTTTCCCATTCCACAGTACAAATGGGATCTCGTTATGGCCGTTGACTTATATATGTACATAAATTCAGTTGATTATAACTATGTAATGGAACTGCAGCTAACTTCACTGGCAATCTAAAAGAACATTTTGAACATATCAAATTTGCCAAAAAAGAACACACACACACAAAATATAAGTATACGTACTGCTTTCATGGTGGCACATTTTGTCTACACAATTTCCCCAAATACATATTTAAACCATTTGGTATGCGTACTTAATACCCTCACAGCCTACGCACCCGAAAACAATGATCGCTAAATTTTACTCTTATACCCAAAAGCAGATTTCCCTAATACAATATCAGTACAATACCAAGTTACAATCCCACCATTGTACAACTTTCCAGAAAAGAGATCTCATATTAGTAAACAGTCGACTCCCACCAACTCATGGTTCCGGTTTGCGGACTCAACTATTCGCAGACTTTTCAGTGGAAGATTTATGCACATTATTCCCAGAAAATTTACCTATTTGTGGTACTTTTTTATAGAGAAATATTCACTATCTATTGTATCTTCATAAATTTTCATCATTCAATGCATTTTAAGTGATAAAGCTATTAAAACACTCGGGTGTAAGCATTTTCATATGGGTTTTTTGGTGTTTGAACTATCAAAGTAGACATGTATAAACTATCTTAGATGGCATTTATAAGCGATTTTAGAGGGATTTTAAGTATGTATTTGTGGATTTTAGCTATTCACAGGGGTTGTGGTACACATCCCCCGTGAATACCGGGGGTCAACTGTACCTAGAATTTGATGTCCAAACATCACACATCCTAACATTACTTTATTACCCTTATATTTCATACCTAACCAGCCCTAAAGCAACCATACATTCTATTCATTTTATAACTTTCCACTGCAGGGGTCACCATATATTAAGCCTTTACAAACATACAACTATTAATACCTAGAATAAAGACAGCATATACGTTTATAGGTTTGAGATGTCACAGATTTCCTAAGGCTAGCAAGTTTATCATCTGCTGTTACAAACAAATATTAGGTACACTTAAAAACTGCTCTAGGCAAAGTGCTTTGCATAGCACATGTGAATTCCTTCTCCTTAAAGCACTATTGAAGTTCTTAGGCTTGGATTAAGTTGGATGCTGCAACCTACATTTGATTAGGGTTGATCAGATTAGGATGAATCCCATGGTTGGCTGCATGCATTTCAATGATGAGAACTGGAAGTGGAATATAAGTTACCTAGGCCTTAAGCCCACCAATGGGACCTATGAGCTCATTCAGTGCTGAGAGAAAAATGACAATTTGTCCAAAATTGCATTTTTCCTAACTATACAAACCTGAGGTCCTTTTACAATAGGAAGGTACTAGCGGCAGCTGGATAGGTCGTAAGCTTTCGAACAAGGGGTTCGGTAGTTAACTGCTTGTCCGACAAGCGCGCGCGCGCGCGACTGGTAGGTAAACAAATCACTTTTGCTTTTGGCCCAAGCAAAAACTGCAGAGTGAGGGGTGGCATGAGGTGGGGCTATGTGTAAAAGGACCTCAGGTTTGTATAGTTAGGAAAAATGCAATTTTGGACAAATTGTCATTTGTTCCGACACGGCATACAAACCTTCGGTCCTTTTACAATAGGAAGACTCACTTCTTGGTGGGAGGAATCTGAGTCTTTTGTGAACAGACTGGTGTTCGCCCAACCTTGGAATGCCTCCCTGGTCGTAAGAGCGAGGGAGGGATCCAAGCCTCTGTCCGATTGATCGGGGTGTGCACCGCAGGATCAATGGTCAGACCTCTGGACCAAGTACTAAGAGAGAGGCAAGCGTATCTCTTCGTACCAGCAAACAAGAACAAGTTCCTATTTGCAAGAGGCAACATAAAGTTATGGTTTGTCTCTTGTTGGCATCCACTTCCCCCCCCTTGTAGGAGGAAGTGGTGGATATTCGCTCCCATCCCTAGTGAAAGGGATAGGATGGGGCTCTGTCGAGTAGCTCACCGGCATCTCGTCCTTATCCAGCAAGGTGATGACCGTATCCCTCTACCCACAGGTAGAGGGGGAGAAAAAGATAGGAAGAGAAGCCAGTCACTCTCTCATTCACTTATCTATTCTTACAGTCACACCAGGACTCGATGCTGTTCAGCCTGCTAGGGTCTGGGTTAGCTAGACAACGTGTTGAGCAGCCACCACGGGTCCTAAGGAAAACGATCCAAGGACCTGTGGGCAATATCCAAAGGTAGAAGGAGGTGCCGGTGGTCTGGTTGTACCAGACCCCTGCCTTCAGTACCTGCGCCATGGAGAAGTTCTTGTGTAACTCGAGGGAGTGTACTTCTAGGTCATCTTGGTGCTGACGAAGAGTCTTCAACACTCATCCTGGGATGTCGAGTTTCTTCAGAAAGCGCGGTCGCGCTTTCACAGGACAAAGCAGCATCTCCTTCGCATCGAAGGCGGTGAAGTCCATTAGGGAGGGGATTGTGAAGGACTCTAACCGATCGTCAGGACCGAAGGGTTCAGAGTCTTCGCTACGAATTCGGTACGAAATCGAGCGTCACGAATCCCCATCCCTGGATGCTTGACTTCGCAGGAAAAGTCATGCAATTACCTCAGAGGAAAAGAAGGGAATGGTCGTATGACCTAACCCTCTTCTCGACTTCGGTGATGTCCTGTACCCATACTGGTCTATCCGTCTGCAGCGAAGTTGTTCTCGGTAGTGGATAGGACACCGACACTCAATGGTGGGTGTCGATGGTATGGGTACTGTGACAAGCCGTTAGGACGAAGAAAAGATTGTTATGGAACAACCGAACTAAGTCCACAGCGAAGTTCGTAACAGACTTGGGCGCTCTGACAGCTGCCGACTGACTGCGTTCGGTAGGAGGCAAGTTGTCCAGGCACCCGAGCAAGTCACGTGACCTTCGCCTTAAAAGGGTTCTGCCAAGAGACTAAACAAATAATTTGTTCGTCACCGATGCCAGAAGGCAAGGTGATGACTCTCTTAAGGCATGTGCCCAACAGGCGAAAGTCAATTGCCTTCTAGAGACCGAGGTCCTTGATGGCAAGATATCTCATAGTATAGTTGATTCTCGGCTAAGGAGAAACAACACTATGTGTTCGTTGAAGACGAAGGTGTACAGAAAATGCAACCTACGTCTTCGCAGCTGAACCGAGAGAAGGATTCTCAAGATTCTGAACCTGTGCTACAAAGACTGAGAACGCTAACCGCTATTCATTGCTGTCCGGTGAGGATCGTAGTTGCAATAAAAGCGGAGCGCTTTTCAGTAATGAAGACAGGGAAATACTGCCTGAAGAACTGCTTCTCATGGGCTGAACATTTGGAAGTAGAGCTGTCAGGTCGGAGAGTAGGCGATGTCTTCTGACATATCTGTTAATTCGGGGTGGGGCGAGCAATGAATAATTGCACACCTATGAATACGAGATATTTTGAAGACAAACTCAGATGTCTGCAAAAATCATTCGCATTATCGCGGTGCGATGCAGCGGTTGACTAGTACAGACTTCTGTTACCGTGCGGTAAACAGAAAGATGAAAGAGTCCAAGAGATATCTCTGTTGAAAATTCTCGCAATGTCGAAGGCGATGAAATCAAGCGTCACAGCAGTAGATGGTCCTTCATTATTGCGAGAATCCCCGTTAATCAGAGACCTAAGTCCATGATTGTTGGGCAGAGATACGGTTCGGTAGTCAATCAAACCAGGGGAGAGAGAGACGTAACCGACCGTGCATCTCCGAGACCTAGCTGATACTGAGCCGCTATCAGGCAGTTCAATACGCAGTAGCTCTCGGTGACTCGTCATCCTGAGTTGCCAGTTAATCCATTATTCCACGAAGGAATGCGTTCGGCTAGAACCATCGAGCATAAAGAATACGCTCGAGCAATTATATTTAAACGAAACGGATTTCGGTAAATACAAAAGCTGATTTGGTGTTGTCATGACAATACCAAGTATCTAAAATCGAAACTGATAACTGCTGGGAGGTTGCAGGCAACCCCGAGTTGCAGTTCAATTAAGATACAATTCGTCTCGGTCACAAACCGTAGAGTTAACTACGGTATGCGCCTACCCCCCGGACAATTCAACTGTTACAAGAATCATGTCGCAAGGATAATATACGTAGTATATTTGTAGGTTCTGTACAACGACCTCCATCCTAAATTCTTTTCCCCTCGAGGAATGAGAATAAGGATTGGAGATCGACCGCCTTCGTTCTCTAGTCAAGAGAGTGAAGGAGAAGTCTTTCCCAAAGGAAAGCTTCAATGGTGAACAGAATACCGAAGACGATAGTTCAAGCCAAACTGGAAGTTCCGTCCGTTCTTCTCTATTCCAGGTTAATCGCCTACTGTGAGATACTCTTCTTTCAGCAGCAGTCTTCTTCCAAATGCTAGAAATTACAGGAATTCGAGCATAAGCGAGGTTCCCGATTATCGTAACAATTATCGGGGATTCTCGCTCACTTTGGACCGTGGTCTCGCCTAAGTGTTTGGAGATCGTAAAAAACTCGAACACACTGAGTGCGCTAGAAATTCCGTAGAATTCTAAGCACTCTGCGAAACCCCCACCGAATTCGTCAAACGATATCGGCTGGTGGTCCTCTCGATTCCCGTAGAAATCGAGAAAGGGGCAGGATCCCTCCTCAACGACCCGGGGCTTACGTCAGGTAGGACCCGAAGGTCCCCCCGGTAGCGCAGCCCCTAACGTGGGATCTTACAGAGAAATCTCTGTAGGATCCCTCCCCTTTCCCTCGTAGCCGTAAGGAGAGAGGGAATGGGGGAGGAATGGATACTGGCTCGCCTTCCCAGCGGAACTAGCAGTTGGAGAAGAAAAGGAGCAGCCATCGCCTTACGGCGATGGCCTCTCAGAGCCTGGGAAAACGTATCGTCAGGAGAAAACGTTTTCCCCGAGGAGGGTTACGAACTCATACTGTAGGTAAGGATCTGCCGCCACTGTGAACGTCGTCTGGGTGGGGCTGATCGACACCTGACAGGAGAGAGCCGATACCGTCCTCCGACTCATTCCAGTCCTCGTCGAGGTCGAAACCTCTCAGGAGGACCGAAGGGGTATTCAAATACGGTGTCCGAAGACACGTAGAAACGCCTCTGTCGCAGTAGAGGAGGTGAAGTAGCTTGTTCGACCGGCCAGAACTGAGAGAGCCTTCTTGTCCGGAGACGAGAGACTACCTGTTCAACACAGTCGGCAAGCTCCGATCGCGGCAGACCCCACCGTCGATTTGGGTTCCCTCTCGGGCCCCAAAACGACTCGAGCCGAGACGTGGCTCTGCTGGTGGGAGCGGCGATCCTTCCCCGAGGTCGTTGTGCTGACGAATCAGCGTCATAACCTCGGCAAAGTTCCTCTGGATCTCGGAAGTCACAGCATCTTGCAGAGTGGGACCGTTAAGCCCTTCGAACAAGAGCATATTCCGAGAACCTTCCTCCTAAGAAGGGGGAACAGCGACAGCCCTCTCGGTCTTCCCCATCCACTTGCGCATACGTCCTGGCCGGTCCAAGAAAAAAAAACCGTGCCTGGCACGTAGGGCGTCGTGGTGGATCGTGAGGGGCGCACCCCTCACGATCACTCCTCAATACCTCGCTCCTCCCGGTGTAACCGAGGAGGTTGAAGGTACGGGAGAGGCAGACCTGACGCTCCCTCGTTGCTCGCTGGCAGAACCAGCAGGCTTGGAGGGCTGCAGGGCGATCGTCAACCCGTGGTGGCGATCGAGCTGCAGGCCTGGTCGAACCGTCTCGCTGTGGAGAACGGCTGGACTGAGCACAGCGGCCCCGATCTCGAGTGTCAGAAGAGCTGGTGCTGGTTGCCATACCCGATTCGCTCTCTGTGAGAGCGACGGTCAGGCGACCTGCAGGCTCCACTGTCACAGTGAGACCGTGCTTGTCCTCAACGGCACGTCACGTCGCTGGTTCCAGCCGTGGCTGGCACCGGCGAACGGGAGGACCTCTTCCCAGCCTCAGCCCGTGGCCGGTCGTGGACCGTCACGTCCCCGGGTAGCCAGCTGTTCGCCGCGAGAGTGATAGCTGGTCTGGTGAGAGTCAGCTTGAGCGGCTGTCACCAGTCTTCCGCCCCGTGCCGTGAACCTGACGCTGAGCGGATTCAGAGGTCTGGTTCCTGGCTGCACGGTCGCTGGTAGGCGACCGTACACTCGGTACCTCCCGCGAACGAGAGGCCGAGACGGACCCTGATGCAGTGGCAGAACCACTGACACCAGGCGAGGAAGTACCGGTGTTAGCCGGTACCCCTCTGGTCCCCGTAGTCTTCTTCCTTGCGGAAGAAGAGACGGGCCCCGCTCCCGAAGGAGCAGGAGGACCAGCGGAAGGAACCCTCCCGTCCCACTGAGGTGAGACGGTCCCGAGAAGCTCCCTCCCGAGGGGAGACTTCTTAGGAGGAGGAGGCAACCTTCTTCTTCCTCGGCTGTGAAGCCTTAGAAGTCGAAGGGAAGGGGAGGGCGGCAGCCGACGAACGATGAAGAAGATGAAGACGACGACGACGACACCTTCCTCCTCTTCTTCGTCAGCTTCCTCAGGACAGACGTAAGATCTGCTATCCAGGGCGGAGCCGGGGCTGCTGTAGCCGAAGCTACAGGGCCCGGACGCACCTGTACAGACAGACCAAAGTCTGGGGTAGTACCACCACGAACAGGGACGACATCAGCAGGTCTATGGGCATCTCAGGAACAGCAGGCACAGCCAGCACAGCATCGGTAGGACCGCCAGCGCAGCAACGGCAGGGACAGCCAGCGCAGCAACGGCAGGGACAGCCAGCGCAGCAACTGCATGGACAGTCAGCCCAGAATCGGCAGGTACGGCAGGCAGCACCGGGAACACAGGAAGTGGAGCAGCAGCCAGCAACATCCTGGTACCGGCGGCAGGTCCAGGGGCGAGCTCTAGGGCAGCGGAAGTGTGGTCGCTGCAGCGCGGCAACCACGAGCGGCGGCAGCACGCCCCCCTCTCGGTACGGCGAACGGCACTTCACAGCGGCTGTAGGCAAGACTGTTACCACGTGAGGTGATTACACCAGGTGAGGAGGGACGTCGTCACCTGGAGCGTGGTCACCACTCCATGGGTGACCGCAGTAGGCCCAGACATAGAACCGCAGCCCCTGGACACTAGCACGCCCTGCAAATCGAAGGACGCCCATACCTCAGCAAGGTCCACCCTCGTGGCAGTAGCACCTGCGGAAATAACAGTAGTAGCGATTAGTGGGGGGGTGAGCCCTCTCCGAACGAGTGGAAGACCCCGAATACAATTGTACATCGGGCACCGAGCGCCCTCCCCCGCGCTCGACGGATCGGGCGAGGAGAAGAACGCCGATAACCTCCCCCCCCCCAAGGGGAAGGGCCATCTGTGGGAGCTGAGCGGGGGGGGTTCTCGTTCCCCCACCCCCGCACAGCACCCATGTACCCAACAATAATATAAGAGCCCGAGAGCAATCGTGCCATCGGCCCGAATGCAAGGGCATAAGGATCAATTCCCTGACTGAGCGGAACTTGAACCAAATAAATATTGATGCAATCAATAATAAAAAGAATAAAATGAAAAAGAATCTTGCATTACGATTCACTTCACAATGAATAAGGGCTCGGATCGAGCGCATTTGCGCCCTCGGTACCGAGCGCAAGGGTAAAAGGATCCATTCCTTACCTTTATGGATCAAGGTTTATGGAAACCTTGATCCATAATGAATTGATGCAATCAATATATATATGAAAATGAAAAAGAATACTGCGCTTGCGATTTCACTTCATACAAATAAAAAGGGGAAGGATCAATTCCCGGTAAATAGCGGAAACATTGATCCCAGTAAACAATGCAATCTCAATAAAATATGAAAATGAAAAAGAACTGCACTTGCGATTTCACTTCATTCAAATAAAAAGGGGAAAAGATCAATTTCCGGGTAAGCTCGGAAACTGATCCAAAATGAGTATTGCTACAATCAAAATAAATATATGAAAATGAAAAAGAATATGTACTTGCGATTCCCACTTCCATACAGAATAAGTTTCCGTGCCGAGCGCATTCGCTCGGCAACGAGCATACAGGTCAAAAAAATATAAATGAAAAGAGCACTTACTTACGATTTTCATCTACACATTTCCAACCAAAATATACGCTCGGAGCGAGCGCTCTCCCGCCCTCGGCACCGAGCATACACAATACGAGGATCATTTCTGGGAAAATGAATTCCCGCACTTACGCCTTCAGTCCCGGCACGCGGGTAATCGGAGGCGTGGTGAAACCAAGATCCTTTAATTCACAATTGAATTCAATGGAAATAAATATGAAATGATTGTACTTACAATTCAGTTTCACTAGATAAATAGAAAAAGAAAAACACAACCATGCGAAAGCAACGACGATAAAGCGGGCAGAGAGCGATGATACACGTCCACACGCCAGCAGGCCGAAAGCAAAAGTGATTTGTTTACCTACCAGTCGCGCGCGCGCGCGCCTGTCGGACAAGCAGTTAACTACCGAACCCCTTGTTCGAAAGCTTACGACCTATCCAGCTGCCGCTAGTACCTTCCTATTGTAAAAGGACCGAAGGTTTGTATGCCGTGTCGGAACAAACTGAGAGAATAGGTTTTAAAGGTATGACAGGAGAAAAACCCCATAATTGCAGTGTGAAACAATTGTTAAGAGAGGGTGGTAAGCAAGATGGAAGAAAGAGAATATGAACAGTTGTACATACTGCCAAAGGAATGATGTGAATTAAGCTACAATAATAAGTGCAAAAGACTTGCAAATGTTACACCTATTTCCAAGGCTTGCAGCAGCCTGCTTAAAGCAGACTTATTTCAATGGGGATGCATCCTAACCCAATTTCCCTTAAAAGGTACACAGTAATTGCTTCGCACCTACTTTTACCTTGGAAATTGACTTTCCCTACACTTTTTGTGCTTTTGATGTAGGAGATGATGTTGTTTTGTGTCAGTCAAGTATTATTAACCTCCTATCTCTGTCTAACGTGGTTGGAGGACTTTTGGGGAATTGAGGTTTTGGGTTGGGGAGAACACTCGTAAACAAACCATTTTGGGTGGAGGGAGAGCACTCATAAACAAACCAGACATGTTTGTTATGACAGTTCCTCGTGTACAAAAACCATTGGGAAGCCGTACGTTCAAGAAGGCATATGGTGAGGGAAAGTGAGATAAAATGTTGGGGGTAATTAGAGGGCTCAACACATGCGCAAACCGTTAGGGAGACATTTATTGTAGCAGACACAGGGTGAGAGAAGGTGAGAAGAAAGAAAGGGGGTTAGATAGAGTTCTGGGCAAGCGTAAATAATAACTGACGCACACAAAATTTCAACAGCACTAAAAGTTTAGGAAAAATCAATTTCTTGAGTAAAAGTAGGTCCAAAGTAGCTACTTAGAAATACCCTTTATAAAATGACTGTATATCATAAAAAAAACTTACCTTAAGCATTTGTAATGTTTAATCCAGTCTAATTCACTATTACATTGTCTGGGAGGGGGGGCGGCAAAAACTTTTTAATTAGGCTACATTGTAAGACAAATGTAATAAACTGTTGAACTGTTTTTATCCACTAAAACAACTTTTATAATACAATTACACATTCAATTAATTAGAATGAATGAAGGGAAGGGGGTAGGGAGGGAGGGAGGGAATAACGAGTGTTGGGACAGTCACACTCATTAAATTACGTTTGCCTGAAACGATGTTTCATAAGGTCTGAAATGGATAGAGACAAACATGACTCCGGAGATGTAGAGGTGAGAATGCAAACAAAATGAGTATTCTAATCTAGAATGCTGGCTATTAGGAGTTCCTAGATGCATTAAATCAGCCTGTTATTAAACTGTTACTATACATATTAGGTTGTTATTATTGCCTATTATCATTATTAATTTTAGGCAAGTCAATCTCTGGAAGTTGTGTGATGCCTATGAAGAGGAATCCATCACCACTACCAAATTCTTGAAAAGTTGCCAACAGTTTCTTCCAGTGTAGGTACAGCCATACCCCTACATACGAAAGTCCCTACGTACAAAAAATCCAGGTTACAAAAGCAAAGACGAAGATTTTTTTGCTTCTGTGATGAAAAATAATTTCAGGTCCGAAACCGAAAGGGTGTACTGTTAAAGTCCGAGGATTTTGTCACCGGGCCGCCCGAGAACAATGGTTAAACAAAAACTCGGCGGGGGGCGGGGGGCCGCCCAAATCAGGTAAAAACTCTCCACCATCCTCCCACTCTCCCATTGGTTCCTGATGCTAGTTACTGCCGTAAAATCCTGCTCTTCTATTGGTCAGTATCTATCCCATCATGCATCTACGTAAGGGAGTTCCTCAACCATTTAGTTTCGGCAGCGTTATCGTACACACATGGAATTAGTTTGTTCACATAGATTTTGTTCATTAACGTAAATTCGTGTTAGCGATTTCGCTTTCATTGTACTGTAGGTTACTTTATTATGTTGTGTGTGAACTTAAATACTTTTTAAAAACAGGCAGAAGCAATCTTCCTTGGATAGTTATTTTTTAAAGAGGCCTTTAGTAGTAAGCAAACAAGAAGTTCCAAGTGATATGAAAAAACAGAAAATTGAAAGTGTTGAAAAAATTGAAATTTAAAAAAAAACGTAAAGTAAAAATGTAAAAAAAAAAATAAATAAAATAAATCAGAAAAAGGCAAAAAAATAAAAATTAATTTTTTAAGATTTTCGTAAAGTTAAGTGTTAACGTTTTCTGCCATTTGTTGAAGTTTCGTAAAGTTTAGTGTTAATGTTTTCTGCCATTTTTTAATGTGTTTCGTAAAGTTAAGTGTTCATGTTTTCTGCCTTTTGTCCTACTCCTCTGTCGCCACTTTCGGACATTGCCTCACTTGAATGGTAAGGTTCTACATTTTACTACATACATACGTACATGTACGTACAGGATTTCTTGTGCCCTGTACACTAATACACTTTATTTGCAGGTACAGTAACAGTTAGGTTAGGTATTGAATGGTCCAATTTGTTGTATTTCATTGTTTATTGGTCAATTTAGCTTTATTATAATATCTACTGTGGCGATTTTGTACGACTTGGAACAAATTAGGCAATATACATGTAATACATAGTTCTGGATAAAAAAAAATCAGGTTACGAAAGCCGCTTCAGAACGGATTAATTTCGTAACCTGAGGCACTACTGTAATGTACATTTCCACAATGTTATTTTAATATTTTATTTGTTAGGGTGTTCACTACAGTATTTTTATGAGTTTAGTGTTCCACTGAAATTATGCTACATTGTAAGACAACCGTAATAAACTATTAAAACTGATCAAACTGTTTTTGTCCTCTAAAACAACTACCTATTTATGAATCAGCTAGACCAACATTTTTATGCAGTTGTGTTTTAGCCTAATATTTTTCTGTGGTGACGAAACGGGTTAAAAAAAACGAACTGGATATTGGTACGGCAGCCGTACCCCGATCTCGGTAGATATTGGTACGGCAGTGAATTGCGCATGCGCTAACCGTTGTTTACCGCCTCACGCATATCCAAAGACTATATACTGAAGTATATACACAGTCTTTGGGCATATCAGTGACAGCAAGAAAAATGGTGACGGAACAGCATGAACCGCGGAATAATACATTAGTTTTCGCCGAAAAACAGATGTTTTCAGGCTTTAACGAGCTGAAGAAAGCCATAGACATCTATGAAGACTCAAACTTTCAAAAAATGACAATTTGTCGAAAATTGCATTTTTCCTAACTATACAAACCTGAGGTCCTTTACATATAGTCCCACCTCATGCCACCCCTCACTCTGCAACTTTTTGCATGGGCCTAAAGCAAAAGTGATTCTTCGCCCGCGCGCACGATCGGACAAGCAGTTAACTACCGTTCTCCCCTTGTTCGAAGCTTACGACCGTCCCAGCTGCCGCTAGTTACCTTCCTATTGTTAAAGGACCTCAGGTTTGTATAGTTAGGAAAAATGCAATTTTCGACAAATTGTCATTTGTTCCGATACGTAATACAAACCCTCGGTCCTTTAACAATAGGAAGACTCACTTCTTGGTGGGAGGAATCTGAGTCTTTTTGGTGAACAGAATGGTGTTCGTCCAACCCTGGAGTGCCTCCCTGGTCGTAAGAGCAAGGGAGGGATCCAAACCTCTGTCCGATTGATCGGGGTGTGCACCGCAGGATCAATGGTCAGACCTCTGGGCCAAGTACTAAGAGAGAGGCAAGCGTATCTCTTCGTACCAGCAAGCAAGAACTTGTTCCTGTTTGCAAGAGACAATCATAAAATGATGGGTTTGTCTCAATTTGGCATCCACTTCCTCCCCCTTGTTGGAGGAAGTGGTGGATATTTACTCCTATCCCTACTGAAAGGGATAGGATGGTGCTCTATTGAGTAGCTCACCTGCATCTCGTCCTTACCCAGCAGGGTGACGACCGTGTCCTCTACCCAAAGGTAGAGGGAAGAAAAAGATGGGAAGAGGAGCCAGTCACACTCTCATTCCTCATCCATTCTTACGGTCACACCAGGACTCGATGCTGTTCAGCCTGCGAGGGTCTGGGTTAACTACACAACGTGTTGAGCAACCACCACGGTTCCCAAGGAAAAAGATCCAAGGAACTGTGGGCAATATCCTGAAGGTAGAAGGAGTGCATGCGGTCCGGTTGGACCAGGCGCCTGCCTTCATTACCTGCGCCACGGAGAAGTTCTTGCGGAACGCGAGAGAATGATGAAGAGGCGTCCGACATCTCATCCTGGGTTGTCGAGTCTTTTTCTTCAGACAGCTCCGTCGCAACCTTTCACAGGACAAAGCAGCATAGCCTTCGTATCGGAGGCGGTGACGTCCATTAGGGAGGTATTGTGAAGGACTCGAACCAATCGTCAGTTACCGAAGGGTTCTGAGTCTTCGCTACGAAGATCGGTACGAAATCGAGCGTCACAAATCCCCATCCCTTTGTGCTTGACTTCTCAAGAGAAGTCATGCAGTTACCTAAGACGAAAAGAAGGGAATAGTCGTATGACCTATCCCTCTTCTCGACTTTGGTTATGTACAGTACTCATACTGACAAGCTATTAAGACGAAGTAATGATTGCTCTGGAACAACCGAACTAAGTCCACAGCATAGTTCGTAACTGACTCGGGCGCTCTGACAGCTGCCGACTGACTGGTTCGGAATCAGTAGAGGCAAGTTGTCCAAGCATCCGGGTAAGTCACGTGACCTTCGCCCTTTAAGAGTTATGCTGAGAGACCAAACAAATAAAATATTTGTTAGTCACCGATGCCGGACGGCGCGGCGATGATTCTCTTAATGCATAAGCTCAAAAGGCGAAAGTCAATTGCCTTCAAAAGACCAAAAGACGAGGTCCCTGATGGCAAGAAAATCTCATAGACGTTGAATCTCAGCTTAAGGAGAAACAACCCTATGTGACGTTGAAGACGAAGGTAGGCAATGAATGCAACCTACGTCTTCCAGCTGAATCGAGAGAAGGAATCTCAAGATTCTAAACCTGTGCTTACAAATGACTGAAAACGCTAACCGCCATTTCATTGCTGTCCGTTGTGCAATGAAAGCGGGGCGTTCTTCAGTAATGAAACACAGGGGAGAGCCGCTTGAAGAACTGCTTCTCATGGGCTGAACGTTTGGAAGTAGAGCTGGCAGGTGTGGGAGTAGGCGATTGTCTTTCAATACATCTGCTAATCCGGGTGAACAATGAACAATTGTACACCTCCGAATACAAGATATTTTGAGGACAAACTCAGATTCCGCAAAAATCATTCGCATTATCGGGATACGATGCAGCAAGAGACTATTACAGAATTCTTTTACCGTGCGGTAAACAGAAGATGAGAGTCGAATAGATATCTCTGTTTAAAATTCTCGCAATACCGAAGACGATGAATACTAGCGTCTCTCAGCAGTAGATGGTCATTCATGTATGCGAGAATCCCCGTTAATCAGAGACTTAAGTCGGTGATTGTTGGGCAGAGATACGGTTGTTATTCAATCAAAGCAGGTGAGAACATAAACAACCGTCTATCTCAAAGCGGCAGCTGATACTGAAATGCCTCGGGCAATTCAATACGCAGTAGCTGTCGCTGACTCGTCATCCTGAGTTGCCAAGTAATCCTTTTCCACGAAGGAATGCGTTCGGCTAGAACCACCGAGGCATAAAAAGGATATGCTCGAGCAATTATATTTAAGCGAAACGAATTTCGGTAAATATAAAAGCTTAAATGGTGTTGTTGTGACAACACCATAAGTATATAAAATTGAAACTGGAAACTCCTGGGAGGTTGCAGGCAAACCCGGGTTTTGCAGTTCAATTAGAATACTTTTCGTCTAAGTCGCAATCCGTAGAATAACCAGGATATGCGCCTACCCCTCGGACCATTCAACTGCTTAGCAGAATCATGTCGCGAGGTTAATATACGTAGTATATTTGTAGGATTCTGAACAACGATCTCCATCCTAAATTCTTTCCTTCAAGAAAACAAAATAAGGATTGGAGATCGACCACCTTCGTTCTCTATTAAAGAGAGTGAAGGAGAAGTCTTCCTCGAAGGAAAGCTTCAATGGTGAACAGAATACTAAGACGATAGTTCCAGCCAAACTGGATATTCCCCGTCCGTTCTTCTCTATTCCAGGTTGGTCGCCTACTGTGAGATAGTCTTCTTTCAGCCAGCAGTCTTTCTTTTCCTAATGCTAGAAATTCCAGGAATTCGAGCATAGGCGAGGTTCCCGATTATCGTGTAACATATCGGGGATTCTCGTCTCGCTCACTTTGGACCGTGGTCTCGCCTAAGTGTTTGGAGATCGTAAGAAACTCTAACACTCTGAATGCGCTAGAAATTCCGTAGAATTCTAAGCAGTCTGCGAAACCCCCACCGAATTCGTTCACAAACGATATCGGCTGGTGGTCCTCTCGATTCCCGTAGAAATCGAGAATGGGGCAGGATCCCTCCTCAACGACCGGGGCTTACGTCAGGTAGGAACCGAAGGTCCCCCTGGTAGCGCAGTCCCCAACGTGGGATCCTACAGAGAAATCTCTGTAGGATCCTTCCCCTTTCCCTCGTAGCCGTAAGGAGAGAGGGAATGGGGGAGGAATTGGATACTCGCTCGCCTTCCCAGTGGAACTAGCAGTTGGAGAAGAGTAGGAGCAGCCATCGCCTTGCGGCGATGGCCTCTCAGAGTCTGGGAAAACGTATCGTCAGGAGAAACGTTTTCCCCGAGGAGGGTTACGAACTCTCACTGTAGGTAAGGGTCTGCCGCCACTGTGAACGCGTCTGGGTGGGCTGATCGACACCTGACAGGAGAGAGCCGATACCGTCCTCCGACTCATTCCAGTCCTCGTCGAGGTCGAAACCTCTCAGGAGGACCACGAAGGAGTATTTAAATACGGTGTCCGAAGACACGTAGAAACGCCGCTGTCGCAGTAGAGGAGGTGGAAGTAGCTTGATCGACCGGCCAGAACTGAGAGAGCCTTCTTGTCCGGAGACGAGAGAGACTGGTTCAAGACAGAATCGGCAAGCTCCGATCGCGGCATACCCACCGTCGGTTTGGGTTCCCTCTCGGGCCCAAAACGACTCGAGCAGAGACATGGGCTCTGCTGGTGGGAGCGGCGATCCTTCCCCCCGGTCGTTGTGCTGACGAATCAGTGCAATAACCTGGGTAAAGTTACTCTGAATCTCGGAAGTTACAGCGTCTTGAGGAGTAGGACCGTCCAGTCCCTCCAACAAGAGCAGCTCCCAGGACCCTCCTCCTTCAGAAGAAGGACCAGCAACAGATCCCTGACGGTTGCCTCCAATCACTTGCGCGACGTCCTGGTTGGTCCTAAGACCAACCTGGCACGTGCGGCGTCGTGACGGGATCGTGAGCGGCGCATCTCTCACGATCACTCCTATATACCTCGCTCTTCCTGGCGTATGCCGAGGAAGTTGAAGGTATCGGAGAGACAGAACTGACGCTACCCCCTCTCCCCCTGACGGTCGCCTCCAATCACTTGCGCGTACGTCCTGGTTGGTCCTAAGACCATACGTGGCACGTGCGGCGTCGTGACGGGATCGTGAGCGGCGCACCTCTCACGATCACTCCTAGCTACCTCGCTCTTCCCGGTGTAGCCCGAGGAAGTTGAAGGTAGTGGAGAGACAGACCTGACGCTCCCCCCCCGCTCGCTGGCAGGACCAGCGTACGTGGGGGGCTGCAGCCGATCACCAACCCGCGGTGGGGATCGATCTGCAGGCCTGGCCGTGCCGCTCACCTGTGGCGAGCGGCTCGACTGAGCACGTCGACCCCGGTCCCGTGCGTCAGACGAGCTGCTGCTGGTCACCGTATTCGCCCGGTCCCTGTGGGAGCGGCGGTCTCAGGTGACCTGCAGAGCTCGCTTTCGCCGTGAGACCGTGAGCGTCCTCGCGGCACGTCAAACCGCTGGTACCAGCCGAGGCTGGTACCGTCGGTCGAGGGGACCTGGGGGACCTCTTCCCATCCTTAAAACCGTGGCCGGTCAGAGACCGTCACGTCCACCCGAGGTACGGCTGGTCGCTGCGAGAGCGGCCGCTGGCCTGGCGAGAGTCACCTGAGCGGCTCTCGACAGTCTTCTGCTCCGTGCCTCGGTCATGACGCTGAGCGAACTCAGGCGTCTTAACTTTGGCTGCACGGTCACCCGAAGGAGATCGTACACTCGGAACTTCTCGCGGACGAGAAACCGAGCCGGTACCTGGCTTAGCAGCAGAGCTGCCAAGACCAGGCGAGGGTGTACCAGCGGTAGCCAGCACACCCTTGGTCCCGTCTTCTTCTTCTCAGAAGGGGAGACGGGCCCCGTTCCCGAAGGAAACAGGAGGACCAGCAGAAGAACCCCCCCGTCACACCGGAATGTGACGAGCCCTTCGAAGTTCCCGAAGGAGTCTTCTTAGGGGAAATAACAAAACCCGGTTACCAGCTGGTCGCTGCGAGAGCGGCCGCTGGCCTGGCGAGAGTCACCTGAGCGGTTCTCGCCAGCCTTCTGCTCCGTGCCTTGGTCTTGGCGCCGAGCGAACTCTGGCGCCGAAACTTTGGCTGCACGGTCTCCCGAGGGAGAGCGTACACTCGGGATCTCCCGCGAACGAGAGACCGAGCCGGAACCTGGCGATGCCGCTAGCACCAGGCGAGGAAGTACCAGAGCTAACCGATACTCCTCCTCTGGTCCCCGTCTATCTCTTCCATACGGAAGGGGCGGGAGACGGGCCCCCGCTCCCGAAGGAGCAGGAGGACCAGCAGAAGGACCCCCCCGTCCCACCGAGGTGGGACGGGCCCTTAGAAGTTCCGAAGGAGACTTCTTAGGGGGGGGAGGCAGCCTTCTTCTTCTTCGGCTTATGGGCCTTAGAAGTCGAAGGGGAAGAGGCAGCAACAGACGAAGACGAAGATGACACCTTCCTCTTCTTCGTCAGCTCACGCAGGACAGTCGTCAGGTCCTCCATCCAGGCCGGAGTCGGGCCTATTGCCGAAGCAACACGGCCCGACTGCACCTGTCCGGAAGGACCTGGGACTGGGGAAGACACACCATGGGCAGGACCAGCATGGACAGGCGCAGGAACCAGGAGCGACAGGAACAGCAACCAGCTCAGGAGCGGCAGGAACAGCGGCAGCGGTAAACACAGAAGGGACAGCCAAGCCAGTAGCGGGAACCACATCAGCGACAGGTACGGCAGGCCCAGCCATCGCCTCGTAGAATCATCGGCAGCCAGCGTGGTACTGGCGGCCGGTCCAGGGGCGAGCTGCTGGAACAGCGGAAGTCTGGGGCAGGCAACACGAAGAAAACACAGGCGGCGGCGGCATACCCCTCCTCGGTACGGCGGCGACCGGCCCTAGAAGTGGCAGACGGCGTCACCGACACAGCATGGGGAGTGTAGACCAGCATAAGCGGCCGTGAAGGTTGTAGTGGAGACCGCTCCAAGGTCACCGCCCCAGACCTCGCTAGACTTTGCAGCAGATCGTGGATGCTAGGCACGCCCTGCAGCCGCAGTGGTCCATACCTGTCCAAGGTCGTCTCCCACGGATGTAGCACCTGCGGTAGCACAAACAGATTAGTAAGAGGGGTTCCCTCACGCACGGGGGGGGAGACATGCCCCACCCCGAACGGAAGGAAGACCCCAAAAACAAAATACGAGGAAGCTGAGTGGGGGGGCAGGAAAGAAGACGAAGAATCGGATACCAAGGGAGTCGCGGGAGAGCTTTCCGACGACTTCCTGGCAGACCTTCGCTTCCCCTACCCCCGCACAGCAGTGAAAAGTAATATGAAAATGAAACAGAATACTGCACTTGCGATTCACTTCATAGAACTTAAAGAGGGAAAAATCAATTCCCGGTAAGAGCGGAAACTTGATCCATAATAATATGAATGCTATCATAAATATATATGAAAATGAACAATACTGCACTTGCTATTTTCACTTTCACAGCAATAAATCGTAAGGATTAATTCCCGGGTAAGAGCGGAAATTGATCCAAAATTAAATTTGATGCAATTAATAAATGAAAATGAAAAGAAAACTGCATTGCGAATCCAATTTCATTGCATTCTATTCATACAAAATAAGAGGCTCTTGCCGAGCGCAATCAAGCTCTCGGCAACGAACGCACAGGGCAAAAATATAATGAAAAAGAGTTAACTTACATCTTTCAATTACACACTTTCGCCCAAAATACATGACTCGGCGCGAGTGCGCCCGCTCTCGGCACCGAGACATAATTCAAGGGTTCAATTCATGAAAAGAGCGGAAATCGCCGTCTCTACGGCGATAGCTCCATGTTGATTCATAATTAAGTAATGAAAATGAAAACAGTGTACTTACAGTTTCATTTTCAAGTCAAACCAACCATTAGTAGAAAACACAATATAAACAAAGCATACGACGATGAAGCGGGCAGAGAGCGATGACGAACACGTCCTTCACACCCGCGGCCGAAAGCAAAAGTGATTCTTCACCGCGCCCGCGCGATCGGACAAGCAGTTAACTACCGTTCTCCCCTTGTTCGAAGCTTACGACCGTCCCAGCTGCCGCTAGTTACCTTCCTATTGTTAAAGGACCGAGGGTTTGTATTACGTATCGGAACAATTGGGTAATTCATGGTATATACGTAGGTCACGAACGATCGAATCGGCCCTGAAAAGAATTCCGAAGAGGAGATTCAAAGAGGATTATATATAAATATATACACTACCATCGTACCTTTGGTGACTTTCTCGGCTCTTTATTCTGCCCGACGTCGGCAGCTGCAAGGGCCGTTATATACTTTACAATATTCTTTTAATTCACTTCATTGGGTATATTGCAGCTGTCGGAGAAGACGATAGAATTTACCAGGTCCATTAAAATCTGGATAGTGTTGTTTTTGTAGTACAAAAAAGCGGGACACAATTCACAAAAGCTAAACAAACAAAAACAGGGGGGAGGAACATTTTGCTAACTGAAAAAAGGGGGGACAGATGTTCAAAAGCGTGGAGCTATGTACCCAACCTAAAAGCCGAGCTCTGGTTTACATAATACAGTATGATTAGCAAACTGGTAAACGGATACAGCTAACTGCCGTATCTACAGCAAGTCAAGACCGCAAATACGGCACCAATGACAGAATCTGCCGTACCCTCACCGCACTATATTATTTGTACGGCAGGAAGTCTGAAATTGACGCATGCGCAATTCACTGCCGTACCAATATCTACCACGATCGGGATACGGCTGCCGTACCTATATCCTGTGCCTAAAAAAAATAGTGACGAACAAGACTAGGTAGGTAGTGACGAAATGGCCAGAACTCAAATCCTCACATTCCAGAACACCCCCATGCCATGACATTGTGCATAGCAGAACAAAGTGTGCGTAACTAGCTATTCTACAGTATTATCTAACCTAGCCTAATTCTTCTAGACGAGTAAAAGTTGCAAAATACATGCAGAGTAGGGACACAGGGTTAGGCATGAAAAATCTGACCATGAAACAGGCTAAACCTAGATTTTCCTAAAATAGTAGGTACTGTATCCTGACCTAACAAGACTTTAACTTCCTATGTCTCTGATATCTCTTCCGTTTGAAAATATAGAGTAAAAAACCGCATGGTACAGGGGTGGACCATGTACGATCAATGTGTACAACCCCAAGAAAAGTACATTATAACGCGTCGTGACACCGGAGTAGAGGTCTTTAGCTCTGTTTCTCACCAACAACAAGTCGCGTCTGATGCCCATCTCCGATGTCAGGACGCGTTATAATGTACTTTTTTTGGGGTTGTACACATTGATTGTACATGGTCCACCCCTGTACCATGCGGTTTTTTACCCTAATAGCTATCTCTTCCGTTTGAAAATATATCCATGTAATAAAATTAGAAACATATTCTGAAACAACCTGATTAAAGCTTAGGCCGAGTTGAACAGTGCGAATTCTGTCCACAGAGTTCAACTCCTTTGCTGGACTGAATTCCCTGCAGCCCACCTAGATCTGAGCTAACAATACCAGATGCATCCATCTGGTTATTATTATTTTTTTTCTTTATCAGATAAATTCCTTTGTGTTTAATGACATAATGAGCGAGCAGCCTAGTACCTCCCGGTACCAGCCAATCAGAGGCCCCCAAACAAATGTCTCATAGGCACAAGAATCCACCTTAAGTAGCTAAATCGACTACTACCTAGCCAACCTATCGGTAGTATCCCTACCTCCCACTTTTAAGCTAGCTGTAGTAGGTATAGCTAGTAGCCTCAAGTACCTACTAGGCTAGTCATTAACCGAGCAGTGACATAGCAGAGGTCTATACCTAGTACATACTACCTAGGCTAGGTAGCCTAAGCTATTCAAGCACGCCAACACCATTAGCATTAAATTGGCATTAGCCTCATGAAATCTATTGGGCCGCTTGGTTATTAGGTATGAAAGGGGGGGGGGGGGTAAACACAAAGGTACCTACCCAGCTAGTAGGTAGGTAATTAACCTTAACTATCGAACGACAACTTAGTCTATCCCTACCTTTGGATTTACCGGATCGAAAATACCACGTCTACACCTAGCCTGTAACATCTTAATTTAGACAAGTGCACACCTGAAAAATCTTTAAAGCTCAATAATTCATCAGACCGAAGACGGAACACGTACCTCCGTACCGAAGACTGAAGAAGGAACATCTTCAACCGCTAACTAGCTAGGTATTGCAACACTGCAATGATGCAATGGCTGTTCATATACATACGACATTATATGTAAACTTTTTTTAATTTTTCGAATTAACATAAGAAAAATGTATTTTTCAAGGTAGGTATCAATCTACATATCTTCGGCCGGGGTTTTCCGCAACATTTTTATGGATGGTCACGGTACAGTACAAGGAGGTCTTTGGGCTACAAGAGGTAGTTGACTCTTTGAGAGAGTTAGGGTGGGGGGGAGTAGGTGTGTAAATTCCATGCCGTCACCTTAATAAAATGTGGCATTACTTAGCTGAATTAAACTATCAGGATCTAGTACGACTACAATCTACAATGGAGATAAGTTTTGGACTGAATCTTTTCATTTTTTTTCAGAATGAAGTATGTATTGTCATAATTCAACATATATGTTCCATTTAATGTTTCTTCCTGTTTTTCTCAGCACACTCCTCTAATGGCTGAATTTGATGCATTAAATGGAATGAAAATTTGATTTGCGCATTTGTTTCCCAACTATCAATAAGGTTTTTACACGAAGAAACATTACAATATCTCCGAACAGTCAATCCGAGACCAGTTTCAGCTGGTTTCCAGCTGCATTTGGAGAAATGGAATAGTATAAGAGGTTTACTATGAGAAGCAGATTAAAGGGTGAAAAAACAAATTTTTTTTCATTGTGAGCAAGTAATGAAAATTTAGAACATTCTTACCTCTTTGATTGATTAATGCCCATGACATCAACATGCTAGGAGCAGATTTAATTACAGCAAGCTATCGTAAGATAAAAACAGACTAGTAGCCTAATAGCTTTTATTTTTCTCTTCATAGGCATGTCTACAGATAAAATTGGAAATAAGGTAGAATTTATCCAATGTATGATACCACACAGAAGACAAACTTTAAAGAGCAAAGGCACATGTAAACAAGACCGTTTGAGATTGCCGTTCCATAGGCAAAATATGCATTACTACTAATACTAGTAGGGTCTCAGTCACTTGGGAACTGTCAGATTCAATACCAAATTACGAAATTTACGGTTTTATAGTCTGAATACCAACAGAGATTTCATTCACGAGGGACAACGTCGTCTTCCGCAGAAATATCAACAGGGGTATCGAGAGTGGCTGCTGTTATATCTACATAGGTATATCTATACCTAGGCTATTTACCTCTACCTAATGTCTTAGTAGGTCCTAGCTAAATATCCTAGGTAGGTACCTAGGTACTAGTTATTTAGTGGCCATGTAGCTAGACTAGGTACCTACCTACCTGATTTCCCCTTAAACAGTGAATTTAGTATTCTCATAGTAACGTACATAAATGTATAGGTAATAGGGTTATTAGGCTGGCTTAATTTCTGATTATAATTACCTACTGTTATTGTCGAGAGAGAAGGTTTTTAAAATGTTAATGAATAGCCTAAATAATTTAATGTAGTAGTAATACTTAGTAGGTAGTTCAATGAAATAACTGCAAAATTTTCTGTATCACTTGAGACTTAATTAGTATGTTCTAGGTATATGGCCTACCTATACTCTGGTTTTTTTTCCATCTGTCCACCTGCCTGTGGTGTTTGCGTATGGTAACACTGCGTCCCGGGCTTTAGATAGTTATGCTATGTGTAAGTTTTAGGTAAATGAAAGGTTATCTAGGTGTACATTTGCAACTGAAAAGTGTTTTAATAATTTACTGTATGCAAATTACACCTTTAATATTCGTAGTAGGATATTGTTATTAGCCTATTGTTGAATGTGAGCTGAATGTAACTATCTAAAGCCTGGAACGCAGTGTTACTATACGCAAACACCACAGGCAGATGGACAGATGGAAAAAAACCGTGTATAGTATAGCCCACAAGATGCGTTCGTTTCAAGAGCTACCTACTATTAAGGGGGCCGGCTGGCTAATGCCATTTTTTAAGGACAGGACTTTGATATTCATACCACTTAATAAGGTGACTTGGGACATCTCCAAACCGCATATGATTATCGCCTCTGACCTTCAGTTTTGAGACGCCAGGGCAATTTATCCCGAAAATAACCATTTTTCAAATTCTATCTCCTCCCTTGATATTTAATATTAAGACCTAGGATTACTACCATTTATAAACCTGATGTAGACCTCTAATCGAATGAGGAGTTTTTTTTTCTAAAAGTAATTTTTTTGCTAGATATGAATTTTTCAATATGGTAAAAAAATAAACCCTATAAATCAGGAGAAAAAATTTATAAAAAAAAGACAAAACAAAAATTTAAAAAAAGGGCTTCATTTGATTGTCTTTCTGAGTTATATACCAAATTCCAATGTTATAGCTTTAAAACTAAGTGAGAAGATAGATTTTGAAGGTCAATAAGTATAGTTTTGAGATACGGGCGTTCAAAGTTTTCCTTCGTATTTCTATAAAGACAATGTTAATAAATAATGATTATTATGAATGTATTTCTGTGTATTAATAAACCAAAACTATTTTATTTATCATAATTTAATCATAAATGATGATCCCTTTGCTCATATATCGTAGCCTGGGGCACTGCTTGAGGCAAGATGGGGCACTCCTTCCTATGCAACTCTCTCTCTCCCCTTCACTAACTCGGCTTATTACAGCGAATTTTCTTCTTCTGTATGTTAGCAAGATGTTTTCCTTGTATTTTCTTCTTTGGCATGATGAAATTCTTGCTGAAACAAAGATAAACAAACGTAAATGCAAGAGAATGTCAGAGGTGAAACTCAAAGGTGTACTCTCTTTTTACAAAGTCAATTTAATAAATCATGATTATTATGAATTTCATATTCCATTTTGGGTATTAAAAAACCAAAACTATGTTATTTATCATAAATGAAGATCTCTTTGCTCAAAGATCGTAGCCTTGGGCACAGCGTGACGTGTGCTGTCAGGCAAGACGGGGCCGTTACTACGCAACCCTCCCCTCTCTCTTCACTAAATACACGTATATTAGATATTCTGTAATAATACTTGAGCGATTTTTCTTCGTCTGTATGTTAGCGAGATATTTTCCTTGTCTTTTCCTCATTGGCATGATGAAATTCTTGCCGAAACATACATAAACATATGTAAAAGCAAGTGAATGTCAGAGGTGAAACTTGAACGTGTACACTACTTGAGGTTTGTGCTCGCACTGAATCATGGTTGGACTTGGTAGCTGACTGAAGTCTCCCTTCTCAACTCGGGGAATGTCTACAGATGCCATTTCTCCCAATTTCTTTGACAATAATTATCAAAATTTACGATAATAGAAGAAATATTGCATTTTCTTGTACGGATCAATGTTTTAGACTTATTGAGTTACATTAACTAATTACCCTGTAACTACGAAAGTAAGAGGAATTTTGACGAAATATTTCATATACGTATTCTCAATTGTCATATGAAGCTCCATGAATTTTTTCATGACTTTGCATTTTTCGCCCTATACCCCCATATATAAGGGTTCCGGCCGGCCCCCTTAAGCAACTGAAGAGTATCAGTAGATAAACCCCACCATCTAAATCTGGAGATACCAAGAGTTAATTGGGGTGTGAAGATGGCATTGACAGATGCCAGCTTTTGGCAGGATGTTGACCATAATTATACACACTCAAGAGTTATTTGCGATACCAGTAATCATTGCAATTATCATTGAGTGTTATGGGGGGCCATAAGGCCTGTAGTTAGAGTGCATATCTGATTATCCACAGTGTACTAGGTCTGTGTCCCAAGAAAGTACAATTATGTCCTAGGTGGTATTTCTATGCTATTGTAGCCTTGGCTAGGCTGCTTGCACAAGGCTTATATAGTATAGCCTAGATGGCAAAGACACCTTACTACGTACGCATAACCAACATAATATTTCATTGTTATTATTTCACATACAAATTGTAAAGCAAAACAAATTAGATATGTGGTACAGTCCTTTTGTTTTGAGGTTTCATGAATTTCCTGGCAGTTAGCTAGGACTAAAGTAGAATCTCCATAACCTGTTATTTTGCATTATCACTAGCCTCTACTGGTATGATGCTTAATGTGTCATTTCAGGTCATTTTGACTTAGCCTTTGTCATGGAACGTCCTCGACGGCATGTTCGGCCTCCGGGAGCACTAAACGATTATTTGACTGCTGATGATTCTGACAAAAAGAATATTATTGCTGAGGATGATGTCTCAAACAGTGTTGATGATGGCCATAAAGAAATTGATAGTAATGAAGGAAATTCAAAGGAAACAAAGAAGATCCATTTTTCTCAGCCATATAAATGTAGTGAATGCAAAGCACGATACAGGAGTAAGGTAGCGTTGCTTCGCCATGCAGTCAAACATAGTGGTAAGTAATGATCCTTTTTATTGCCAGCGTTATAATATTAATTTTACTTCTATATGACCCTGATTTCATTTAGATTTTGTTAGACTGTGTCAATATTCTAATACAAATTTTTTTCACCTAGTTGCATTCTCTGAATCCTGTATTGGAAAGTTTCTTTATAGTATACTGTGGAATCAGTTATTTAGTAGCTCATAACAATTTTAACTTCTTGGTCCTAGTTAATGCTGATTTTTACCTATGGACTAGGGATGTACTGACAATTCTTTGCTTAAAAGGTTTGCTCTTTTTTGTAGTGTGTTAGTTGGCTGTACTGTGATATTTGATATTTAATTTCTTAGTCAGAAAAATGTGAGTACAGATTTTGTTTTTTGATCAATGTGAAATTAAATCAGGGATAAGGTAAAACAGTATAATTTTCAGCAGTTAATTTCCAGATATCTGTGGTGTACATTAATGAAATCGATTATAAAAGCAAAATAGTATAATTTTGAGTTTTTATTTCCACGTCTAGTGTACATTATGAATGGCCCTGTTTCTCTCTCAGCCTTATTCATGTTGGTTAGTTCTTTGTGTTTAAGAATATCCTCACTGTCACAAGTTAGTGGGGCTTTTCATTATAAGCACAATGGTGTTACAATGTCTTCTTAATTACAGTATTTAGCACTGTACCTCTTGTTAAAGAATAGTAATTTAAACATAAGGAGATAGCTAGGTTGAGGTATAATTAACTGAGTAGAATACTTACATGCTGCATGGTTGAGAAATTTTTTACTGCAGACACAGTATGGATAAGACTTACTAATTTGTAGTCAATCGTGGCATTGGTATAGCAATATTAATTGCTTCTCGTGGAATAATAAATGACGAGAATTGCATGCTTTAGGATGAAGACTGTAGCATAAGATGCCAAAAGTTATCAAGGATTAATTACTACACAAAACATTAATAAATAATAGTACTTTTATAATGCATGGTCTTTTATTCATTAATAGTACCTTGCAATATGATGTACCTTGATTACAGTTAGTGTATCTTTTAATAAAATTTCTTGTATATTGCTGAGCTGAATAATTTAAATTGTGTTCCTTCTTGCACAGGTGACAAGCCATTTACTTGCCCAGAGTGTGGAAAGGGACTTTCTAGCCAGTGCGCTTTATCTGAGCATAGGAACATCCATACTAATAGTAGACCTCACAGGTAATAGCTGATACAAAGTACTATAAATACCATTCATAGATGTTCTTAGTACAGTATACAGATTATTTTTTATATAATGATAACAATTGATTTACATCATTGCAGATGTGACAAATGTGGACAAGAAAGTCGACAGTTAAGTGTCCATCTACGCCATCTTCTCACTCATGAGACCCCTGAGCATATGTACTGCTGTTCTGTCTGTGGCAAATCTTTCAAGCAGAATGAATACTTGCGCAGACACATGCGTAAACACACAGGTTAGTTTTGCAAGATCCTTTTAGAATAGAATAATAAGTCTGCTGGCTTTGACAAAATTAGTGCAGAACTAGTGAGGTATAGAGGAAGACAGCTACAAGAAGCAATGGCAAAAATTGTAATTGGAATTCGGAGAAGGGAAGAAATGCCTGGTGAATGGGAGGAAGGACTGTTTGTGCCAATTCACAAGAAAGGTGATAGAACAGAATGTGGGAATTATAGAGGCATTTGTCTCTTAACTGTTGGATATAAGATTGTAGCCAAACTGTTATATGATAGACTGAAGAGACACAGTGAGACCATATTAGGGGATTATCAAGCAGGGTTTAGAGCATCTAGATCAACCATAGGCCAAATATTTATTGTAAGCAGATCCTGGAGAAGTACTGGGAATATGATAAAGAGTCCTGGCATACCTTTATAGATTTTAAACAGGCATATGACAGTATCCAACGAGAGGCATTGTGGAGGATACTGAGAGAATTCAGAATACCTTATACGCCTAATAAAAATGTGTTACAGAAATATGAGAGGCAGAGTACCGATTGGA
The DNA here is from genome assembly GCF_015104395.2 of Macrobrachium nipponense. Taxonomy (NCBI): domain Eukaryota; kingdom Metazoa; phylum Arthropoda; class Malacostraca; order Decapoda; family Palaemonidae; genus Macrobrachium; species Macrobrachium nipponense. Next base: position 55,242,614 of record NC_061089.1, read on the forward strand.
GGGGAAGTAACAGATCCTTTTGAAGTTGACAGCGGTTTAAAGAATGGATGCGCACTTTCTACAGTTCTTTTTAACCTAGTGCTGGAGTGGGTCATGAGACAAACACCACAGGGTAATGAAGTACATCTTGGGGAGGCTATGTGTGATAGATTAGCTTATGCAGATGATATTGACTTTTGTGGTGAAAACATCCAGGAAATTGATAGAAAAATAAGCAATTTTAGAGAAGGTGCAGATCATGTTGGCCTCAAAATAAATGAAGCTAAAAATAAATCTTGAAAGTTTCAAGGAGAAAGAGGATACTGGGTAACATCAGGTGTGGAAACAAGGAGTTGGAAGCTGTTGAGAATTTCAAATATCTTGGATCAACATTCACAGTTAGCCATCTTCCTTGGGCATTGTTTCAGTAGGGAACATCGTCTATCACTATAGCAAAGCTGCCCAGTAACACTGACAGCATTATGGATGTTAGGCTGCATTTAAGCTTATGAGAAGCTGCGCCATTTTACTCTTTTCCATATGCTATGGACATTCTCTTAGGTGGAAAATTCTTTAGCAAGTTGTAGTCAGTTTGGCTTGTGTCTCAGGAATTCTGTACATTTGAGTAAAGGTGCAGATGATAATATCACATCCAACCCCTTGAGGGTTGAAAAGTTCATATAAAAACATTTATGATGATGAGTCATGATAATTATTACTGTTGTTTACAACCTGTTGTCCTGCACCATCCTAGATCAATTTCATACAACTGCAAGGGTTGTACAAGAAATTTTGCATACCATAGGTCACAATTGGTTTGCAGGTACCAAATTCGACTTTATAGGAATCTTCAAAAATCAGTCTGTTCCTAAGTGATACTATTCAGCTTCTGTAAAAGTGAGATTTATGTTAATCTCTAGGCACTCATAACAACTTTTGAAAACAAGTCTTCCTCTCATAAATATAAGCCTTATACTTTCCATTTCCATCAGCTGCCACATTTCTCTCATGAATATAAGCCTTATACTTTTCCATTGTCATCAGCTGCCACATACTATCTCAGACATGCAGACAACCAAAAAGTAGGGTGTGTATCAAAGGGAGATGGGGCGCCTTTATAAAGGCATTTCGCTCATGATTTAATTACTTTTATCCTATTATGTAATCTAGCTTGTGTTTGCGAGCAAGGTTTTAGGATTTTATACAAGTAAGATGTTTGTATATGAAATGAAAGTATAGTTTGAAACATTTTGTTGTTGATGAATCTCCATTTCCGACCCCACTGATTGACTGTACTTATGGGATGAATTACAGAGTGCTACACTGATATTAGTCTTCTTTTAAGCTAAGATTTTGAATAACTTCCATGTACAGTAAGTTCCAAAACTGAAGCGACAAATTTCAGAGAATTTCGTTCGAAATTCACTAACTGGCAACTACAACTCTTTGCTGAAAAATATTTTTTTTTTCTACAGTGAAAGCTCTATCAAGCAAAATAAAGCTAACATATGATGCGCAAATATCAAATCTATGATATTTATAACAATCATAAGAAAAAATTACGGTAATTGTAATTATTTTAAAGTATAGCAATTACTTCAAACTATAGAAACGAAACAATTTGAAATTCTCGTTCAACACAGGATTACCAACTTTACCAATGTATATTTCGAGCAATGTGGAAACAAATATTTAATATTATAGTGTATTATCAATTATTTTAGCGAAGATGCATAAAACCATGCAAGTATCAATAGAACGTGAAGGGAAAATCTCCCCGACTTTAAACATAATCAACAATGAATGCACTAGATTCAATAGAGAAGTTGGGTGTGGTTGATAGTTCTGATTCTAGCTTCAAGGATCGAGCATAAAACACCATCTTCAAGAAAGGCTCTAACTGCTGCGGCTACCTTCAGGTGACTAGGCCTAGTTCCGGGCATTGCAAGGCTTACAATGCAGGGCTACTGTCTGTTATTTAAGCAAAGAGAGAACCTTCAGGACCGATACCAGGACCTGTCCTTGCACTTGGGAAACAGACTCGCTATACAAAAAATAAGAAAGACGGTCGCAAGCAACCAGAACGCCCGTAAATATCACCACCTGGTTAAGTAGGGAGACGACAGACTCCAACCACCCCTCCCCCCCTCTACCTCTACCTCTACCCACAATACTAACTCCACCTTTTTCACTTTAACTTTTTACCTCAAATCTTCAAATCATATCCCAACCGTGAAATTTAAGACTGAATTTGCGTAAGTGGGCGTATCATAAGGGAGTGAGTGATATCACCCAAATTCATATTTCCACGGGCAACCAGTAATCAGTTCAATCCAGTCAAGCATTATTGTATAACAGAAATTTATGAGTTTTTTTGTGGGATATATATATATATATATATATATATATATATATATATATATATATATATATATATATATAATATATATATATTAAACAGGCGGAGGTTTCTCTAAACCCAACTATACAATGAAGGTAGAGGAAGCACACCAACAGGTCAAGGAACTCATATTTATTAAGTTGCAACGTTTCGAAGCCAACCAGCAGGCCTCATTTTCAAGCTAAAAAGTAACAATATCTAATTAGTACAATAAAATTAAGCTACAATATTAAAATACACAATGTAAAGTACAATAAAATAATCACAGTTAAAAACACAAATAAGGACCAACCGTTGAGTGTGAAGACAGAGGAAGGACTAACAAAAAACATAAACAGTTCACGAGAGGTAAAGAGGTGTAGACGTGGCATGGGTGTTCAGTGAGGGGACCAGTTTTTTAATAAACAAAGATTCATTAATTGTTAAAACCTTGTGATTGGAAGCTCTGCCCAAAACCTGAAAGTCCTTGTACTGGATAGAATACCTACATTTATCGGTATGATCCCTTATGTTGGAAAATTCGGGATTCGAAAGCTTAGTGCCAGTTCTATAGCTGACACAGCTCTATGACTGTCGATTTCGGACCCCACCCTAAGTAACCTATGTGTCGATCCAATATAGTTCCTCGATTACATCGAGGACAAGTAAACTTGTAAATGACACATGAGGTCATCAATGGATCCAAACGGTCCTTGAAGCTTAAAAGGCTACCGATATTCAGTGGGTTTGTAGGTATAATTTTGATTTTCATGGCAGGGAGATGACCAGACATTAAAGCGTGGAGTTCTTTATAAAAAGTTGTATTGTGAATAAAAGGAAGGCTGGCATAGAACGGTAATTTAGGAACGTGAGGAGTAGGATGACGTGGAACAAAAATATTATTTAAAAATTTGGAGATATGCTTAAAGAACAACTGGGTGGGAAAGCAGTTGTTATTAAAATATTTTTGCAAGAACGTGACTTCATTGTGAAAAGATTGCCAACTAGAAGACAAAGCAAAGGCTCGGTGAAGCATGGTTAATAAGGCATTTATCTTAAAATCAAGAGAACAAAAACTATAAAAATTTGTACCAAGACCAGTGAATGTCTTTTTTCTAAAAACGGAAGTTGAGAAGCCATGAGAGGAGCGTGTAATTAAAATATCTAAAAAAGGCAACTGATTGTTGGTTTCGTGTTCAATGGTGAATTTGATGTTAGGGTGAAATGAGTTGATGAAGTTAAAAACCTCTCGGCGTCAAACCGACTTCTAAAGAGTGCAAACGTGTCGTCAACATACCGTTTATAAAAAAGTGGATGGTAACTAAGGGGACAAGAATCAAGCATTTGCTCTTCCAGCGAGCACATGAAGATACCGGCAAAGATGGGTCCAAGAGGGGAGCCCATAGCCATACCATCAATTTGCAAGTAAGAACAACCATTAAAAACAAAAACGGTGTCCCGCACCGCCAGATCTAAAAGTTTCCTAAAATCACTCTTACAGAACCCATTAAAAGAGACTCATCCGTAGGAAAAAGCTTACTTAAAATAATATCAATGGTCTGTTGTACAGGTACATTTGTAAATAATGACTCTACGTCATAGCTTACCATAATAAGGTCTGAGTCCTGAGCAAGAATGGAATTTTTGAACTCGTATGAATTCTTTAGGTTATAAGAATTTTCAGCCAAGGGGGCAAGCATGGGAACTAGATATTTTGCCAGTTTGTAACTGGCGTTATTATAAGACGCTAAGATAGGACGGATAGGAACATTATCTTTGTGGGCCTTCGGAAGGCCGTACATTAAACCATACGATGACCCCGAGCTGTATAGGGACTGATAGGTATTTTCAGTAATAATGCCACGGTCTTTTAAGCTTTTCAGAAATCGGTTAATTCGATCTTCTATTTTAAACAGTGTTGAAAACTCAGGAGTTCCCAACTTCAGGAACTTTGAATTATCATTTAAAATTGTTTCCACCTTAGAAATATAATCATCCTTGTTGAGAATAACCACTCCCTTACCCTTGTCTGGACGGGTAATAATAATGTCCTTATTTTTTGCAAGCGATTTGAAAATATTCATGTCTTCCTTTTTAAAAAAAGGAGCCCAATATGTAGACAGTTTAGTATAAGTTTTATGTGCTAGGCCTTGAAGTTTTGATCGAAAGTTAGGGACATCAAGGTTGAGATCAAAGTTGATCAATCTGGAAAACAGGAACTCTAGACTTCCAAAAAACTGTACAAATGAGGGTCTGTAACATGGCAAAGCAAAATCCAAACCAAGAGAAAGGAGGAATTCCTCTCGTTTCGATAGGGAGTAGTTGGAGAAATTTAACACAGTTTTATTGTCTTGCATAAATTTAGGAACAGAAACACCTATTTTACGCAGTTTTCTCTCGTGAACCTCTTGGACATGGAAAACAAAGGAGTTTATACATTTATTAAACAGGTAAGTGAAAATGTAACGGTCGAGGTTAGATAGTTCGTTAATAACACTCTCATAGAGAGTATGATTAGCAGTGGACAGTTTGTTAATAGCATTTTGTTTACAAGAAATCTCCATATTGAGAAGAGTAACAATGGACTCGGAATAGAAATGAGTGTTATACAAGGATTTCTTATATAATTTAAATTTAACAAAATTTGGCGTTACTTTGTTAAGGACACAAAATTGTAGAAATTCCAGGTCACATTCTGCCTTCCGAAGTTTTTTGGTATTGCGTTCCAAGGATCTGAGTGTTATCTTGAGTGTTGGTCCATATTTGTGAACGATGTAGGTATGGAAGTTCTGACATCGGCTAAGTTTCAGTCGTATAACAAAAAGAAGGGCGAACAGAAAACGCAGAGGTGGCATCCTTCGGCGAAGAGGAGTCAGGGCGAATCGGAGGAAAATCCCAATGAATATTAAACAGGCTGAGGTTTCTCTAAACCCAACTATACAATGAAGGTAGGGGAAGCACACCAAAAGGTCAAGGAACTCATATTTATTAAGTTGCAACGTTTCGAAGCCAACCAGCAGGCCTCATTTTCAAGCTAAAAAGTAACAATATCTAATTAGTACAATAAAATTAAGCTACAATATTAAAATACACAATGTAAAGTACAATAAAATAATCACAGTTAAAAACACAAATAAGGACCAACCGTTGAGTGTGAAGACAGAGGAAGGACTAACAAAAAACGTAAACAGTTCACGAGAGGTAAAGAGGTGTAGACGTGGCATGGGTGTTCAGTGAGGGGACCAGTTTTTTAATAAACAAAGATTCATTAATTGTTAAAACCTTGTGATTGGAAGCTCTGCCCAAAACCTGAAAGTCCTTGTACTGGATAGAATAGTACCTACATTTATCGGTATGATCCCTTACGTTGGAAAATTCGGGATTCGAAAGCTTAGTGCCAGTTCTATAGCTGACAGCTCTATGACTGTCGATTCGGACCCTAAGTAACCTATGTGTCGATCCAATATAGGTTCCTCGATTACATCGAGGACAAGTAAACTTGTAAATGACACATGAGGTCATCAATGGATCCAAACGGTCCTTGAAGCTGAAAAGGCTACCGATATTCAGTGGGTTTGTAGGTATAATTTTGATTTTCATGGCAGGGAGATGACCAGACATTAAAGCGTGGAGTTCTTTATAAAAAGTTGTATTGTGAATAAAAGGAAGGCTGGCATAGAACGGTAATTTAGGAACGTGAGGAGTAGGATTACGTGGAACAAAAATATTATTTAAAAATTTGGAGATATGCTTAAAGAACAACTGGGTGGGAAAGCAGTTGTTGTTAAAATATTTTTGCAAGAACGTGACTTCATTGTGAAAAGATTGCCAACTAGAAGACAAAGCAAAGGCTCGGTGAAGCATGGTTAATAAGGCATTTATCTTAAAATCAAGAGAACAAAAACTATAAAAATTTGTACCAAGACCAGTGAATGTCTTTTTTCTAGAGGAATTCCTCCTTTCTCTTGGTTTGGATTTTGCTTTGCCATGTTACAGACCCTCATTTGTACAGTTTTTTGGATGTCTAGAGTTCCTGTTTTCCAGATTGATCAACCTTGATCTCAACCTTGATGTCCCTAACTTTCGATCAAAACTTCAAGGCCTAGCACATAAAACTTATACTAAACTGTCTACATATTGGGCTCCTTTTTTTAAAAAGGAAGACATGAATATTCTCAAATCGCTTGCAAAAAATAAGGACATTATTATTACCCGTCCAGACAAGGGTAAGGGAGTGGTTATTCTCAACAAGGATGATTATATTTCTAAGGTGGAAACAATTTTAAATGATAATTCAAAGTTCCTGAAGTTGGGAACTCCTGAGTTTTCAACACTGTTTAAAATAGAAGATCGAATTAACCGATTTCTGAAAAGCTTAAAAGACCGTGGCATTATTACTGAAAATACCTATCAGTCCCTATACAGCTCGGGGTCATCGTATGGTTTAATGTACGGCCTTCCGAAGGCCCACAAAGATAATGTTCCTATCCGTCCTATCTTAGCGTCTTATAATAACGCCAGTTACAAACTGGCAAAATATCTAGTTCCCATGCTTGCCCCCTTGGCTGAAAATTCTTATAACCTAAAGAATTCATACAAGTTCAAAAATTCCATTCTTGCTCAGGACTCGGACCTTATTATGGTAAGCTATGACGTAGAGTCATTATTTACAAATGTACCTGTACAACAGACCATTGATATTATTTTAAGTAAGCTTTTTCCTACGGATGAGTCTCTTTTTAATGGGTTCTGTAAGAGTGATTTTAGGAAACTTTTAGATCTGGCGGTGCGGGACACCGTTTTTGTTTTTAATGGTTGTTCTTACTCGCAAATTGATGGTATGGCTATGGGCTCCCCTCTTGGACCCATCTTTGCCGGTATCTTCATGTGCTCGCTGGAAGAGCAAATGCTTGATTCTTGTCCCCTTAGTTACCATCCACTTTTTTATAAACGGTATGTTGACGACACGTTTGCACTCTTTAGAAGTCGGTTTGACGCCGAGAGGTTTTTAACTTTCATCAACTCATTTCACCCTAACATCAAATTCACCATTGAACACGAAACCAACAATCAGTTGCCTTTTTTTAGATATTTTAATTACACGCTCCTCTCATGGCTTCTCAACTTCCATTTTTTTAGAAAAAAGACATTCACTGGTCTTGGTACAAATTTTTATAGTTTTTGTTCTCTTGATTTTAAGATAAATGCCTTATTAACCATGCTTCACCGAGCCTTTGCTTTGTCTTCTAGTTGGCAATCTTTTCACAATGAAGTCACGTTCTTGCAAAAATATTTTGACAACAACTGCTTTCCCACCCAGTTGTTCTTTAAGCATATCTCCAAATTTTTAAATAATATTTTTGTTCCACGTAATCCTACTCCTCACGTTCCTAAATTACCGTTCTATGCCAGCCTTCCTTTTATTCACAATACAACTTTTTATAAAGAACTCCACGCTTTAATGTCTGGTCATCTCCCTGCCATGAAAATCAAAATTATACCTACAAACCCACTGAATATCGGTAGCCTTTTCAGCTTCAAGGACCGTTTGGATCCATTGATGACCTCATGTGTCATTTACAAGTTTACTTGTCCTCGATGTAATCGAGGAACCTATATTGGATCGACACATAGGTTACTTAGGGTCCGAATCGACAGTCATAGAGCTGTCAGCTATAGAACTGGCACTAAGCTTTCGAATCCCGAATTTTCCAACATAAGGGATCATACCGATAAATGTAGGTATTCTATCCAGTACAAGGACTTTCAGGTTTTGGGCAGAGCTTCCAATCACAAGGTTTTAACAATTAATGAATCTTTGTTTATTAAAAAACTGGTCCCTCACTGAAACACCCATGCCACGTCTACACCTCTTTACCTCTCGTGAACTGTTTACCGTTTTTTGTTAGTGCCCTTCCTCTGTCTTCACACTCAACGGTTGGTCCTTATTTGTGTTTTTAACTGTGATTATTTTATTGTACTTTACATTGTGTATTTTAATATTGTAGCTTAATTTTATTGTACTAATTAGATATTGTTACTTTTTAGCTTGAAAATGAGGCCTGCTGGTTGGCTTCGAAACGTTGCAACTTAATAAATATGAGTTCCTTGACCTTTTGGTGTGCTTCCCCTACCTTCATTGTATAGTTGGGTTTAGAGAAACCTCAGCCTGTTTAATATTCATTGGGATTTTTCCTCCGATTCGCCCTGACTCCTCTTCGCCGAAGGATGCCACCTCTGCGTTTTCTGTTCGCCCTTCTTTTTGTTATACGACTGAAACTTAGCCGATGTCAGAACTTCCATACCTACATCGTTCACAAATATGGACCAACACTCAAGATAACACTCAGATCCTTGGAACGCAATACCAAAAAACTTCGGAAGGCAGAATGTGACCTGGAATTTCTACAATTTTGTGTCCTTAACAAAGTAACGCCAAATTTTGTTAAATTTAAATTATATAAGAAATCCTTGTATAACACTCATTTCTATTCCGAGTCCATTGTTACTCTTCTCAATATGGAGATTTCTTGTAAACAAAATGCTATTAACAAACTGTCCACTGCTAATCATACTCTCTATGAGAGTGTTATTAACGAACTATCTAACCTCGACCGTTACATTTTCACTTACCTGTTTAATAAATGTATAAACTCCTTTGTTTTCCATGTCCAAGAGGTTCACGAGAGAAAACTGCGTAAAATAGGTGTTTCTGTTCCTAAATTTATGCAAGACAATAAAACTGTGTTAAATTTCTCCAACTACTCCCTATCGAAACGAGAGGAATTCCTCCTTTCTCTTGGTTTGGATTTTGCTTTGCCATGTTACAGACCCTCATTTGTACAGTTTTTTGGAAGTCTAGAGTTCCTGTTTTCCAGATTGATCAACCTTGATCTCAACCTTGATGTCCCTAACTTTCGATCAAAACTTCAAGGCCTAGCACATAAAACTTATACTAAACTGTCTACATATTGGGCTCCTTTTTTTGTTTTTTTAAAAAGGAAGACATGAATATTCTCAAATCGCTTGCAAAAAATAAGGACATTATTATTACCCGTGCCAGACAAGGGTAAGGGAGTGGTTATTCTCAACAAGGATGATTATATTTCTAAGGTGGAAACAATTTTAAATGATAATTCAAAGTTCCTGAAGTTGGGAACTCCTGAGTTTTCAACACTGTTTAAAATAGAAGATCGAATTAACCGATTTCTGAAAAGCTTAAAAGACCGTGGCATTATTACTGAATACCTATCAGTCCCTATACAGCTCGGGGTCATCGTATGGTTTAATGTACGGCCTTCCGAAGGCCCACAAAGATAATGTTCCTATTCGTCCTATCTTAGCGTCTTATAATAACGCCAGTTACAAACTGGCAAAATATCTAGTTCCTATGCTTGCCCCCTTGGCTGAAAATTCTTATAACCTAAAGACTTCCATACGAGTTCAAAAATTCCATTCTTGCTCAGGACTCGGACCTTATTATGGTAAGCTATGACGTAGAGTCATTATTTACAAATGTACCTGTACAACAGACCATTGATATTATTTTAAGTAAGCTTTTTCCTACGGATGAGTCTCTTTTTAATGGGTTCTGTAAGAGTGATTTTAGGAAACTTTTAGATCTGGCGGTGCGGGACACCGTTTTTGTTTTTAATGGTTGTTCTTACTCGCAAATTGATGGTATGGCTATGGGCTCCCCTCTTGGACCCATCTTTGCCGGTATCTTCATGTGCTCGCTGGAAGAGCAAATGCTTGATTCTTGTCCCCTTAGTTACCTTACCATCCACTTTTTTATAAACGGTATGTTGACGACACGTTTGCACTCTTTAGAAGTCGGTTTGACGCCGAGAGGTTTTTTAACTTCATCAACTCATTTCACCCTAACATCAAATTCACCATTGAACACGAAACCAACAATCAGTTGCCTTTTTTAGATATTTTAATTACACGCTCCTCTCATGGCTTCTCAACTTCCGTTTTTAGAAAAAAGACATTCACTGGTCTTGGTACAATTTTTATAGTTTTTGTTCTCTTGATTTTTTAAGATAAATGCCTTATTAACCATGCTTCACCGAGCCTTTTGCTTTGCTTCTTTTCTAGTTGGCAATCTTTTCACAATGAAGTCACGTTCTTGCAAAAATATTTTAACAACAACTGCTTTCCCACCCAGTTGTTCTTTAAGCATATCTCCAAATTTTTAAATAATATTTTTGTTCCACGTCATCCTACTCCTCACGTTCCTAAATTACCGTTCTATGCCAGCCTTCCTTTTATTCACAATACAACTTTTTATAAAGAACTCCACGCTTTAATGTCTGGTCATCTCCCTGCCATGAAAATCAAAATTATACCTACAAACCCACTGAATATCGGTAGCCTTTTCAGCTTCAAGGACCGTTTGGATTCATTGATGACCTCATGTGTCATTTACAAGTTTACTTGTCCTCGATGCAATCGAGGAACCATATTTGGATGGATCGAGCACATAGGTTACTTAGGGTCCGAATTCGACAGTCATAGAGCTGTCAGCTATAGAACTGGCACTAGAGCTTTTCGAATCCCGAATTTTCCAACGTAAGGGATCATACCGATAAATGTAGGTATTCTATCCAGTACAAGGACTTTCAGGTTTTGGGCAGAGCTTCCAATCACAAGGTTTTTAACAATTAATGAATCTTTGTTTATTAAAAACTGGTCCCCTCACTGAACACCCATGCCACGTCTACACCTCTTTACCTCTTGTGAACTGTTTAACGTTTTTTGTTAGTCCTTCCTCTGTCTTCACACTCAACGGTTGGTCCTTATTTGTGTTTTTAACTGTGATTATTTTATTGTACTTTACATTGTGTATTTTAATATTGTAGCTTAATTTTGTACAATTAGATATTGTTACTTTTTAGCTTGAAAATGAGGCCTGCTGGTTGGCTTCGAAACGTTGCAACTTAATAAATATGAGTTCCTTGACCTGTTGGTGTGCTTCCCCTACCTTCATTGTATATATATATATATATATATATATATATATATATATATATATATATACGTATATATATATATATATATCAAGTATATATATATCTATATATGTGTGTAATATATATATATATATATACGTATATATATATATATATATATATAATATATATAGATATATATATATATATATATATATATGATATATATATATATGTGTATATATATATATACGTAATATATATATATATATTACTATATATATATATATATATATATATATGATATATATATAATATATATATATATATACACATATATACATATATACATATATATACATATATATACATATATATAAAGAAGCACCCGAGCATGACCAATAGGCCTAGTGCTTGATTCTTAAAACAGAACTCTGGTTATTCCTGACTAGATAAAAAGGACCTGAGAGAGAGAGAGAGAGAGAGAGAGAGAGAGAGAGAGAGAGAGAGAGAGAGAGAGAGAGAGAGAGAGAGAGAGAGAGCATAACAGGAGATACTCGAATTAAAATAGTGCTCGCCAAGCATATTCACACTCCGGATCGTATGGACAAGAATAGTCTCACTTATGCACTAAAAAAAAAAAAAAGGTGGAAACCTACGAAAATACTTGTTTGGTGCGACCCTGAACGCAATTCCACGTGCAAAAATTTGCACAATTGAGAAATTCGATGAAATTATTAAGTAACAAGCTGGGAAATATATTTCCTTGATTCTTGACATAGGCCTAACCATGTAACCAATGCTAAACGCGCATATAACTTGGATTTAGTTTTTTTTTTTTTTACACTAACTTGTGTCTTATTTTTATTTCATTTAATCAGATGCTAAACTTCTCTGTGCTTTATCAAAAGAAAACGTAATAACTTTCGATATAACGCTATAAAAGAAGAAAGTTAATTTACAAATATTAGGCCAATGCTTATGCACTCGGTTCCTGCTGCCACTCTATGGTGAACACTTGATATCACACTTTGAGACCCGCAGATGTTTCTTTGTGGAATTTTTTTTTTTCTTTTAATAAACAATTATTGAACTAACATTGATCATTCACTGGGGAAATACTTTGTGCGCTTATACAGTAAATCGCCGATACGTATTATCAGATAAATAGGATGACATTAATTGGAATATACTAACTGGCAACCCCATGAGTTTCTAAAGAAGTACGATCAATTCTGAGATTTGTCGCTTCACTTCTGGAACTTACTGTACTACTATAGTCATGTCTAAAAAAGTAACAATATTTTTCATTCACATAGTATTTGTAAACTTGGATTGGGACACAAAAACAGATAAAAGTATAGGCATGCATGTACTGTTTGTGCAAATTTCATGTGCGTAGATATATATGTAGTATATAACTATGCATTGTATACAGCATAGTTACTGCATGTACATGAAGTAAAATCCTTTGGGATACAAATGAAAAAGAAGACTGTGATGTTGATGATGATGAGTTAGCCCTGAAAGAGTCAAGAATATTGACACTAGGGTAAGGTTAAACTGTTTACTATATATTAATAATAGATATTGCTGAACTAATCAATTTTTTTTTTTTTTTAGGGGAGAAACCCTTTATTTGTGAAGAATGTGGAAAGTCTTTTACGTGCAAAAGTGAACTGAATCGCCACAAAAAGCGCCACTCATCTGAAAGACCACACACATGCCCGGACTGTGGGCAGACTTTCAAAATGCTGCATAACCTACGTACTCACATCAAAGCTCATACTGGTACTCAACAGTGGAAATGCTTACTCTGTTCAGCAGTCTTTCCAAAGCCAAAATTACTTGAGGTAAGTAGTGTTAAGAGTACTGGTGTGAATTGTTAATTGAAGATGATTATATTCTGGTTAGATTCATTAAGTCACTTTTCTTCTTATTTTTAATAACTAAATAGCAATGGGCAATCCAAGTAATGAAGAGCTCATTAAGGCACTGAATTTTTGGAGAACAGTAGTTGAGACCTCTCAATAGATAAAAGAAGTCCCCCATCACCTTACCAAATTCTCCCATTCTTTATCCCCATGTAAGATTGATATGTACAATGTTATCTTCCAACTGTGTTTGATGTTTCCTTGACTTCCTTTTACCTATTTTGTTTTTCAGTTTTGAGATTTACTCATATACATCATCTGAATGAAGGGTACTGCACATAATGCTAAAGGTTATTAGCAGCTTCATTTCAGCTCCAGCTGCATTGATTTCTGTCTTTCAATTTTCATCTGACCACTTTTGGTCTCATTCAACATCACTGTCAAGCTTCTTTACTTTACTGTACTCCAACTTTTACCTCTCATAATAGCAAATTCTTCAAAAAAAAGACTCATGAGTGTTTAAAAATGTAATTCAGTGACCTTATTAACCTACTTTTATGATAATATGGTTTATGACAGATAGACATGGGAGTAAAATTAAATATCGTATGTTGTATTTTCCTTCTGATTGCGTTAAATTTTGCTGATCTTTTTATTGTGTTTTTTCAGGCACATCGTAAAACCCACTTGGAAAGTGTTCAGCACCTCGAGGTAAACAGACCAAATGAAAACACACTTATCGTCACAGCAGAAGGAGATGACAGACGAAAACTCCCAACAGTTCATAATGTTTTGCTTCCAAAAGACAAAGTAGGAAATATCATATCTTCAACAAGTCCTCAGAAAAAAATTGCTAAGAATCAATGATACAACTCTACCTTTAGAGTTAATTCTCAAGTCTGTAGGTAAAGGAAGCAACATAAAAATTAAAATAATTGATAAACCAGCTCAGTCCAAGCCTGAAGCTTTTCCAGTGATGGAAAATATTGTGGAACTTATTGATGAAGAGAGGCACGAGCTACAGGAAGGGACTTTTGCTCAAAATCACCACAATAGCATGCCAAGTAAGAGAAGGCTAGTTTTTGTTACTATAAATTTATGAACAATATTTAGAGTACAGTAGTGTGCATAGTGGGATGATTTGCATTGGTTTTAATAGGTCTGCACAGTTGAAGTCATTCAAGGAATTTCTATCCAGGCTGTTATAAAAATAGTGATTTTAAGCTAAGACATGTATCTCCTCTGCTCAAATTTTTTATACCTATCAGAGTACCATCCCACACATATAAGCCGTTAGAAACAGCAGAACAAGAAGAATTCAAAACACTGAAATATATAGTTACTTCTACCAACTTGATAAAAATAAAGTGAATAAAAGGTAGTGAATACCTTTTGGTAAGAAATAAAGGATGGTCACTGTAAATATAGTATGAGTCTACAAAAAAAGGAAAGAAGTATTCAAAATCAATGTAAGTGCTATCAATAAGAAGATTAAATTTAAAAATAATCAAAGTTGCAAAAACTGTGCTTAGAGACAGAATGTGATACGGCAGTTTGCCAACACTTTTGTTAGTCTAAGTCAAATTCAGGGAAAACATAAGCAGAAACAATAGGTCTTTTTTACAAAAAGTGAGGGAACCATACTCTCACCATGATTTATTTTAAAAGCTTAAAGCTGTTAGTGAATAAGAGTATACAGGTACAGTAACAAGAAAACTTTTATTTATAATTTTATTATTCCATTTCCATCTTAGATCACTCATTTTTAAATACCAGAATAATGATAAAACATTGGATGAAGTTTTTGAGTTTGAAATGTATGGAAGGCACAAGATAGACTATTCTTAATATAATTCTAGAGCTACAGCTACAGAGATGTGTATTTTGGTTGTATTTTGACAGGTTGTGGACTGAAAATGAAGTGATAAGTATTAGAAACTAACTTTGACAGGTTGCTCATAATTTCTTTGATGAAAACCTGTGGGTTACCTTATTTGAAAATACTGTACAATGTATCATATGACCTCAATTCAAGTATCTTACCATTTGTTAACCAATTTCTTATTTAGGTGGAGGTGTAAAGACAATGAACTATGAGCCAGTTCAAGTCACTGATGTTTTGAGCATCGCTGCCAGTATAGAAAGTCACTGCCTTTCCAATCGCTATCTTCAAGTCAACCCAGCATCAGAAGATTACAGATGCTGGTTAGCAACCCTCTCTTCATTATGTAGGGAACTTGACCCTCCATACAGTGCAGAGGTATCTATAATTTTCTTCATTTGTGATTGTAGAAAATTTTACTGATATAGTCTAAAATTTTACCAATACAGTCTAATGATTATCAACATCTTCAGAGATCACATTTACCATCCACATTATATATGACATCCACTGTTATTGGGTGTACTGAAAAAAAATCTGTGTACTTTTAAACACAAGTTTTCATGCAGAATGTTTCAAGATATTTTTATAAAAATGGTATAATTAAATATATATCAGAATGTTCTAAGATATTTTTATAAAAATGATATAATTAAATCTATATTACTTCTCTCTCCAGGTATGTAAGCATCTTCATCAGATAACAACAGGATTGCAACTTTGTTTAATTCAGGGACCAAGACAATCTCTTGGCAATCCACCAGACACAGGTTCTGGTAACCTCACAAGCGCTCTTCCTTGTGGTGATTCTTCTGAATATCAGTTTATCTATGAACAATATGTCACTATTATGGGAAAACTCCAAAACCATTTTAGTTATAATATTAATAATGATGAATAAACCTCTCTTACTGTCGTTTTTATTTTTGTACAGTATCTAACTGCAATGAATGTCATTTATGGAAAACTGAATTATTAAATTATTTTCATAATTCAGTAACATGCAGACTTTTTTTTTGTAAAGCCAATGCATCTTGAGTGCCACTTTCAGGATGTTGCCAAGTTGTTTCTGGATGTATGAATGCAAAACTAAAGCTTTTCATGCACTGCGGAATTACAGGGATTCACATCCATACAATATTGTTAACATCAAAAAGTTATTTCATATACCTTTTCTGTTAACTAAGATGGATCCAGTGTAGGATCAGTTTCTCAAACACAAGTACCCAAAGGGGAACAGCTAAACTATTGTGAGTTATAATCAACATACCCAAACCCAACTTTGACAATAATAAGATTTATGGGTATATGTTCTAGTATATTCATAACTATTCCAGGTTCTTTAGGTCAGAACACAATGTTACCTCTTTTGTAATCATTATTCACCATCTCTAGCTTAAAAAGTAAGTCTGTCTCTACAAAGGCCCTGATGTTACCACAGGACTGCCCTTTGAGCCTGTGGCAAATACAGTTTACGCTTTGTGAATAAAAGTACCACCAGAAAAAAGTATAACAGTCCAGTACCACCACTGTTGATTCTAAAGGATCTTCCCTGGGTATCTTCAGCCTCGGCTACAATTTTTTTTATGCCTTTCACTTTCGTTCCATTCCTATCTACCTCTTCCCACCTAACTGCCCAACTTCTTTAACTTAACCTTGCTTCAATTTTCAACTCTCATTCAAGAACAAATCTTTTGGGTAAGCCCCATGAGTTACAAAAGGCCAAGGTGAAATCTGATACAAAGAAGCAGTGCGGTTAACAAGAATGAAATGCTATACGTACTAACTTAAAATAGTGCATATATCCATAACACCCAAGACATTACCTATAATACTTGTGTAGGGGTGTACACATACATAATGACTGGGGAAACAATCTGCAATTTTATTATGCTTTTCTTAGTTGGTGCCTAACTTACAACTAAGTAAAATCTTAGTGCAATGATAAAAGCTTACTTTTCATTAAGCTATTTGTATCAAGAGGAAAGACAGGAAAATCCACTTCCAATGGAATTAATGGTCATGAAAAACAATAAATATGAGCAAGCGCACATACCCAATCTCAGTAGTTGTGAGCTATGTTTGTTAATGACATTTGATAACATATAAGTACTTGATACCCTTATCCTAGTAATACAGTTCTCATCTGAGAGAAGAATATACTTCTTGCACGACTAACTATATTTCTTGGCAAGACATGGTTCAGTTAACACCATGCAAAAAATCCTGTAGGGTTGTAGTGCTCTGCAGGCATTACTTGAGGTTCTTTGCACCATGCCTTCAGCTCCTAGCTGCAACCCCTTTTGTTTCTTTTACTGCACCTCCTTTCATATTCTCTTTCTTCCATCTTACTCTTCATCCTCTCCTAATAATTGATTCATAGTGGAACTGCAAGGTTTTCCCCGTTACACCTTTCAAAATTTTTCTGTCAATTTCCATTTAGCACTGAATGGCCTCATAGGTCCCAGTGCTTGGCCTTTGGCCTAAATTCTATATTCAATTCAATTCATACCATGCATAAACAAAAGGGATGTGTGTGTTAATTTATATAATACTTACATTGTCCTATATACTAAACAATGTCTAAAAAGATAATTCACAGGAATAGTTCTGTATAAAAAGACTTAACCATACCTGGGCTAGATGAGTACGTAGTTCCTAAGCTTCTGTATGTTTCCACTTGGATACTATAAGGAACTTGGCCTAATTTAAAATCATGGACTATCAGTGAAGGAAATATCAGTGGTTTTATTTCCCGAGGAAAATCCAAGTGAAGTAACTCCTGAAGAACTGTAAATGAATGAGATGTCAATTAAAATTAAATTTCATAGTTCTATGATCAAAGTGCAAAAATGGTGCAGTAAAAATTGTGGCCCTACGTAGCAAAACCCTGTAGGAGGTTATTCCAATAGTGCACTACAGTATTACCAAGGTTCTTTGCAGGGTTCATTCAGCCCTTAGCTGCAACTCCTTTCATTCTTTTTTTACTGTACCTACGTTCATTTTCTCTTTCTTCCATCTCACTTTCTACCCTTTCCTAACAATTGATTCATAATGCAACTGCGCAGTTTTCCTCTTGTTACACCTTTCAATCCTTGTTACTATTAATTTCCATTTCATTGCTGAATGACCTCATAGGTCCCCGCGCTTGGCCTTTGGCGTAAATTCTACTTACGTATATTCTTTTCTATGTGGCAAAAGGAAACTGTCCAGTTCCTGAATAAAACATATACCCCTAAACCATATTTAATTACAGCATAAAGCTAATGGGATATTTATTGATGTTCACATTCAGTATACAAAGGAGGAACGAAGTATGTGAAAATTTTCATCCTAGAATAAAAGCAGAAAGGTCTAGCTGGTAAACAGAAACTTATGAATACGGTAAATAGATACACATACTTGTAAAGAAATATCTTTATGCTTTTCGTATATTTCTGTTTGTATTGAAAAGTACATTATGTCTTTTGTTTACTTTGGCGGTGGTTGGAACTATGGGCATTTGTTTAATGGTAATTTGTTTTATGGTTATAGGATAATTTGCGACTTTGTTTACTATTGAGCCTTAATAGTTCTTGAAACTAACTGTTTGACAGTTAGATATCCACTCACTCTGCCTTTTGAGTATTTATATTCAGCGGTCCAGAATCCAGGCCAAAGGCAGATTCCAGTAGGACAGTTTTTCCAGCGGAGGAGAGTCAGGATTCCAGTCCAGACACCAGCACAGAAAGCAGTCCGGAGCGGAGTGGCACCAGACCTTTGAGATTTTCTGACTTTTTTTTTTTTTTACTTTGGAGTTTTCAATTGTCATGGAGCGATAAACTCCACTTATGCCGAGCGAAAGGATTTCATGTTCGGAGAGAGGCAACACGAGTAACTGGACTTATCCTCTAATCACGAAAGACCAGGATCTAAAGAAACGTTAAGTCAGTTGAGAGACCTTAAGCAGGCTCAAAAGGATTGATCTGTTTCTTAGATTAATTTACGCTTATTATAGTTTAAATTATGGTCGCCAACACGTCGAAAAAATTAAAGCAAAGGATTTTATCGTTATAATTACCATTATACTTGTGTCTTTGGTTTATAAACCAGTAGAGTTTCATTTTGACTAAGATTAACTACGAACGTAATTCAAATATATTTTTTCTTATTTAGTAACGAGTGCTCATTTACGAAATTTACGTTTTCACGAAGCTAGCTTGCTGAATTTCTTTCCCTTCTCGTTAAATTTGTCGATTAATTTCTTACGTTAAATTTATTCTTTTCAAGAGGTGTATATTCTTTTGTATTATTTTAGGTCCTTTACATACGGTAGATGAGTTACTGTGGGGAGGAAGTGGTGCATACATCCGAAGACAGCTTTTTGGGTGATTTCCTCCCAAGACGAGAAACGGCAGTTCAACATCTATAATTTAACTTATTAAACTCAATAGTTTTCTTTGTCTTTGGTTTAAATCCTCACTGTCAATTCATAATGTTTACCATAATACTACATAAGATTGTGTAACATCATGTTCTGATGATCTAGTGCCCTATCCTACTGGCAAAAACGGGTACTACAGTATTTGAAGAAATTATTTTATAAAGAATTTCTTCTGGCACTCACCTGGTTCATGAGGATGAGGGCAATTTAAAAAAGCAAGAAAAATATATATAGTACGTTATGTTGCGTTGTGATCCGTAATCAGGACCAAATCACAAAAGCTATGGTAAGCTTCCGTGATTATTGGGTCTACTCATTTCACTTACATAATAGTTATTTTAGGGGAATTTTTTATGCCACTGTATAGAATAAGTAATCAGCTGCAAAATTAAATAGAAATTGAGCGGTCTACCTTGAAAGCTTTTGGAGATATGCGTCTTTGAACAAATAAAGGTAGTATAAACATTTATACGCTTACCGCTTGAGTCACTGCCACTGCCCAGTTTGATTGTCATAAGTGAAAGGGTTAAAGAGGATTCATTCACAAACAGCATACCCTAAAAATACTTCTCGTGTTAGAGGTGACTTAAGGGGGCAGACAATAGAATCAAGTAACAACTTCACTCAAGAAAAATCTCATTTTGCTTCCAAAGATGATCAGTAACTACAAGATCATTAGCAATGATAAATACAATAGTACAAGCATTACATAAACAATATTCTTCTTCCCAGCTTTATCCTTATTCAGGGTCGCCAGTTTTAATGAGTGTTTTCCATCTACCTCAATCTTGTGTCATTTCCTCCTGTACTCCCTTCTCCCTCATATCATCTCTAATGCAATCTTTCCACCTGGTCTTAGGTCTTCCTCTCCTTCGTGTTCCATCCACCTTCACGTCCATCACTTCTTTTGACATGTGTTGCTCTTCTCTTCTCATCAGGTGACCATACCATCTTAACCTTGCCTCTTGCACTTTCTTTGATGCTTCAGTGACCTTTACTGTACCCCTAATATATTAATTTCTAACCCTGTCCTTTTTGGTTACTCCATTCATCCTTCTAAGCATCCTCATCTCAGTTATGTCCAACTTTGTGCCCTCTGTTTTCTTTAGTGATGCTGCTTCTAATCCATATGTCATTGCTGGTCTGACCACTGCCTTGTGCACTCTGCCCTTTAATCTTATAGGGACTTTCCTATCACATATGACACCCGACACCTTCCTGCAGTTGTTCTAACCACACTGAATCCAGTTGTTAATTTCATCTTCCATGTTCCCCTCACTACCAATCACTGAGCTAAGTTACTTGAATTTATGGACCCTTTTGATGTTTCCTCCGCCTAATTTGATTGTTGTTTGCTGGTTGCTATCCAATTCGGTTATCATATATTCTGTCTTTTTCCCGCTTATCCTTAAACCTCTACTCTCCAAGGCATATCTTCATCTTTCAAGCTTCCCCTTCAGTTCTTCTGTGTTCTTGGCTACCAAGACTATGTCGTATGCATAAAGCAGACACCATGGTGGCTCACCACTGACAGCCTCCGTCAACACATCCAAGGCAACGTATACAGAAGTGGGCTTAGAGCGGACCCCTGACGTAGCCCAACTCCAACTTAGAAATTTTCTGTTCTTCCAACTGTAGATCTGACGCTGGTCTTTACATTTCTATACATCTCCCTGATCATTCTGACATACTTCTCCATCACTCATCTCTCTCTCTGAGACATCTCCATATTTCCTGACGTGGTACTCTGTCAGGTGCCTTCTCAAGGTCTATAAAGGCCATATGCAAGACCTTTTGCTTCTCTCTGTACTTTTCCATAATTTCTCAGAACAAAAATACCATCCACAGTACTGAGCCCCTTCATGAATCCTAGTTGCTGTCTACCGATGAAAACTTGTTGCGGTAATCTTTTATCTATAATTCGTTCAAATACCTTTAGTGTATGTGACATGAGCTTTATTCCTCAGTAATTTTCACAACACTGAATGTTCCCTTTCTCTTTGAATATTAGGATTAATATATTTTCTCTCCACTTTTCAGGTATCGTCTCACTTTCCATAATCTTTTTCATTAACTGCCACAATATTATGTCAATTCCTTCCTCATCAAGAACCTTCCAGGCTTCTGCAGGTATGCCATCCAGTCCCACTGCTTTACTATCTTTCTTCTTTCCCAGTAACATTCTAACCTCAGCTTTTGTTATTTCTGTGACTGGTCCACAATTTGTGTGTCCATCTCCTCTTAGAAATCTTTCATTTTCTTCATTAAATAAGGCCTCAAAATATTCTTCCCATCTCCTTATTAAGTCTCTCATTTCTCAGTACATTTACATCCTTATCCTTAATTTGTCTTATGTGTTTTATATCCTTGGTACTCTTATTTCTCATTTGTGGCTAGTTTAAAGATCTTTCCTTGCCCCTCCTTGGTATCTAGCTCTTGGTAAAGCTGATCATATACTCTATCCTTTAACAATAGCTACAGTTTTCTTTGCTAATTCATTTGCTTTCTTATAGGCCATCCAGTCCTCTTCCATTTGGGTCCCCTCCCCCCTTTTCTTTGCTTCTCTCTTTCGCTTTGTTACATCCTTCACTTCTTCATTGAACCACCATGTTTCCTTATTTTCGAACACCTTGCCATTACTCTCACCCAATATTTCTCTAGCAACCCTCAGTATTATTTCTACTGTTCTGTTCCACCATTCCTCAACATCTTCAATTTCATGTGTTATTTCCTCTACAATATCCCAAGAGAAAAAGATAATCATTATAGGACAAATTCTTAAAGTATTTTTAAATGTACAGGACAATAACAAAGGAGTGTGTGCAGCTTGCCAGATCACATTGATTGGGATTACTATCACATACCTGAAACAAATTATTTCTCTTGAGAAATTTAAGCACTAAAACAATAAAAATACTAACATTCACTTTTGATAATGCACCTATATCAAAACCATCGTTTCATCTTTAAATTGAAAACAATAACCACTTTTAGCTCGCCACCCATCCTTGATGCAAGCAAAGTTGAAAAGGGAGACTGTGCATATACAGGGCAAAGGCTCCCCCTATGCAACAGAATTATCATCCAAGAGAACAGCTCGTGAATTCTTTTGTCTGTTAAGGACAGTCAAACACCTGTCTAACCTTTTCTAGTATTGGATGTACCATATGCTAAATAGGTTCTCAAATTGCATGCTAACATTGGTGACCAGTCTCGAGAGGTTAAAATGTTATCACCTAATGTATGCTACCTAAAATCAACAAAATTTGAGCTCAATGTGTTTCTCTTATAAACAGTAAGCTGTTCATATAACCTTTATTGATGGGAAAAGCTATGTATCCAGCATGACTCACAAGAAATGATGAATTGATCAATAACACCAGGGAAAATTTTTGTCTTTCCTGGAAAAGAAACTATGGAATATTACACAGTTTGAGTTCACATTGAGTCTTTACCTCCAATGGAAATTAATAAAATCTAACCTACTTACTGAGTGATTTAATGAAAAAATACTGCTGAATATGTTTTATTTTCATAAAATTACAAAAATTTCAATTTAATATTTAGTCTTCAAAAGAACAAAATCAATTTCTAACCTAGAGCATTTTCATTTTGTGCTAAACGCAATGCATAGCTTAACTTGCATTTAAATAAACAATAATGTACATATTAATTTTCATTGCACACTCATAATGCATAGATAAGATATCCACATCCACTGACTTAAAAGTAAAATGAATAACGGCCTAAAGCTACCACAATTCATTTCAACTCGGGAATACCAAGAGTGTTGTTTAAAGACAAAACATTGCTGTTCTGTACAGTACTAATGAAGCTCTAATCTACTTGTAAATCATAATATAAATAAAAACATCTTTATTTAAATAAAAAATCATGCTTACATTGAACTGTTTATTAACAGGGCTGAACTTATGAAAGGACACAATTCATACTTAAGACTAGATTTGACACAATAGGAATGTAATAAAAAATTACATATATCTGCATATTAGCATGCATAAAAGTTCAAGAACAAGAAGCAAATTTGCCCAGAACACACACTCTTCTATCAGGAGTAAATTTGGTTTATATACAGTAAATAAATTTCTAGTACATCACAGATAACAGGTAGCCAGGTTGCCCTCTTACAGTAACCATATAATCAGTTCAGTAACTTTCAATACAGCAATAAACATCTGTTACAGCACAAGCTTAACATTTGGCAACAAAATAAATAATTTAGTAAAATGGTAACAATTAAACTAACATGAGCTTTACAAGATCAATAGATTCAAATACATTTTTCTATGTAAAAATACAAACTGAGCCAAATGGCTAGCTATGCTGAGAAAGAAACAATTATGCAATTTGTACAAGAACTATATATAGGCTCTGCCACTGCATTACATTAACCTTCCTGAAATATTAGTCTTAAACAATCAGGAAAGAGGACAGTGTAATTCATATGCATAAATATCATTACTGCATATATATACTTACAGCTATTATAGGGTATTTGTACATGGCTACTGCATCAAAAAAATATAACCTCTAAGAACCATAGCTTACACTAATATTAGCTACCTATATTCATTAACAGTAAATTTCAACTTGAGAGTGAGAGCATTTTGCTCACGAATATTGGCATCCTCTGGATATTCATATGCTTTCTGGGGATTTGGTATATAAAATGGATAAATGAATGCAGTAAAATAGCGACCAATCAATGGATTTTTAAGGTGCCGGGGTCGACGAGCATGTCGAAGGTTTTCTTGTGCTAGATATCTGGCTAACCCACCATCTGTGAGAACCCTATAGAAAGGTTGATCAGTACCATGAGCTAACCCTGTTTCTCCCATCAGTACTAATGTATCCTCACTTTCAACACACATAGAATCCCAATCATATACCACACACAGATCACCACCTCTTTGCTCTAGAACTTCTCCCACAGCAAACTGAACTTGCCAACTTTTACGATCAACTCTACGTTTTTGTACCATTTCACCTCCAGGCCATCCATGAGGCCACGGTATGCTTGCCAGTGGGTTTAAACTTGCATAATTTGTCATTCCCGTTGACAGAAGATTCTTCAATTCAGAAACACGAGTGCGGGCCCTTTTATCAACACTAGCTAACATACGCAGCAAATCTCTCATTGTGTTTGGAGGCTGTCCCATCCCTCTTCTGAAATTCAACAATTTCTCAAGGGTGTGTTTAGAGTTAATGCGTAGTAGTATGCTTAAGTGTAGCAACTTCCCTTCGATCTGTTCACTACCAGTTACTTTGAGTAAGCAATGCATGTAATGGTATAACCTGCTCATTTTCCAATGCTCAACATGTTGCCAAGCAGTAAATAACAATCGAATAGGCTGATGATATGTTTCTTCATCCAACAAATCATACAAGGTAGGTTCCCCAGCAGGCCACTGCTCTCCTTTTAGCCAACATTCAGCTAAAAATACAATCTGCTGGATTATTGCACGACACATTCCTGGTGCATCCACCAACTGTCCTTCCCTCCAGTCAGTGACCAAACTCACTGATGGTTCATCTTCTTTGCAAAGCTCACAACCATTAATGTACCCACTTACACTGTCTTGACCAATATAATGCAGTTTCCATGTGTCCAAAATATGATCTGTTACACATTTGTGCACTTCAGTATGGACACCAAGTCTCCTAGCTACACAAGACTGGATTACCAACAACAGCTTTGAGCTTCCTTGCTTATAAGACAATACTTTATCAATACAATAATGATCTGGCCCACTGCCCAGTAAACTATTATTAATTTTAAATCGGTTCACGTGTTTTATGATATGATGAGTGGCTTGCAGTATTTCCAGGCAGTGTTCACCTTTCCACAAACTTGTCCATGGAGAATCCTCATCATTTCTCTCCTGCTTTAGGCAGATGGGGTTATTGGGATACTTCGTTTCAATGTACGACAAAGTCCGCGCCGCCAGTGTGTCCAAATTGTGTGCGATCCATTTCTGCATACAAATATTGGGCCCTAACTTCGTTCTCGGATCTTGCTGCAGACTGACAACTATCCAGTGCAACCCTTCTTCATAGTTGTATTTCACTGGTTGTGCGAGAAACTCGTCCCATTTCTGATTCGTGATACACCGGTCGTAAATGTGATTGTACACCTTATCCGCGTAATACTTGAGTGTTAAATCCACGCACTGTGGGCTCGTGATTAGGATGTTATGGCACTCATCCAATATGTAATACATGTTAGCATCGCCAAATTCCTCTTTAAATAGGGACTCATAGAGAGCGAGTGCACGACGTGGTATGTCGGGCCATTCATAATCGTGGTACATGGACCAAACGAACGTTCGTGACAAGCCCAAAATACACTGCACAAGCTTCTTCTTGCTCTTATATTTACCGACGAATCTGGCTTTCCAGTCCACTTTTTCTTTAACCTGTGATTCAGAGTACTCGTAACAGTACGGATAATGCTGACTGTACTTCGTTTTCCACAGAGAATTACGCTGACACACCCCATTAAGATATTTACTGGTTAACGAACAGCTGACAACGTCCTCGACGCTGACATTGAAATCGCTTAGTATTCGTTCGACCACTTCATAAGGAAGGGTCTCGATGTTAACAACTCTCTCCATCGTTGCCAA
>NC_061089.1:55273752-55326252 GCF_015104395.2 Macrobrachium nipponense
TATCATAACAGAAACCAAATTGGTGACCGTGGAAAAATAAAAGCAAGAGGATATGGGTCACTTGGTTATACCACGTCCAAGGCCTTTGAGTAACAATTGTTCTGAATGACTTAAATTGAATGTCAGCCAATGTAGCAAATCTCTAGAAAAGAAAACTGAACAACACGAAGAGTTGTTAGGATAAGATGTGAACATGGAATATCACACTTGCATCCTTCGTTCACTGTGTTTTACAAACATCCATTCATCTCCATCTTCCCTTCTCATTGTTCTGTTCTAAGAACATTAAGCCTGGATCTGCCAATTCTTACAGCGTCTACTTGGGTCCAACTGACGCTTTAACCAGTCATTGCAGTTTTTGTTTATGTTAGAAACAATCCATATCAGAAATATTAATTTCTCAATTAGTTACGATTCTTTGGGAGGATTGCAGTACAGAGCAGTTATGTATCTTTATTAGGGAGGTGGACGTCCCCAACAAATTCCAAATCATATGGATATTCTGTATGTGTATGTATGTATAGTACATATGTATTTACGGATATGACTTTATATATATGTATATATATATATATATATATATATATATATATATATATATATATATATATATATATATATATATATATATATATATATATATATAAGCAAATTCCACAGGAAAATGATAGTCAGAAATCCAAGCGCTTTCGTCTTTACTCAGACATTGTCAAGGAGTTAATGAGGTACAATTGGAGAGAAAGGTCTCAGGTACAACACAAGATCAAGAATACCAGATGGTTAATTGTCAAAAGGGTAAAAATTAAAAGAGATAATCCAGGATTATCGGATATCACACGGTCACAAACCTAAACAGATTGACCCTAACCGAAATTACAAAGTTTCTTTACAGTCCAAAACATGTAAAAATTGAATATATTAATTTTGTTGCTTATATTTATCTACAACTTTTTTCATTATGAAAGCATCAAGTTTAAATAAACCAAGACTTAAATTTAGAACATTTCTATTATTTGACTTGATGAAACAAGATTCAATGATATTCCTTTTAACTGTCATTTTATGGGATTAAGGCTCTTGCTTGACTCCAGTTAATAGGATGGTCTAAGTCTCTCATATGTACGAATAATGCATTCGATATTTGCCCAGTTTTCACAGAATACTGATGCTGTTTGAGACGTTGTGAAAGAGATTTACCAGTTTGTCCGTAATAGACTTTATCACACTTTTTGCAAGGAATTTCATATATGCAGCCTGGAAGATCTTTAGGAGAATTTTTTATTATTAAACTCTTGACATTAATATTACTGAAAACAACATTTACGTTAAAAAGCTTTAAAATTCTAGGAATATCTAAAAACCTTTCATCATAGGGTAATTTTAGAATGTTATTCTTACTAAATTCAAGTTTGTCATTAGTTGAATAAAATGTTTTTCTAGCTCTTTTCCATGCCACGTCTACAAAAGTCCTTGGGTATTTAAGTTTCATTGCAATATCATAAATAGTTTTAATTTCAGCGTCAGTATTCTGTGAGAACTGGGCAAATATCGAATGCATTATTCGTACATATGAGAGATTTAGACCATCCTATTAACTGGAGTCAAGCAAGAGCCTTAATCCCATAAAATGACACAGTTAAAAGGAATATCATTGAATCTTGTTTCATCAAGTCAAATAATAGAAATGTTCTAAATTTAAGTCTTGGTTTATTTAAACTTGATGCTTTCATAATGAAAAAAGTTGTAGATAAATATAAGCAACAAAATTGATATATTCAGTTTTTGCATGTTTTGGACTGTAAAGAAACTTTGTAATTTCGGTTAGGGTCAATCTGTTTAGGTTTGTGACCGTGTGATATCCGATAATCCTGGATTATCTCTTTTAATTTTTACCCTTTTGACAATTAACCATCTGGTATTCTTGATCTTGTGTTGTACCTGAGACCTTTCTCTCCAATTGTACCTCATTAACTCCTTGACAATGTCTGAGTAAAGATGAAAGTGCTTGGATTTCTGACTATCATTTTCCTGTGGAATTCGCTTATTTATGAAGTCACGTGCATCTACTGTGAATTTTTAAGCATATATATATGTATATACATCAAGCTACAAATATCATTTAATATCTAATTCGCTCTACCTTGGAATCAATATATTTTCATATATGTTAACCGAAAGGGAATTTCTTATCGACTAAAAAATTCCCCTCTGGTTAACATAATGAAAATGTATTATTTCCGAGGTAAAGCGAATTAGATATTAAAGGACATTTGTAGCTCGATTTATGTATATGAATCACGGTAATGTGATGTGACTCATATATATATATATTGTATGAAGGTTATTTTGGTTTTTTAGTGTTCTATTTCATTTCATTTGGGCGTCAATCAACAAGATGTTCTTACCCCAATAACTTAGTAAATCAAAGCACACTCATTTTTTCATACTTTCAAATTTGAAGGGCCAAATAACCCATTAATATCGGATTCACTTTACTGTTCGGATACCTTACACCCCATATGAAGTTCTACCCTGACGAGGATTCGAACCTGTGCCTCTCGGGATGGAGGCAGGGTCTTCTGCTAAACCCAAAAGGGGAAAGGTTTGAATCCTGGCCACTGGGAGGGTTTATCAAAAATAATTCCTTAGGGATGTAAGTTATTCCTGGGTTAAAGTGAATTCAATTGATTTGTTATTTGGGGTGTAAAATTAGGAAGATATATATAATAATATATATATATATATATATAATATATATATATATATATATATATATATATACATATATATATATATATATAATATATATAGATATATATATATATATATATATATTATTAGTATATTTATATTCTTTTATATCCTATTATATATATATATATATATATATAATATATATATATAATATAAATAAAGATAAATGCCACGAAGGAAAAATAAACGAAGGAGGTCTGCAAGATCTTTCGACTTTAAAAGTCCTTTACTGAGCAGATACTGACATAAATACGAGAAAAGACAATACAAGAAGATTCGTATAACTGACAGATAGGGATTATAAAGAGATTAGTACCTAGAATCCGACACACCTGGAAGATAAGAAACCTTCCCAAACAAGCATAAACAATGGGTGCAATTAAAGGTTTAAGACAATCATCTCAGATATAATTTCCAGACAATTAAAGGATTATAGGTGACAGGTATTCAGAACTTGGTAAACAAAACCATATTCACAATACATGACAGACATACATTACAACAAAAATTAATAACTCTAAGGCAACTGATTTTTTATTTAAGTCAGTAATTATATCTTTGAGGTCATTCTTAAACATGTTACAGATACAAGGGTCTAAATGAAAAAGGCCACGACTAACATTGAAATTACAATGAAAAGTAAGTTGTATTAAAGCAGATTCTAAAAGATTTCGTGATAAGACATCTCTTGACCTTGCAATTACTGAACTTTCAATCCAATTTAATCGGTGGTTGTTTTCACTTAAATGAATGAATAATGCATTAGATTTTTGCCCAGTTTTTACAGAATATTTATGCTGGCTTAGCCTTACTTCTAAGCCTTTGCTGGACTGTCCGAGATAAAATGAGGGACAATCCATACATGGAATTTTATATATTATGTTGTTGCTTTCTCTGGGGCCATTTTTTATTAACATTCTTTTTAGTGTGTTATTATAGGAAAAAACAAGGTTGACACTAAAAGCTTTTAACAATGGTTTAATGATTTCAAATCCGTTAAAATAAGGCAAACTGAGAATGTTCTTAGAATTTTCTTTCTGTGTGTTATTTACAGTATAAAACTTTTTGTGGGCTTTATTATAACAAATGTCTAATATATGTGAAGGATAGCATAAATCTTTCCCTATTTTTCTTATGTATTCAATTTCTTGATCCAAATATTGTGGACTGACAATTCGCAATGCTTGTAAAAACATAGAGGAAAAAATTGATATTTTTATATTAAGATGGTGGCCTGAGAAGAAATGAACATAAGTTAAGTTGTTAGTCGGTTTCCTTTAAATACTGAATTTACATTGAAATGGTTCTCTATGTATCAAAACGTCAAAGAAAGGGAGGCAATTGTGTTTTTCTAATTCTAGAGTAAACTTAATCGATGGTACCTGGTTATTTAATTTAGAGAGTAAATCATTTACATCAATACCGACAGGAAGAACAGCTAAACAATCATCAACGTAACGATACCACTTTACAGGAATATGAATGATATTAGGTAAGTAGCGTTTTTCAAAGAATTCCATATACAGGTTTGAGAGTAATGGTGATAAAGGATTTCCCATTGCCATGCCAAAAATTTGTTGATAAAATTCACCAATGAATATAAACTTACAATCACAAATGCACAAACTCGTGAGTGAAATAATGTGACTTATAGGTAGAGTTAATTCATGCTGAGTTAGTTCATTACTAAGATATTCTAAAATAGAGTCTATAGGGACTTTAGTAAAAAGAGAACATACATCAAAACTAACGAATCTATCAGTAGGGCAAAGAACAATTTTGTTTAATTTATCAACTAAATCTAGAGAATTATATATATGAGAATCGGAGATGGTTCCAAGTAACGGGGACAAGATCTTAGTGATATATTTCGAGAGTTTATATGAAATTGAACCAACAGTACTGATAATAGGCCGCATAGGGTTATTTTCTTTGTGCGTTTTGACTAATCCGTACAAGTAAGGTAGCGAAGGAGATTTGACTGACAATTTGCCTAGTAGTTCTGTTTTATCTTTAAGGACACTTTTCACTATGCTATTGAAGTTGTTTTATGACTTGATCAAGAGGATTTTTTGTTAGTTTTTTATAAGTCACATCATCATCCAGTAGGGCTTGCATACGTGATATGTAGTCAGCTTTATCTAAAATTACTATACTATTTGACTTATCAGCTTTTGTAATGTGGATAGTATTGTCCTTTTTAAGATCGGTCAAACTTTTCTTATAGCGAGCAGGGAAGTTACTTTCATGCTTAACATTGGCAGCTCCGTAAACAATACCTTTAATCATGTCAACATGATTTTGAGGAAGATCACAATATTTTTCAAATTTACTTAGGGATGACGCAATCATTAAAGCAGAAGGTCTACTTGTTACAAAGAAAGATAAACCATATCCAAGCGCACTCACAACATTTTCACTTATTTGTTTACTAGATAAGTTAACAACACAATCTTGACGTGCACAATTAGTCCAATCACTGCTATCAATAAGATTTTTTAGTTTTCTGTCGAGTTTCCTTTTCAGGGCATCTGTAGTCCTACGTAGTTTTTCGTAAACTTCCCGTCGCAGCGAGTCCTTCCAATCAGCCGGGATGGAATGATTGAAAGAGATCCTTGTTTTTTCCAGTTCCTTGAATTTTTCCTTCTCTTCTTGCTCGGCGGCTGCTATGTGCTGTTTCAACATCATGGCACTAAATTCATTGAATGTCTGGAAATTGTATCTGAGATGATTGTCTTAAACCTTTAATTGCACCCATTGTTTATGCTTGTTTGGGAAGGTTTCTTATCTTCTAGGTGTGTCGGATTCTAGGTACTAATCTCTTTATAATCCCTATCCTATCTGTCAGTTATACGAATCTTCTTGTATTGTCTTTTCTCGTATTTATGTCAGTATCTGCTCAGTAAAGGACTTTTAAAGTCGAAAGATCTTGCAGACCTCCTTCGTTTATTTTTCCTTCGTGGCATTTATCTTTATTTATGGATTTATCACGTTCCTAACTTTTGTGATTCAGTTATACATATACATACATATATATATATATATATATATATATAATATATATATATATATTTGTGTGTGTGTGTGTGTGTGTACACCTAAAATACACATACCTAATATATATGGCGAGATAGTGAAGGAAGGTGTGGAAAGAAGAGGTTTGGTGGAGGATGATGCCTTTGACAGAAGGCAGTGGAGAAGGCGCGTCAGGCAATCGACCCCTTAATGTAGGGATAACGGTGAGAAAAAAGAATATATATATATATATATATATAATATATATATATATATATATATATATATATATATATTGTAATGGCCTCGTTATTAGAGACCAGCAGGTTCAAAATAAAAACAGGAAATTGGGCAGGAATGACTGATGAAAAGCAAGACAAATCAAGGAGGAGGACTGAACAATACCCAAAAATAACCTTAATAATAATTTATTTACAGGTTGTTACATTATTTACAAGTTAGAGCAGGTTTTGGGTGGCGGAAATACACAATGATTAGTTATCAAAATAATCAATAAATATATAAACAATCAAATCCATCAGAAATAAATCATAAGTGAACATTACACTAAATCAGAGCCATACACTTGCTCGACACCACAAGAAGCATAATGATGCAAATCACTAACATCATTATCAGAGCCATACACTTGCTCGACACCAAAAATGAAAGATTTGAATAAAAACAGGCAATCACATTAACAGCATAAATAATCAAATGATAAAAATAGGCAGCACGATCTAGAAGAATAATACATAATACCCAAGCAGCAAAATACACAAACAGACAAATTCACAAGAATTGTCGAAAACACAAACGGATGAGTCCTCATCCTCCTGCAGAAGTCAGTCCTCCTGCTGAAGTCACAAATAACTTCCAGCTGCTCGAATACTGCCATGCTGCTGTTGCCTTCTCAGCCGAAGTTTCCCAGAGCCTCTTAGATTGCCATCCAAATCCTGTCTGCAGCTGTCACTCACACCACGCCAAAAGTAACCTCGTCACCATGACGATAAATACTGACGAGTAAGGGAAACAATGCAACAATCGTAACGATTGTTTAAAACAAATAGTGACTAATCGTAACAATATAATATATATATATATATATATATATATATATATATATATATATATATGTGTGTGTGTGTGTGTGTGTGTGTGTGTGTGTGCATGCATTGAGTCCCAAATGTCCTTTGATATCTAATTCACTCTACCTTGGAATTAATACATTTTCATATATGTTAACCGAGGGGGGAGGGGGGATTTTTTTTAGTTGGTGAGAATGTCTTATAAAGTAAAAAAAATCCCTCCGGCTAATATATATGAAAATATATTAATTCCGAATTCCGGTAGAGCGAATTAGATATTAGAGGACATTTGTACCTTAATGTGCATATATGAGTCACGGTGATGTGATAAGAATCATATATATATATATATATATATATATATATATATATATATATATATATATATTGTTTTAGAACTGGGTGGATGGAGGAAACGTTGGCAACAGCCAATGTCACATTCACCTCTAACTGACCCCTTCAAAAAAAAAAAAAAAAAAAAAAAAAAAAAACAAAAAAAAAAAAAAAAAAAAAAAACTCATATGCTTACATGTTCAACAGCACAGCATAGGTTACACCATTTAAGTCTATTTTTATTTTTAAATAAATGTGTTCAGTCTAATTCAAAAGTTACTGTTAGTTGCCGGATATGCAAGAATTACAGACGCACTGCTTACGGTACAATTGTATGTCGCGGTCTTGACGGCACATTGATAAGCTTAGCTCCGAGGCCAGTGTGTGTTTGTGTGTCAAACAGGTTTCCTTGATGGGAGGTGGCGTACCATCCACTTCCCAGTTTATTTAGTTTTATGTCAAAAAACTTCGTTGAACTTGTAACTGGAAACTAATGATCGGCCTAATTCTACAATTAGCGTCGCCTTACGTACTCCTTGTTCCCATGGGAGATGAACTCATGAATTTTCGAGTTCAACGTGTCACTGGCTTTGAATTATCCCAAGGCTGAGAGAAAACATAAACTTAAGAAAAGGGAACGTGATCTGTTTTTATGACGAATGACCTTGGGTATATTGTGTATGTTCGCGTACACGATGCAGCTCACTCCGGGAAAATCGTCATACTCCCCCAAAGTCTCAAGAAATTCTGAAACTAAGCTATTAGACGCAAATGGGGATGAGAGGACTAAAGACTTGTTATGAAGTACCGAAGGATATGGGTTTTTTCGTTATACGAATCCGCCGGTATTGGGAAGTAAGTATAGCGAAACTTCTAATTAAGAATATAGCCCATTTCCATAATTAAGACAAAACAATCGTGCGATATAGTATACTTTCAATGTCGTGCAAGTCAAGGGCGCAAATAATAGTTATTATTATTATTATTATTATTATTATTATTATTATTATTATTATTATTATTATTATTATTATTTCACGTTTATTCTCTAGAAAAGGGTGAGTTTAAACAAAACCAAGATGACATTCATTGCTGCATTTTCCTATTAACTGATGAGACAAGGATGAATTAATGTGCAGAAAACTTCCACTTAGCCAAATCAGATTGCTTACACACAGACGGGTTTTCAGCAGTACCTCAGACACTTTTGGAGGCATAAACAGGCTCTATCAACCTTCTAATGCTTATCATTTCCCCTGTAAATATCATGAGCATACCACGTCACCAGTCTCCAAATCACACCTAGACCATTTTCCTAGGACGAATTCTCTCTGCCATTTCAAAATAAGATTCTGTAAACCATTTTTGCATAAGATAGATTCCCTGGCAACTTACAACGTACACTTGGACACGGTAACCTCCATGAAATGCGAGTGGGCCCATAAAATCACCGAAGCTGAAAAGAGATCGGCTCCTTTTATTTAAAGTAAACTGAAGATGATTTTTCGTCGTGATATCTTCAGTTTCTTCTTATTACTCATGCGTTTCTTCGCCACTGCTCATCACCATCGTTATCGATGAAGCGTGACTTTCATGGTGGATGGTCTGCCTCCAGTGCTTTTAAGTCTGGATTATTATTATTATTATTATTACTCTTGTTACTAATATCGTGGAGAATATATATACTGATAACCAGTATTTTAACATGACTACGGCTCTGTATGCCGTATGTCTGTCTATCTACCTACCGCCCTTCACCCGTCTGTATTTGTAATTAAATGAGCTTAACTTTCGAAATATTTTATCCATATTCTCTCAAGTACTGAATCATAATGCTCGGCATATACAAACGGCCAGCTAACGTAAATCAAAGACTAGAAAATATTCTGAAAAATTTCTTATTAACGCGAAGAGAACTCGCAGATTCTCAACATGACTCTGCCAGAGCGATTGAGTTACCGAAAATAATTTTGCATCAAAAGTACGTAATTCAAACTGCATTAACTCTACGCTGTTTGAAGATTTATCAGTATGTAGCTTGATCTTTTGAGTAAAATGAGGCGAGTCTTATTTTAATTTTTTTTTCCTCTTAATGGAAGGTCGTCCAAGTTTATGCATCGGGTTTCTAGAGGGCCATTGTACAAAAGCAGATTCTTATTTATTCCACCTTTCTAATGTTAAGCCACCCATTTCATGCTGTCACAAACAACCCTTAGGAAGCCCTGTTCTGTGTAAATTACTCAGATCTTAAACACGACAATTGTGAGTGTTCTTGCATCAGTTTTATCAACATCGGTCTAGCACTTTAGTATTCAACTTCACCTGACTCAGCCTAGCGCTGTCCTTGGGAACGTTAACGGTAATTTCATAGAAGTAGGATATGACATAAGATACAAACGGCAATCGCTGATAATATCAAGCAAGCTGCCGCCATGCCATAAACAGCATAGATCATTTTCCCTTGACAACAGAATTTATGAGTATCTTTTTTCATTTTTGTTATTGTTAAAAAGGGCTTCCATTGGCAGTCTGCAACAAACGAAGACAAGACCTATGGCTAACTCATTAGGGATTCAGTCCACGGCGCCAATCATTCACAGTAAGGCGAACAAGTGTTCTTCAGAGCAAGGAAATCAACGGGCTTCTGTTCTTCAAGGAAGGTTACTCGTAGAAAAAAGTCATTTGCAAATGTAGGGTTGGATTCACACGACAGATAAATAAGTGGTAAAGAGGTGGATAAAGAGAGTAAAAAACGATGTTCACACAGAGCTCAAAAGAGAGATGTGACGGTTAAGACTATAAAGAAAAGAGAAGAAACGGCACCAGTTACATTGTTACAATGATATTTGTAAATACCACGAATATAAAGAAAGAGCAGTCAGGTTCTTTAAGTAGATAAACCGTTTATTTTTGAGAATGCTAATTATGAATGAAGTATAAATGAAAATAATCCTAACACTGAAAATTTTTATTTTTTCCTTCTATTTTCTGGACTCTTTTCCTTATTCCTTATGCAAACAAGCAAATTCCAAAGCATTTGAGGCATTATTATTTTTATTGTTATTATTTTGTTGTTCTTATCCATTATATCTTCAAGCACATTTTTCCTTGCGGAGGCAGGTCTTGTTGGTGAACAGGGTCCACACAAGAGCAAGTGCTGGCATACGCTAATTTCAGACGAATGCGGTTTTTTTTCTTTACCAATGAAATAATATTGGTAACACTTTGGAACATTTTTAAGTGCTAAAGGCATTTTTATAATACTATTTACCGAAGGTAAGCGGTATATTAACGCCAAAGGCTGGCACGCCTCTTCGAAGAACCAACGGTTTCTCTATATACCCAAATATGCGGTGACTGGCGACCTTTGCGCAAGGACTACCCGCCAGAATCCCACTTAATAATGGATGTAGGATTTTGTCTTCTTCTTGCGATGATTCTTTGGACACTATGCCCTTGCACATCCTTGTAACGCATCAAAACGTCATGGAAAATGTTACATGTTATGTGCCGTTTTCAGAGAAGCATCTCTCTATCTCTGCCTGTGCTTGTGTGTGTGTGTACGTACCTATGTCAGTTCTCTAGCAGATACCATCTCATAAAATACATAAATATATCGCATGCTTACTCTCTTTTATTCGCTCTTTCCTTCCACACTTTGATATCTCGCCAAACTCTAAGATTATTCAAAGAATAAAAAATTCTGTCAGAGTATTAGATATCAGGATTAATGTCGATTAAGGGAGATAAAATTTTCCTGTGTTAAATAATAATAATAATAATAATAATAATAATAATAATAATAATAAAATAATAATAATATAACATGACGACGAAAAACGCTACTTCCTACCCAGAAAGCGGAAGTGGCAATGATGAAAGACTCCACAGAAAAGTGAAACGAGAATCACTTCTTGGCAACTGTGCTTGAATAGAGAATGCTGTAACGAGAGAAAGG
Source organism: Macrobrachium nipponense (assembly GCF_015104395.2). NCBI lineage: Eukaryota > Metazoa > Arthropoda > Malacostraca > Decapoda > Palaemonidae > Macrobrachium > Macrobrachium nipponense. The sequence goes on from NC_061089.1 coordinate 55,284,901, forward strand.
GGGTGATTGGCGGAACGAAGTGTTGGTTATTTCCTTAATATGAGGCTAAATACTTTGAATAAAGTTTGAATAGCACTAGTGTCCACACCTGCCAGCACTGGAGTTCCTTGCCGAGAGGCAAGACGTTAAGTTTCGATTTTGTACGCTGGTGAAGGTATAGCTGGAAAAATCAGATGGATACAATACTAAAAGGGTCTCTCAGGCCGTTAAAATTTTCATAAGCGTTTCAGGTGAACTAAAAAGACTTAGAACCGAGTGTTAACGTTATAGTCTGCAATGAGGATTCTCGGATAAAGTAGTTTCAACACCAGCTTCCGTTAAATAGGTTGAAAATTAAGGTAATACAAACCTGAAGGGCTTTCCAAACTCACCATTCTTTAAAAAAGTATGTTGACTATGACCAGTATATTCTAATTCTAAGATAAGTCAGGAGCAGTAGAAAGGATATTGGCCTCTAAAGGAATTATGCAGAAGATCGAAGTTTTTGGAATTAGTAGAACTTGGCTTTATAGTAAAATGTCGAAATTTGAGGTAAAGGCTCATTAAAGGTAACCAAGTCATACCAATTCCGGCAACAGGCGTAAAGGTAAATATGTCTTTAGTATATATATATCTATATATCTATATATACATTATTTTATATATATATAGATATGATATAAGATATATATATATGATTCTTAAACATGACTTGCGGTTTTTTTAAAAAAAATGGACCTACCTAAAAGAAATCGCTTTTTCAAACGCACTTTCCAAATAACTTTTTTTTTTTTATCCCTTTTTATTTCCAATTTTCATTATTGTTTGCTATATTTTTTTCTCTGTTTTTTAGTAACTCGGGTGAAAGCGGAGAACCTCGAGGTAATCACTATGAAGGTCCGATAGTCTTTAGACATGGGACTTCCTATCAAAACGCTTAACCTCAGCCAGGTACGTGTTTCTTGTGACCGTTGGTTTTATATTCACGTTTGGCAGAAAACTATCGACGTTCCACTAGCTATTTTGATAATTACCACCCTTTGATGCTTAGTCCTGTTGGACTAATCCGTTCTCTCTCTTTGTCTCTTCCTTTCTCTGTAACATAGCTGCCTATTTGCATGTGATAATGCGAGGTGTTTAATTAAGGGAATCACGTACACTTTTCATTTAGTTTCAGTTCTAGTAATGAGCTGGCAATTTTTATTTAAAAATTTTTCTACTCTGTTAATGACATGCAGGAATTATCGAAGAACTAGTAAATCTAAAAAAACTAAAATAAACAAGTTTTATATTACAGATCAGCGATTGGGGAGGAGCTTCAACTTTTAGGTCGTTTATTTTTATTTAAATATCTTTTAATTCATGTGGTTTTCTTATATATATATATATATATATATATATATATATATATATATATGTGTGTGTGTGTGTGTGTGTGTGTGTATGTATATATATATATATATATATATATATATATATATATATATATATATATATATATAGTGTGTGTGTGTGTGTGTAGGCTACACTGTGCATTGTCTTTATCCTGAACATAAAGATTGCCCCAACTTTAGTGCTATGATTCACTGGCAGAGCAAAAATAATATTACTGTAATAGTAAATTACGCAAAGGTAAATTGCCGTTCAAGTTGATTTTCACTATTTTGGTTTGAAAAACCCGACACCACTAGCATAAGTGTAATAAGGATAATTTTTGGTAGACTCCAGCCAGCCATTTCGGAAGACTTTTACGCTAGCCAAATTTTTGCATGAAAAACCATATGGGTTTTTTCCTCGTAAAGAGTATATCTTAGTTTTACCAAACCACTGAGCTGATTGACAGCTCTCCTTGGGCTGGCCCGAAGGATTAGATATTTTTACGTGGCTAGGAACCAATTGGTCACCTAGCAACGGGACCTACAGCTTATTGTGGGATCCGAACCACATTATATCGAGAAATTAATTTCTATCACCAGAAATACATTCCTCTGATTCCACGTTGGCCGCACCGAGAATCGAACTTTGGACCCACGGATTGGTAGCCGAGCGCGAAAACCACTCGTCCAATAGGGAATCGTAAAATTGGCTAGGAAATGATAGGCACTAAAACAACCTAAATATACCAACCTAAAGTAACCTAAGGGCGATCACTGCTAGTTACAATTTTGCCGTGTTTGGTATTAGCTATGAAGGAAGGTCGGTATATGGTCTTACCTTATAAGTCGTAATTTGATTATAATTTTTTATCTGTTAATAAGGTTATGAATTGATTGGACATTTTTTGTTCTGATGTTTTGCCCATGAAAAATATAAATTATAGCATGGGAGGTGGCTGTTTTTTTTTTCTTTTTTTTCTGTGCGAGTAAAAAACATAAATGAATGTTTTGTAACTTTCCAGCATTTCTTCTAACAGGAAATGTCTCCCGAAATAGAACGAGATAGCAATCACTGCTATTTTCATAATTTAAGATAAGTACTGGAAAGGTATGCGTGTAAGCCTATCTATACATAGGCCTATATATATATTTTAGTTATACACACTCATTTAAACACTTTAAATCAGGAAGGAGTCGTAGCCTACTCTTAACCATCTACCCTTCCCAACCCCTCCCTCACACCACCCCCGCATGACTAACGAACTCAAAATGTTAATGGGGTTCCGCGTCCTTGCGATGTTCGAACGAGGAAGTCTCAGAGAGATGAGTGACGAGTTAAATTAACACGTTCCGACTACCTTCCACAGGTCTAGGAAGGGCGTAGCGTCTCCCGGTGAGCCGCCTGCTTCTTCTAAAGATAGCAGCCACCAACTGACTCCAATAAATAGCCATCATTATCATTCTAAATGTAGCCACTATCCACCTTGGAGCAATCACCACAGTATGTACTCACCCACGGTCTGCCAATGTCCCTCTAAGAGATGGTCTGCTATATCGACCTGGCTTCCTGTAGCTACTCTTTGTTTGTGACGAATTCAATTTCTTAGACGGACTGTGGCTGTGCCTCCAGTTCACATCGCAAACCAAGAACATCTCTAACTATAGGGTTTACGTACACACAAATAATTAAGGATCAGTCTTTGCTCCAAGTCCCAGCACCGTATCCGCTGGCACAAACGGACCGAGAGAGAAGCACTTCTCATAAGTTACCCTGTTACCGAAATGGCTATCAGCTGCATATAACCAAACGAGCATTACGGGAGACGTAACTTTCGCCGCCATCCCGGTGTTGGATAAAAACGTGAAGCCGGGCTGGGAAAAGTAGAAATGTTCATTGAGCGCTTATCGAATATTCTGTGATCTAACCTTCTTAGGAATAAGATGAGATTTTGAAATGACATAAGTGAAAAACATAAGTTATGAACGCTGACAGTAGCATTCAAAACATTAATAACTAGTTCTTCATACGTTTTTACAGTTATATAAAGTTGGAATGTTTATATGAGTTTTAAATCGTGACTTTATAAAGTTACCGTGTAACATTTTTTTATTTTTACGGTAGACACGCCACAAAATCTTGAAAGTTGCAGGTAAAGAGTGAAGTCTTTTATATTATACATTTTTAAATAACTCGTGTAATTTAACTAATATTTTAATTCTCACCTGTGATAAGTAATGCCTTCAATCTTTCCCTTGAAACAGTCAAAGGCTTGGCAAGACATAGGTATTGCAAAGCCTTGTGTACTATAGTAGATTCACATCAACCGTGCATCTGATGTCTAGGCCCGTCCCTTACGACGCTCCTGATTGGCTGTTGATAAGCCATTCACAGGGCTGGCCTGGAAACTCAGTCTCTCGAGAGAGTTCACATGGGTAGGATGTATGCTCCACCTTTCCTGAGGGATAAGTCTTTCAAGAGTATCCCTCAGGAGAGGTGGAACATAGATTCTGCCTATGTGAACTCTCTCGAGAGACTGAGAGTTTCCAGCCCAGTGATTGGCTTATCAACAGCCAATCAGGAGCGTCGTTAGGGACTGGCCTAGACATCAAATTCACGGCTGATGTGAATCTACTATAGCGCAGACCTACAAGACACCAACGGGCAATGGGTTATAGACACACACGACCTGAATCACCTGATGTGTGACAGAGACTTGGCTGGCTAGTGCAGTGAAGGCTCGCCACAAGGGTGAGTCATCCCCGGCCGCCGCCATCTTGGCTAACTTTACTTAGTATCGGATCCTGTGCCCAATGTATTGTTCATATGCTATCGTTGGATGCACAGGACTACAGGTTATAAATTAACTGTAATCCAGTGGTAAAATTAACAGCCGTTTTTCTATGGTAACTGCATTCATGTTCGTTATGCCCTTCGACATTCCTTTTCACGCACACTACTATACTCGGTTTTTTTCATCTGTCCATCCGCCTGTGGTGTTTTTGTATGGTAACACTGCGTCCCGTGCTTTCGATAGTTACATTCAGCTTACATTCAACGATTATAATATCATATTTCGAATATTAACGGTGTAATTCGCATACAGTAAATTATTAAAACACTTTTCAGTTGCAAATGTACACCCAGATATCCCTTTATTTACCTAAAACTTACAAATAGCGTAACTATCTAAAGCCCGGGACGCAGTGTTACCATACAAAAACACCACAGGCGGATGGACAGATGAAAAAAAACAGAGTTTTAGAAGGGTGTAAATTATACGTATAGTTCATCATAACCGGCGCCACTTATCCCCAAACGATTCTCAACTGTGTTAAATAAAATCTAATGATATTTAAAAAAAAAAAAATTTTTACAAACTTTAAACGCGTTTAGGCTTAGCATACAATGACTTTTTGGCAAGCCAGGTATATCACATACTGAAGTCATTTATGTGTATATATATATATATATATATATATATATATATATATATGTTATGTTGCATCGTAAATGAATGTAATGTCATACATATGTCATAAGAAACGTACTCTTGATTATTAGAATCTCGTCCAATACAAGAGTACTCCGCATTAGGTACTATAATCTATAGGTGCTTCTTAATGAACTCCCCCTTCCAGTTTTGGATAAAGTAGGATGGTCGAATGTAAAGGTAACAACCTATGTCTCAAAGACCCATGGGCGTCAGACTTATATATTTGGAAGTCAGGGCTTTAGGTACCCGTGATCCTGACCTACTTTCCAAGATCAGAGAGTGATTAGCAAAAATCATCAAAAATAGGTATACCTTAAACAATCCAGTTTTTACAAGGAATAGGCGTATTACTTTAAGCCTTAGATTAAAGTTCGGTCTAACAGCTAAATCAAGAAACAAGAGTTAGTTTTAAATTCCCCCTCCCCCAAAAAAAAATCTATTGGATATTCTGACTACTTTCTCTTCTGTGGCGTCTGCGCCTTTCTGTACCTACCGCGCTGCATGACGCTTTCAAGTCCCCGCCATGGCTTCGTCCTTGTAGAACCATCTCTAGTATTAATCACCGCAAACCGCTTTCTGCCTAAGAAACAGCACTAAAATAAAGTGAAATGACAAGGAACTCGTGAATCGTATGCTGTTGATTTGTTAGACCTACCAGTTAGTATCCAAGACTATTACGCTGACATTGAAAAGATAATGTTTTTTATTCGAGTCCCAAAATTACGGTGTACAAAAAATGAATAAGCTTGTAACCTTCGGAGAACTTTACCTGAGGTTGCCGACGCTTGTCGGGTTTCGGAATAAAAACCTGGGATGACAAAAAGTTGCTTTCAGAGATTTGGATGAACTTGTGTCCCGGCGGAAGAGGCGTTCGAGTCAAGGCAAGTGTAGTTTTGTGCGTACTGCGTTATGATGATTGTTATATCAACCAGTAAGTAAGCTTTATAAAAAAAAAATTGGCACATACATATATGTACATACACATATATACATATACTTAATCTGTTGTGTGTAAACATGTAAATATTTCATGTAACAAAAACATTCTAACTCCTTTTTTTATACGATATATCAGGACGAAGATCCGAGTTCCCAGGCGGTTTGTCAAGATTTTTTATTCGCCTAAATTATTTTTTTCAAAGCATATCATTATTACTTCCGCACCCCTCCCCCTCCAACCTGTAAGATATTGTCACCTTGCATGGTGTTTCAGGCCCACCAGGGTGGAGTCTCATCAATCTCGTAAATACTTCAGCAACGATTTTCCTTTCCTTTCCTCATTTCCGTTGCTCTTAATTCTACTCGTTGCGTTCGTTAGTTTTTTCATTATAATTGATTTTTCCTTTTACTGGTTTGCCAGAATATCTCGAGCAACAATTGTGCGATTCTGGCCTAGGCTTTATATCGTAGCGTTAATCGCTTACTTGATAAAGATGCAAGGTGCATGATGATGATGATGGACAATATCCTTAGTATCCGACCATCGAGAGAAGACAGTCCTTAGGCCAATGTTGGGCGGGGATCTTGGTAGGTGGTCCATGTGCAAAGGTCACCAGACAGCTCTACTTGGGTATATAAGGAGAACTGCTGGCTCTTCCAGGGAAGATCAACTCTGCACGTCAGCAGCCATGAAGCTTCTTGTGAGTATTGGAACACATAGGCTTAAGGAGTGGGGCAGATGTTGCTTTGTTTAGATTCCATTTGCTGAAGAAAAAATATCTTCAGACTCATTAAGATTAATGCTTATAGTTAGCGATTACCGTCAGTGTAACGGGAAAAGCCTTTTTACTGTTGAAGAATTGCACATAGAATACGTACGATGGAAAAGGATTGGTTTAAGTGGTGTCGCGAGAGCACGTCTTCTGCCATTTTTCAGCTCTGCTATTTATGTCGTGCATGTTCGTTCAGGTGGTATCCAGTTTTGCCATTATTAACACTGCCTATTTGGTGCAATGGTTTGCTGAAAAATGCTAAAATATGACGGAAAACGTACTCGTTCGACTTCGTCTTCATAATTAACTGAGATTCGTTTGACTGGAAGATTCAAGCGCCTCAGTGGCGTGGTTGGTTTGGTGTTTGCTTCTCACCTCGGTGGTCACGGGTTCGATTCTCGGCCATTCCATTGAGGAGTGAGAGATGTGTATTTCTGGTGATAGAAGTTCACTCTCGACGTGGTTCGGAAGTCACGTAAAGCCGTTGGTCCCGTTGGTAAATAACCACTGGTTCCATGCAACGTAAAAACACCATACAAACAAAAACTGGAAGATTCATGTTCCTAAATGTTAACCGAATCGGACGAGTTTTCTTTAATAAAGATTAAGTAATTATTAATCATAAATAAAGGCCGTAAAAACTTTTCATATTTGTTGTTTTGCTGTGAGTATATCCAGGTTTCAAGGATTACAATAAGGAAAATAAATTTTAAAAAATGCATTGCAAAGTACTTTCATAGACTTGAAATAGAAAGTACAATGAAATGCTCATCATAGCATGAAGTTTTTTGTTTTACACACACACACACACACACACACACACACACACAGTAAGAGATAGGGAATATTGTACGAACTACATTCGAATTATACTTTGGAAAATATGCCTGCATTTCCGTGATAATTCTGTAGGCCTAAAACGTAGTTCCTCATTGTCAAATGTATCTTTTTTTAAGATTATGTGAAATTGTATACACTGTTCGTTAATCAGTAATTCCATTTATAAAACTGAGAGAGTAAAAATTTAATGCCTTCGGTGTTTGTGGATTCATATAAACTGAATCGCTCCAATTTAAGATCAGAAACTATAATAGCTTTAAAAGAATTATGATATATAAGAAAGAGATGAAGTTTTGCATCGCCATATCAAGAATCAAGTTCAACCTTGTTTTTTGTAGTTTAAGTTTTATGTACGTATACAAAACTTAATGAATAATAATTCTTTATCTTAAAACTATAGTTCTCTCTCTCTCTCTCTCTCTCTCTCTGTCTCTCTCTCTCTCTCTCTCTCTCTCTCTCTCTCTCTCTCTCTCTCTTTGGTATCTGAATATGAAACCAGAGAATAATCGCCCAGTTAATCGAGAGTGGCACTGACATAACATCCTCATAGACATCATTTATTATATAGATGTTCCCTCTCATCCCTCAGGCCGCCTTCGCCATCTTGGCCCTCTGCCAAGCGGCTCCCCAGTTCGTCCAGCCCCCAACGGAGCAACTTGTCTTTGGCGTCGATGCCGAAGGCTGCACAGTGGGACCCTCAGGAAAGGTGTGCCCAACGGGACCCGTCCAGTTCACCGGGGAAGCCAAGGGCGTCCCACAGCCCTTCGTTCCCCAGCCTCCAAGCCAGACACATCACGCACCCCAGGCCCATCACCACACCGCCTTCACCGGGCTCGTCGGTCCTTCCGGAGTCATTGGGCCGTCTGGGCTGGTTGGTCCATCTGGACCCGTGGCTTTTGGGAAATAGGTTATGGGTGGTCCACCTGAATGAATTGTGATTCTGCATTATATGAAGTTCCTATAAAAAGTGCCTTTTTCTATACAGTTTTTTTTTACTGATTCCTTTTATATGTTTTCGGAAAAGAACCTATGCATATCAGCACAAAATTTAAGCAATTTGAAGTTGTACTAAACATGGATTACTGTTGTCATAACAAATTAATGAACTGGTAATCCAAATGATAACTACAGTTAAGTACAAACAATTTCAGTAAGTTCAGTAGTGGTCTTAGGCAAAGTAGAGCTGTTTGACTCTCTCTTACTTAATGAGCGAACAAGAAATTCTCAAAAGAGGCTGACCTCAATTGTAAAAACGTCTGGCTTAATTCATGTTAAAATTTACGGATCCATGCCCAGATAAAAAAGTAAGAAATGATTCTATGGGACACATTTTAAATAATATTTTAGTCTTTAAGCCCAAAATATATTGAGATAATTCAATCGAACCCTCGTTAACATAACAGACTGTCCTACAGAGCAAGAGTACGTTTTGACAGAAGACCAACTTAGTCTGACTAGACTAATCTGGTTTTATGCCATAATGGGGTGTGAAAAGTCGTAGAAAGCCTGGTATGGACCTCCGGGCTTCGATCTACCAACAGAGTCAACCCTACGGTAACTCTGCTTCTATTTTCAATTTCCAGAGATTTTTTCTAGATTTTTATGCAATTCTGCTTACAGGATACGTTTGTAAATGAACAAAAATTAAAACTCCAAATGATGCTTCTTTATAACCTGTTTTTAATATTTCATATTTACATTGTCACTGTCAGTATCACTGTAGACACAACACTAGATTTACCATTGTTCTGCGAGTTATTTTATTTCAATATTAGATTTTATCTCATCTATTTTCGGTTGTCGATAGCTGCTGTACTAGCGATGCCAGGTCAGTATAAAGAAATCAGTCAATCCATAGCCGAGTGTATTTGGGAGGCCTTCTTGACCTATGGAAGATTGTACATCTTACTTTTGAATTCCTGCCGAATTCGCTCCATTTCGTCGCTGTTCTGTGGAGAATGTAACGAAATACGTCAGAATTTGAGTCTGAAAAACAAATGTCAAGAAAAGTTTGTTTGTTAATTTATCAAATTAATTATCTTTTGATCAAAGATCATGCAGCTTAATTTTTTTCAGACAGGGTAAATAAAAGAACTAAAGTGTAATCATGAAATAAATTTCTTTCTTTTAGTCTAAATGAACGATTCCAAACAACCCAACTTTTCTGTCCCAGGTGTTATAGAAAACGACCCAAACAAAGCCTTCTCTGGAGACTTATTTGACGCTCTGCTTTATATTACATGGCTTATGTTTCGGGGGTTATAGTCCTTAATTTAGCTAAATAAACTAACTTGTAACTTAATTCAGATATATATTCCTAAATATTCAAATTTTTCATTTGTATATTCCTTAAGAGCACCATTTCCTTTGGAAGCTTGAAATTCAAGTCAATGGCCCCCGTTGGGTTGTTCCATAAGAATAAGGATCAACTTCTGATTAATGATATTGATGTTAGTTAAAATTTGTCACTAATGGATCGCCGTATAAAAATACACACTTACATGCAAGAAAACAAGATTTTTTTTTTTCCTTTTTCACATTTTCTCTGAGGCTTCGTGATCGAGGTCATCGCCTTCACGTATGTTAATTTCATGGTTGAAAGAGATAATCCGATTGGTGGATATTTGGGATTAGAGGTCATTCTTTTAAACAGGAATAGACTGGATTTACCTTAGTCTTAGACCACGGGATTTACAGACTGGCCTCGTATAGGTAGCGTGTCAGGATCTTTGTCCAGTAGAGAGGTGTCGTAACTCAAGGTCTAAAGAATGTTTTGGCAAATTGCACGAGTTTTGCATTCATGACTATGCAGTTTTCTCTTATTTTTTAGTTAGATGATCTATGAAACTTCTTCATAATTAGAAACATTTATACTCACCATTTCGCAGTTCTGCCAGGAGAGAGAAAGAAGAACTACATTAATAATAATGGAAACATCAAATTTTGACATCATAAAGAACGTTTGCCACATATTTGCAAGAAAAGTGTATTTCTTTATTGCCTAATAATTGAATGAAAATGTCATGAAACGTCAATGTAGAATTCTGAGCTTAAAAGCAACGTTTTATATATATATATATATATATATATATATATATATATATATATATATATATATGTGTGTGTGTATGTGTGTGTGTGTGTGTGCACATATATATATATATATATATATATATATATATATATATATATATATATATATATATATATTCTTAAATCTTAAGTGCACACACACGCATATGTACAATATATATATATATATATAGATATATATATATATATATATATATATATATATATATTCTTATTCCCTTCTTCATCTTCTTTTCTTAAATCTTATGTGTACAGGTAAAACACAATGATATCTCATTGGAAAATAATACAGTAGTGATATTCCATTTTAAGTTCTTATAAAAAATAGACATTAGAATATTCGCATCGCAAATCTTGTAAAATACCCAACAGACTCAATATGAGTAAAGGAAGTATGTTTTACTCTGAAAAAGAACCTTTAAAAAATTGAATGCCTATATTAAAAACTATGTCTCGTCAACATTCTGAGAAAGAAACAGATTTAATAGTATCTGTATTGACAACTAGGAGACATTAAACAAGCCTGATAAAAAAATGTAAAGAAAGGAAATTATATCAGTTTTGAAAAGACATATCATTAAAATGCCTTAAAATGATTTAAAATGCAGTAACATTTTTATTGACTTACCGAAGCGTCCCGCTGAACGAACCCCGTCGTTGCATTGAAGGAAAAATGAGAAAATAGAATTGATTAAAATTTGTTAGCTTTCATTGAAGGTCTGCAATTGTGTCATACTTAATTCATTCGTAATGTTATTATTTTTAAGTTGAAGGTTTCGAACGTGAACTGACACATTTGATCACGATGGTATACAACAAATATTCTAGTTTTATTTAGCGTGTTCTCCTAACCAAATTAGGTGAAGATGGTAATGAAGATAACTATAAAAGCCCTGATAATAATTATGGCTGTCAACGCCATCTTCATGACTCTATTCACAATGATGATGATGATGACGCTACGAGAATTAAATACGATACTACTACCATTATTATCATCAGTATCTTTATCATTGTTATTGTAATTGATACTCATCATGGTGCCAGAACATATATTCTTAAATTTCATGCCCCTACTCTTGTCATTTTTCAAATAATTTTCTAAATTTTTTATGCTATCTTACTAGATGCATTTGTAAATGAATAAAGTAAAAGTACATGTGATGCTTCTTCACAAACTGTTTTTAATATTTCTTATTTACAGTTTCACTGTCAGAATCATTGTAAATAAGACAATAGAGTTACCATTGCTCCACGAATGTTTGTCTTATATTATTAGATTTCATTTTGACTTGATTCGTGCTTATACTATATATTCTTAAATTCAATGTCAGTTTCGTATACTAAACTGAACGATTTTGTTTTATTTTCATTCCGTCATCTTTGTTATTTACTGTACTACAAGTGCAGCAACTTACCTGACAAGGCTGGCAGCACAAAAAGAGAGAACAAAGAGAAGTTAATTTAAGAATAAATTCACAAAAATATGTTTGTGGTCAATTTGTATTCCTGATTTTCACATCCCTACAAAAGGTTATTGTGTCTCAAGGACCTATGCCATTTCAGCTTGTATGTTCCTTAAAACTATTTCAATTTCTGCCTACTACAAATTCTCTCTCTCTTCTCTCTCTCTCTCTCTCTCTCTCTCTCTCTTACTTGAAAAGGGGAACTATGCTATATGAGCTTGCATTCCGAATTAATTCTCTCTTCTCTCTCTCTCTCTCTCTCTCTCTCTCTCTCTCTCTCTCTCTCTCTCTCTCTCTCTCATTTACTTGAAAAGGGGAATTATGCAATATGAGCCTACATTCTCTCTCTCTCTCCTCTCTCTCTCTCTCTCTCTCTCTCTCTCTCTCTCTCTGTAATGCACTTAAGGAGCATGTATACATCAACTTATATTTAAAAATTATTATATCTTCTACACGCAAAACACAAGTTCTCTCTCTCTCTCTCTCTCTCTCTCTGCAGACCAAGACACTCAAAATATAATCTAATAAATAAGCAGAGAATAACTGTTCTTTTTCCTTTATTACCTCATCAGTAGGACTACTTACCCCCTTTTTCCCAAAAGATGTAACGAGATTCCAGAAAACATTGCAAAGAAGAAGAAAGAAAAAACGAGTCAGTTCTACGAAAATAGATTTTTAAGTCATAAACATTAGCAAGAAAACTTCAGAACATATCTAAATCATTTGTGTCGAAAGCTGATGTTTCAAAATATTGCATTATCTACCAAATTTCGTTTTGTGTGGAAAGGATGGCATTTGGAATAGCTTAGCAAAAAAACATTCATGCAGTTTAAATGGTTTGTATGTAGACGAAGGTACATATAGATATTACAGAAGTGGTCCTTACTCCAGGGAGCAATGTTTAGAGAGAGAGAGAGAGAGAGAGAGAGAGAGAGAGAGAGAGAGGAAAATTTGTGGTATTTTAGTTTTCTGATGCAGACCATTTTTCCTTGACTAGTATCCTAACATATCTATATACTTACAAAGTTTCCAAAGTATTGCTGAGAGAGAGGGACGAGAGAAATAATTCAGTTAGTAATTTTTCAAATGTAGTGTTAAGTATATATTAGTTTTACCAGACCACTGAGCTGATTAACAGCTCTCCTAGGGCTGGCCCGATGGACTAGATATTTTTACGTGGCTAGGAACCAATCGGTCACCTAGCAACGAGACCTACAGCTTAATGTGGGATCCGAACCACATTATATCGAGAAATGCTTTTCTATCACCAGAAATAAATTCCACTGATTCCGGATTGGCCGAGCAGAGGATCGAACTCCGGACCACCGTAATGGCAGCCGAGCGTGATAACCACTTGTCCAACGAGGAACTTGTAGAGTTCTTAAACGATTTCAATAAACCAAGAATAGCTTAGAATATTAGTAACTGAAAAGAGAATGTATTCTGGAAGAATGATAAGAAGACGACGGAAACAACTTTTTATGAAGGTCAACATGACTTGGTTATCGACCTGGGGAGTCTGGTGCAAGCGGCAACCCGTTGCAGAGAAGGTAGAGAATCGCTGCGGGTAATTTTTCAAAATAGAAAAATAAACGGAGACACTAAAATGTCGTCTTAAACTTTTGGGTTGAATATCTTCTAAAATTTTCTTAATGAAACGTGTTATCACAGACTGAACATCCGTAACAGATGACTAAAAGGGCACGCATAAATACAAAGACACGCACACAGGAATACGCACTCAAAATAAGATGTATATATATATATATATATATATATATATATATATATATATATATTATATATATATGAATGTATATATGTGTGTGTGCATACATATACATACATACATCATACATACATACATATATCTTGCAATTCCTCAATGGTCCCTCGGATGAAGTATATGAGATCCTCATGTGCAAGTTAGGCTATGGAATAAAAATTGAAAGTCTTGATATACCTCCTTTCATTTTTACGTGAGGATCTTTTACACACACACACACACACACACACACACACACACACACACACACACACACACATATATATATATATATATATATATATATATATATATATATATATATACATATATATATATATATATATAGTGTGTGTGTGTGTGTGTGTGTGTGTGCGTGTGTGAGTGTGTCTGTGTGTTGTGTTTATTACAGTGAATTGATAGCTATACTAGTAACACAAAAGATATAATATAATACAAGAGATTGAAGTAGAATGTTTACGCAAAAAGGTATATTTTCTAATCCAACTTACCCCTCCTCTGCCAGTCTGTAAAAACAAAAAACAAAAAGAGTTATATGACTTCAATAAACTTTACTTGTATGTAGCAATGGTCTTAGAACAAAACTGATCGAGCTCAAAAAAGCAAATGTAGTTGAGTGATCATTTCCTTTCTTTCTATTCAATTTATTCTATCTATGTAATTCAGCACACCCAAGTTAATTTTCAAACACGACTTCGTAAATACTTTCCGTGACATCGTTCACGTTTCACTTTGAAGTTCGACGTTACATTAAGCTTTCTGCGATACAACTTCATTAGTCGCAGTCTAATTTTATTAAAAACTCCGGTGGTTTACAAGTTGCCATTTCTTATATCAATCACCAGATTTTCTATGGCTAAAGTTACACCAATTGCTGTAATTTATATTTTTACACCAGTCATTTACATCTGTTTCCTGAACCGAATGAACTTTTATGAGAAATTGTTATTTTTCATAAACTCGAGCTGATTGACCTTGATGAACTTTGGAGACCTCTTTTGAACTTTGGAGTTATACGGCATAAATAGCACTGTTTACATTCATTAGGCCTGAAGAATGTAACAAAAAATTCTAAGTAAGAGGAGTTCACAGGCGTCGTAGATTACTAAGGTCTTAAAGCCCTTTTTTTCCCTTCCTTGAATGATAAGAGGAGTCCCGAAATTGATTCCGCCAACTTACCTTCTTCTGTTGCTGTGGATAAAAAAAATGACATTAATTTATACACTGGTGATTCCATAACCTTATTTATATAATCTCTATACCGCTCATGATAGTGTCTTGTAACTCAGCAACAAATTTATCGAAGGCGAGTATTTTGTGAAAAACTGAAGCCCGTAGCACATAGGATAAACTCACTCGTCTTCTGTTCAGTCCCGAATCGACTCCTGCCGTGGGCGGATATTCGTCAGGGTTGGTAGATGCGACTCTGCTCCCCATTCTGTCACTCTGTATCAACAGGAAAGCAACAGGGAATATGTCGTCCGATATGAGATCTGAAACCAAATACATCATCGGGTAAGTTGGAGACGTTATATGATGTAATGTCCATTAAGGGATCTGAAACCGTAATATATATTTCGTCAGGTAACACGATCCGGTAAGAGATCTGAAACCGAATATGTTATCCGATAAAAGTTCAGAAATTACGGTAGTCAAAATATTTTGATAAATGATCTGAAAGAGTTTGTCCGGGAACCTCGTCCAGTCCGGGATCTGACGCAATAAATATGTTACATAATTACAAGATATTGGAGTTGTAAAATGCGGGATCTGACGCAATAAATATGTTACATAATTACAAGATATTGGAGTTGTAAAATGAATTTCAAACAAATAATGCTTGTGGAATACACAATAAATAGACGTTAGTTGTAGTTTTTTTAGCTCTCTGTCTCTCTCTCTCTCTCTCTCTCTCTCTCTCTCTCTCTAAAGAAGAAGAAGGAGAAAGCAATTGCAGAACCAGAGCAATTCGACGCTGAACGTAAAAAGTTTTAGACTTATTTGACAGAAAATTTTGCTCCATTCTAGTACCTGAAAGTTTTAAGAGTTCATCTTCGTTGAACGATAACTCGTTCGGCGGGGCTCCGTCGGTTTCTTCATCCTGCTGAAGGAAGGAGTAATCAGGAGCGGTAGCTGCAGGAAAGTTAAGCGATGCGAAGACGCCAACGCTGCAAATCAGGAGAGCCACAGACAAACTGAGGCCGAAGAACCGGGGAACAATGATCTCCAACATCGTTGACTGAGAAGTGACTATCTCTCGAGAACTGCAGTCCTCTTTTATAGAGAGGAAATCCTCCTCCACTCAATTCATGCCTCCCCATCTCCCGTAATAATCCAAGAAGAAGAGCGTTTTCTCCGTCTTTGTAACAAAAGGGGTGTAATTAGAAACGGGAGCTGTCAGACGCGTTAGTCTTTATTTTTTTAATTGCACCGACCAGACAAAAGACGAATGAAAGCCTTTCATTACACATTAAAAGAGTTTTTTTGTCTACTAGGAAATGTGCGCATAGGAATTATCAATGGCAATTTGCTGAAAAGAATGTGCATATTCTCTTATCGTGAAGGACTGAGTTATATGGTCAGAATTTTCGTCGAAAAGAAAATCCTATGGAAAACAGAGTTTCCATTTTGAACCAGAAATCAGTAACGAACTTAATTACTTCCAAGCTGTTCTATGGTAATATTTTTTCCACTGAATTCCTTAATAGCTCATGATTATTAGAGCTTCCCGTAAACTATTGTGGGCACGGGTGGAACAAAAAGAAAACTAAATACTTAAAACTTCACAGGGCCATGAAATTAAAGTTGTTTTAAACAATTGCCTGGGATGCCTGTTCATGCATTAAGGATGAAAATCTTATTAAGATTACAATATATATCCAAATGCTTTGCATCCGTAGGGGGTTAGTGCAGCCCAGCTGCAACCACTTTCGTTCCTTTTACTGTTCCTCCTTTCATATATTCCTTCCTTCGTCTTACTTTCCACACTCTTCTAACACCTGATACATAGTGCAACTGCGTTGGTTTTCCTCCTCTGACACTTTTCAAACTTTTACTGTCAATTTCCGTTTCAGCGCTGAATGACCTCATTGGTCCTTTTGACCTAAATTCTGTATTCATTTCAATTCGAAGACTTTGCAATGGCGTGAATGCCTTGTTACATTGCTCGAAAAATGGCAATAGACAAACAGAGGTGCACACAGCTGCTAATGATTAAAAAAAATCATTGTGCTTCTTTCTCACACAACAGCAATAGATGGGTATCGACCCATTTTCATTCTCTATCACACTTTGCTTCCTGCGTCACTATTTGTGGCTGCCGGGCTATCCTCATTTGCCAAATATCTTTTTCTTGCACTTTTTAAAATTCACGCGGCGTTGTATCCTTCAGGAGAAATAGAACGAGCAAGGGAGCCGTTTGGAAGGAAAATTCCAACCACTCACATTCCTTCAACTGCCTTCGGATAGGAATTGATAGCTACCATTTCTATTTGCAGATCTAACGAAACACTAAGTCTGTTTTAACCAGGCTTAGTGAGGATGCACCGTTACTACTTGATGCTTAAGATTTTGCTGTTTAGTCTAGACAACTGAAACGAGATCAATTATAAGCAGGAGTTGCGGGTTATGGCAAAGGTACAAGTGAAATGGTTGGAAACCTATTGTTTAAGGTTATCTGTTGTTCTATGTTTCTCTTAGAATAAAAAAAAATACAAAAGAAGTTTGTGAAAGACTTTTCAAAAACACATACAAATAAAGAAAAAATTCATAACAACAACAACAACAAAAACAACAAAAGTCTTGCATATAACCTGGGGCGCCGTTACAGGGAAATCTATTTGACTCGGTCTCAAATCAATTGCCACTAGATTGGACGAATTATTACAAGTGTAAATGAGTTAGAGGTAGGAAAATATGAAATAGATAGAAATGTAAATAATTTAGAGATAGGGAGTAATAATATTTTTAGGAGAGTAAATAATTTAGAGTTAGGAGAAAATAAAATATTTAGTAGTAATGTTAAGAACTCGAGGTAGGAAGTAGAAGAAGGGAAATTAGTTTAGGGCAGGTAGGTGAAGGAAGTAACCTTAGTAACAATTATAGGCTATTAGGCCCAGAAGAAAATGGTTGTGCGCAAATGATAGATAAATGGTTAGATGGTAGAAGCACTTTTGTAAATAGAGAAAGCGAAAAGAAAGTTAGCAAGACAGAAGATACATCAAGAAATTTTGAAATAAAGCTCATAAACACTCAAGGACTGACAAAAGCAAAACTAATCGAGCTAGTGGACATAACATAAGAAAACACAATTATGTGCATCATAGAAACACACCTTAAATAGCATCAGAGTGGTAGACTCAATGAGAGATGAAGACGACACCAAAGAAGGAGATTTTCTAATAATATGTAGAACCAAAGGAGAGATCCAGATGGAAAAAGAAAAGTCAGAACACAAAGCCATTCTAATAGTAAAGGGTAAGCATAGAACAGCAATATTTAACCTAATTCTAGTCTAAATGTCAACCATTGATAAAGAAATAAATAAACAAATAATAAGCGCCTTACATGTACCAATAGAGAAGGCCACAGACCTGCTTGTGATTGTCCTTGGGTATTTCAATGGGCATTTAGGTTTCATAAGGACACAAGAACTTGACCAAAATGGAAAATACGTTATGGAACCAGTGGAAAAATACAACCTAAGGCTATTAAATGGAGATCCAAACTGCAAAGGAGAGATAACCTGGAGTAGAGGAGATCTGAACAGCGCTATAGACTTTGCCCTAGTCAACCAAAATATGTATAAAAACTATGAATGTATGGAGATAAATGAGGGAAAATATGAAGACCTATCAGATCATCACCTCATAAAGGTCCAATTCAGAATGAACACTAAAGTAAGGAAAACATTCAGAAATAAAACAAAAGAAATCAAATATTTGAAAGTTACATAATAGTCTAACAGGAAATACCTTGAATATATAGAGCATAAAGTAAGCCAACGAGACAGAAAAGGAGATCTAACCCAGTTGGAAGAAACAATGAGTGAAGCAAAAGCAAATAACCTAGAGAAGATAATCTAAAGAAGGTTAAAGACAGGAAAGCAAGAAGAAATAGAACCAGTATGGGTCACAAAAGAAATAAAGAAAGAAATAAGCCAAAGAAGGATATATAACAAATTAAAAAAGGAAAGCCACAAGAATAGAAGAAAGGAGATACTATGAAGAAGCGTGTCTTAAACAAATACAAAAAGTATAGATAATAATAAAAGAAAGCATATGAAGAATATGAAGTAAAGGTTAGAAGTGAGATAATGAATGATAAAAACAGACACAGGAAAATCTGGGAATATATAGACATGCTGAGAGGATAGACCACATCAGAAAAACAATGGATAAGGATATACGACAAAAATAAGCAAGAGATGAAGGAAGAAACCCTAGGGGAAAAGCTGGTAATATTCTGGGAAATAATATACCAAAAAGAAGGAAACAAAATAGGAGAGATATGGAATGAAAGCAAGAAAGAACAGTACAAACATGACATGGAAGAAATAGTGAAAAGATTAGGACAGCAGATAAAATACCATATATCTTTAACAGAACACATGCATGGAGTGTATGATCTAACAGAGACGGAGATTAGACCCATGGAAGAAATCAACATAACAGAAGATGTAAAAAATCAACTCGAGAAAATGAAAGCAAATAAAGCACCAGGGCCAGACGGAATGAAGTCAGTTCTGTTCAAACTACTCTTACAAAGTACTAACCTTCAAAAAGAATTGGCAGGATGTTTAAACAGCATACTGAAGGGCAGGAAAACGCAGAGAAGCTGGTTTAAGTAAAAAACAACACTTACGCCCAAGAAACAAAACCCCACAGTCAAAGATCTTAGGCCAATTGCTCTAACAAATGCATCATATAAAATTTTCATGGGGATCCTGAAAACCAAAATAGAAAAGCATTTTAGAAATTTAGGAAAAATGAATGAACTGCAATCAGGCTTTACCACACAAAGGAGGGGAATCGATAATTTATATATTTTACAATACTGCATACAAGAAACGTAAAGAAGAAAAGACCCATTATTTGTGTATGAATAGACTTCCAAAAATCATTTAGCTCAGATAATAGAAAAAATGCTCATTGAGGTCATGATGAAATATCGGCTGCATGCAGAAGTAATAAATGCAGTTGCAAAGATATATACAAATGATGTAACAAGCCTATGTCTTAACAATATAGAATAAAAAGAGCTAAATATAACTAATGGAATAAGACAGGGATGCAATGGCTCAACCATATTCTTTCTACTAATAACGTACCTGATAATATAAAAATTAGAAAATACAACAGAAGGTTTTATTAATCCATCATCTGCATATAATAGTGGCACTATTATATGCAGATGATGGATTAATACTAGGATACACACTAGAAGAAATAACAAAAGTAATAAAAATCCTTATGGAAATATAGCGAGTGAATGTGGCCTAAACATAAACAAGGACAAGAGCAACATACTAATATGCAACGACTGGTATAGTATCGATGATGTGGAAAATATGGAGCACATAGAAGGAATAAAAATAGTTAAGCAGATTAAATACCTAGGAGTGACAATCAACAACATGAAAGACTGCTTCAGAGAACAGATAAAAGGGGCCCAAATTAAAGCAAAGCAGATGGCAAATATGACTAATGCAGTCATCGATAAAAGCTGCAGCAGAGTAAAAATAGGAAAATTGTATTGGAAAGGATTAGCGATGCCATCATTCATGTATGCCATGGAAATCATAAAACTTGACAAGAAAACTATAAATGAATTTCAGAAGATAGACAATCAAGTATATAGAGCAATTTTGAAAGTGCCAAGTTACACAGCAAGTTGTGCGTTAAGATCTGAGATAGGGACCTCTTCCTGCCACTCAAGAGATATCAAGAATAAACTATTCTAACTGAAACATACATTGGAGGCTCCTATATGACCATGGATCAGTATGAAAGAAAAAAAAACTGTATAATGCAAGTAAAAGAATATATGAAAGAACTAAACATTAACTTAAGTAAAATGGAAGCAGTTAAAGACAAACAATTAAGAGAAATAATAAACAATTGGGACAGAAAAGCATGGCAGAAAGAAATGAATGAAAAGTCAACGTTAAGAATCTACAGAAAATATAAAGAAAACATAAGAGAAGAAATCCGGTATGACAACACTGAAAAAAAAAAAGGCTGATCAGTAGGGGCAGACTAGGTATACTAGGATTAAATGACGGAAATAGGATAAAAGGAGAAGATACAAAATGTTTATGCTGTGAGGAAGAAAATGAAAATTTAGAACCTTTCTTACTTTACTGTCCGGTATACAATGAGATTAGAGATAGATATAGTTTATTGCAGCAACCATATCAAGAAAATAAAGAGGAATTTGTAGCGAATATACTCTTATTGGTAGATCTACTGAGGGAGGAAGTGGAGAATAGGAAAGATTTTAAATAAGAAATGTGGTATTAGCTACAGTGAGAAGAAACTCAAACAAACACAAACTTAGGATGAATAAAACAAGCAAGGGAGCCGTTTCAAAGGAATATCCTACCTACTACTAGTGGTAGATGATAGATCTGTTGCTAAGCGGCAATCGTAATTTGCTTCGTGTATTCACTTTGTTATATTGAATTGGTAATGTAATGACATTGCAGTGTATTATGTGCAAAGTGTTTGTAGTATTTTAATGTTTCATTGGAATTCATTGCATATCCCATTGTGAAGTGAGGATACCCTAAATTACTAGGCTAGGTATTAGCTACCTAGGCTAGGTAGCCTATAGCCTAGGTATTTGTAAAAAATGGCGCTACCTAGGAAGTTTTCCTAATTCCTAAGATTCGTGCATCTATCAGCATCCCAAATCTTATCATTATTACAATCTTATCTGGTAGTCACACAGTTAGAGTCAGAGTTTGATAATACAAAGTTTTGTCAGTTGTACCGCTAACCAAGGTCATACGTAGCACTGTCTAGCCTAAAGTTGTCAAGCTAACTTTAAGCTTTGCATCGGTGCTTGTTTGACGAAACCTAGTAGGTAGGTACCTAGGTACTAGGCTAGGGTAACCTAAAATACCGAATGGCCGGCCTCTACTCTAGCGCGACCGCCTCCCGAGAAATTGGAGTTACCATAGGCTAGCTAATTTGTGACTTAGTAGGGGAAAAAAACTTACTTTGAGAGGAAAGTAGAGGTCTCAAGAAGTTACTTCGACGGGCGCTGGCTTTTAACTTCGAAAGTCGGTATTTCTATAGTATAGCCTAGCATTCCGCATCGTTCGTCCCCGCCACGAGGAATTGGGCCATCAAATGTATTTCACCGTACTATTTAGTACGAGCCCCTGGGGTTTAGGGCTAATTACAGTCTTCCGAATAAATAGCTATTAGGGTAAACAATCACGGGCGATCCATCGTCATCACACTGGCCAGGCCTTATTCACTCAATATTTAATTGGTGAAACAAGAATACAATTACAACTTTAAGCATGCCATTCAAAAGATTGAAGTTTCATCAACATAAATAGATATTTGAAAGCCCTATACAAACTAAAGTAAGCATGTGACGCTCTTCGTAAAATATGTTTTCAAGGCAGTTTTGAAATCCAATATGGTGGCAATCGTGAGGCTGGCCAGTCTAACCACGGACAATCCACCATCTTTCCCAGCACTCATTTGAACAATGTTAGCGTATATATGTAACGTTTATTGATATTACTCAAGATTGCAGTTGTAATCAGCACAATAAAACAACATTTTGTTGCCTATATTAGTGAAAGTACCTTTGAAACTTTTTATTCCCGGGGTCATGGTTTGAACTGAATTAATTTTTACCTTGTAATCGGTGATTTTAGCCTTACTGCCATCACAACTGAAACTCCACAGTGCTTATTTGATTGTAATTATACACATTTTGGTCTTAATTCACTCCACATTGCACTTGAACCATGTTGCTGTTCCTGGTTCCTAAGTATATACCCACTCTGCAAACACAGTTACGAGCAGCAGACGACAACACTGATTATGGGTGCAAAGCTTTATTCCCTTAATTGTTTACTTTACTCATTATTTAGTTTAACTTTACTTCAAAATGTTTATTTAATTCATGTCTATTATCCCTTTTTTGCAACCAAATTAACCCCAAAAAATTACAAATATTTTGGATGTATACTTACGAGCAGATGACGCGAGGAAAAATGACTCATCATTGCCAATCTAGTGGAGCGTCACACATAAGCCGATGCATTTACAAACTGTTTCCATGAATTCTAGTTGTCATAGTAATGCAGTAATGATAAGATTGCTGTAATATGTATATATACTACAAATAGATACGCTAATTTCACTTATTTCCCCGGTTTTGTGTACCTAAGTCTCATACCCAGTTTGGAGGGTAAACACATACCAATTGACAACACTGATAAACAATTGAAGAGCGCAAAACGCCACAAAGAATGCTGAAGTCCCCTTTGGTAAGTATGGTTAGAGGTTGGGTGTACAATTGTTGTGATAAAAGTGCCCCAGCGTCTGTGGGTACAAGTGGTGTGCTGATTTAGCAGTGGAAATGGGAAGTTTATTGACACAAGCAACTCCGCAAACATTGACATGGCGTCAATCTTTTAAATATTCTTAGTTGTAAGTAAAAATTTCGAAAGCGTTTTGGTGGTGTGGGCACTGCGTTGGCCACCCTTTTCATTACCCTCTGTTTAAATCTTAAAATATGGCCTTAATTTCTAACTTTGGAGAAAATACTTACTTCGAAAGGAGAGTAGAGGTCTTTAGTGCATTCTCTCACCATCAACAACTCGTGACTGATGACCATCTCCTGTGTCGGGACGCGTTAAAAGTACTTTTTCGGAGGGTGGCCTTGCCGTGGTAGTCGGTGAGTTGGCCAGTCCACGCAGTGTTTTACCCTACTTAAAATTCTTGTTCAGGAGGTAGAACTGCATAGAAAAACCGCAACTGCCATAGTCTAGGCTGCCGCAGAATAGTAATATAGAGCTACTTTAAAGTCTATTTTGGGTTACAGGACTTATTAAAGTACTTGGTTTTACTAAGTACTTTTTCGGGAAGGTGGTCGCATTACGGCCATTCAGTATTTTACCCTAGCTATCGTAGGCTCATTCATAAAGTTACTTCGATTTCTTTTATCTCTTCAATATCAAACAAGGTGGACGAGATAAGGTAATTCTAGGCAATAACTCTTCATGGACTGCAAGGAACGGTCCCGCGAATACAAAAGCCTCCTAGAAATGGGGCATCCAATGTATTTTGCCATGTTTAGTACTAGCCCCTGAGGGCTAGTACTAAACATGGCACCCCCACAAAATAACGGTAATAAGCGGTACCCCCACAAAATAACGGTAATAAGCGACCCAAATACTATAGGGAATTGTGATTCCCAAAGAAATACCTGACACGGAGTTATTACCTAGCTCTACCGAAGGTCAAAGCTGAACTAGTACTACCCATTAGTTAAGCCTAAAAGAGCAGTGTTTCCTATTGTAAGGAGGTGGCGAGGTAGGTAGCCCTGGTCAATGCTGAGGCTAGGTTCCTCTGCTTCCTCAGTAACGGTACCCTATTTTACCCTAAGAAAGGTAATCCTACAGTTTAGGGGTCCAAATTCACTGCTCCTTTGTGTATGTTAGTTTAAGTATTCTTTCTTATTTCCAATTTCTTCTTTTGACACCTGCAAACAGAAGTATGTTTGCTAAAAACTGAGCAGTTTCTTTGCTTACAGAAGTAGAGATAGTAAAAAACCAAAGGTAATGAAATTCTGCACCTCATGCAAATAGTGTAGTGTGCCTGCAACTGTGTTTGTGGAGTGAACGCTTAGGAACCAGGTAGGAACCTGGCACAGGTTCTTGGCTCTTCAGCAGCCACTTTTTGATAAGTCTGAAAAAATGAGCAGTTTATCTGTCTACAGATGCAGAAAGTTATGATTTTCTCAAACCCCTAAGAATGTTTTGTTTACATTCCCCCTCTATTCCCTTTGTATATTTACCATCTCTGCTTCTGTAAGTAGACTGCAAATTTTTTCATTGGTTTCCCTGATTCAATAAATATTTGATAGATCTGTGTGATGATCTTTCCTTTACATAATGCAATGAATATGGACCCCTAAACATAAGCTTACCCTAAGAAATAGTTAAGGCTGACGATTACAACGTACCACATCTGGTTCAGTGTACGTAAAAAATGGACTCCGTGTTTAATACCTGGCCCTTGGGCATGAATACAAAAATATGAGAAAAAGATGATATATACAAATATAAACAAAAGATATAAACATGTACAAAAGCATAGACAAGAGGTAAATATAGTCCTGTTGGCAACTGGCAGGAGTCACGCTGCAGTAATAGTGTTCAGCTTCACCTCTTTAGCTACTATAGACTATAAAGCCTAGCAAACTAGGTAAAGTTAAGCATGCAGTAATCAGTTTTATGAATTAATTTGTCCCTCTCCATTTACCTTCCCCTTTGTACACTGTAAGAGATAGGGTAGTACAAAGGAACCTCTGAGGGATTCTTTTAACAGATGACATTGTGTAGAAAGTGGGTAAAGTAAGGCTAGGCTAAGAAGGGTCAAAGAATAGACCAGGTCTGTAGGGTCAGAAGGGTGATCACAAGTGTGTATGGCTATATGGGATTTTTATATCTAACCTATGTATACATTTTTATATATAAAAGACAGCTAGTAAAATCGCAGTTTCAGTCAGCAACTCATTGCCTTACCAAGTGTTAAACTATAGGCTAGGCATGGTATTTTTATCTTAGGGTCCTTGAAATGTGTTCCATCGATATTGATAGCCTTACCTGGCTATAAGACTTGTTCCATAAGTTATCAACCTCCTAAACTTTTTGAAACAATATTTCCAAATTACCTAAATGCTTGATGTTCATGACAGATATAGGCCAAAGAAAAATAAAGACAAAGATGAAATAGGCTAATAACATGTCTAAACTATGGAACATACATTATGCATAGGTTATTCAAAAAGTCTTTATCCACGAGTGTATCCCTGTCTGGGTTATATGTAGCATGGTGTAGCTTAGGGGGACCAATCAAACTTCAAAATGTTGACTAAATCACCATATGCCACAGCAAAATGGTGAAATTATTATTTTTGTATGCTTAATAAAATGATAAGAATGATATAGATCTTCTGTACTTTTAAATACTATGAGATAGAAAAAATAGGCATTACGTATACATAAATGGGCTTAAACAATATGGAAAGAGCAAAGAAAGTTTTTTATTTAGGTAGTTTGTTTCATTATCTGCTGACATGCAAATCTCATAGCAGGTAGTGTGTAGGATGTTGAGTCAAGTCCATGCTTTCAATATTGCACTTCTGTTTGAGAAATATTAAAGAAAAGTTGTTGCAAATATTTTAAACAAAAATGTACTTATGTTGGTCTTCCTGAGTTTTTACTTACAAATATAAAATATCACAACTGTATAGAAAATAATTTTGTTACATATGCCTATCCACTTGGATTACCATTACTTGAAGGTTGTTTTTGGATTGAGATTAATATCACAAGTATTAATATACAGTACATAATCTTTTAGAAATCACTTGTTAATTGGGGATACCAATGCATTGCAGTATTGCAAAAGCCTAGTCTTATCAGTCAAGACAGAGACCAAATTCATTATCTAAATTTTATATTGAAGAATAACTGCCATATCCCCTGCCACAAGTTGTACCCAAACTCAGTCACCGAAGCAAGAACCTTTTCATGTGGTCTTGAAATTTAAAGTTCTTAGGTAGCATTACTAATAGCTCATGTGAATTACTAGTACTTGTTAGATGAGTTGAGAATTTTTCTTAGGGTGGAAATCCCATATTTTGTATGTATTATGCCACTACTTGTCTGGAGTATTTTAGACTTTTTTTATTTTTAGTGCTAGGTTGGGTTAGCCTGAGTAATCATAACCTGAAGTAAATGTAGGTTTCATGTGACTTGGCAATAGTAGAGTTTCAGATGCTCTGCTTCTGCAGAGAATTAGAACATAGTTACTGTAGTGACCATATGGAAGATTATAGTCAAGTGTTCGCTTATCAAATAGTATCCAGTCTGTGAAGGGACCCATACAATAGTCATCTAAATGCTTCACACATTGCTTTCATCCATAGTAGCTTTTTAGGTTTTCTGAAATAATGTTTTTAATTAAGTATGCATAAATGCTTAAAAATTGGAGTAGTAAACTTTCAAGCTTTATTTTTTAACAAGTTTCTTTCTCCTATCCTCGTCAGCGGGAATTTAAAAGAAAACATGGTTATGTGTTTTGTTCATGTGGGGCTGGCTTACTCACAAAACTGACTTTAGTTTTTTATACGTAATTTGAATAACCATAAGGCGTTGTTTTCTATTTCTCCACAGTACTTTGACTGTTAATTTTTTCACGTAAAATGATGGTTGATACGCATGAAGAAAATAAATGTTTTAATCCTATCTTTACAAAGGCTTACGTTAATTTCAGGTTGTATCACAATGCTCCCTGTGGACTGGTTTTTTGTGGTTGCTGGAGGAATTGGAGTGATTCAATTAATAGGCTTCTGTTCGTTAGTCAGCAGCTTATATGCAGTGACATTCTTGGCATTGCTTAGGTGAGTTTTTCTTTTTGACCTCATTGATTGATGTTAATGTCTAAAAACATTATTTGGTGTAGAGGGGAAAGACAGGAAACAACCTACATCTAACTTGGTTTAGAGAGGGTTCAATAGGTATAAGAGTAATAGTAGTTTTACCCATTGGTCAGATAACTTACTGGAATATAAGTCATTTGGCCTCATTAGTTACATACATGCAATCTTTACTTATTTTTTGCCTGTAGTTACAAACATGCAATCTTTACTTATTTTTTGCCTGTCAGCTGTTAAATAACTGGGGAAACTTTTCCCCTTACATGTTGTAGTCTTTCATCTCGTTTGCGGAAAGCTCTCCCACAGTTTAAATTGGATAGAACCTTCTACATTAGACAGAGGTCTCTAGCACCAGGGAGACATCCTGGAGGATAAATCAGTAGTCCCTCTTGTTAGAAAGTTCAGTATTATTACCCTGCATCAGGATGAAGACACAAGGTCATAGTCCTACATGTTGTAGTCATAAGAATCTTTTACTGATCAAGGGAAATGTAAATCAATTTTAGAAGCCTCATATACTACAACATCATAATATACAGTTGAAAGCAGGGGAGTTGATCTCTTTAGGAGAGCACTGGGTTTGAATCTATGGAACAGATTTTTTTTATCAATGAATAGTTGCTGAAGCTGTTGTTATTACTTTCAGATATGTTATTATACCTGCGGATTCTGACATAGTTCTTTGCTTCTGCAAGCATTTTGGTAAACCAGTTGGTAAGGCATTTCCAGTTATATCTTATAAATAGCATTACTGACAAGTAGATTTTCAATATTCTGTGAACTTATTAGATGTTTAGGAAAAATCTTTAAAGTAAAGCTTGTGTAACGTCCTATTAATATAATTGGTATGTACATATACACCTTTGGGGTGTGTAACTCATATTCTTCTCACTATTGTCTTACATTACAAGACTCCATTAATACATATCTTAACTCCTAGATTTCACATCTTTGTGTTATCTGCGCCTCATTGGTAGATGTTATAACAATTTAGAAGTGTGTGTGTAAAAGAGAGCTGTTACACAATTTCAAAAATACTGTATACCTTACATTTTGTAAGAACATAGCATATACTGGAAAACTGAGAAACTTTCCAACATTCTGTCATATAAATATAAACTAAGTGTGATTAAAATTCATTAAACCAGCTATACTGCAATGAAATATGAGAGCTCATAGATTGTAACTTCACTGCTTTATTACTTGCTGTGACAAGTTTTAGTAGCCATAATCAGGCAATTGCCTTATTTTTCAGTCATAGTAGATGAGCCAAATCTAATTAAAAACAAGCAAAAGCTGCATTTAGAAAAAGATTTAGACCTACCCTACTGAGAAAGCTCCCAGTCTCTCCTGCTCAAGTTTTTATTTTATTTTATTGACTAAATTGTACACTTAATTGGTGTGTATTTTGAGTGCTCCACCAACCTCTATATGTCCATAAGATTGAAAAACATAATATTGAATGTTTGTTCATGACCTCAAAGGCAAAGCATGACTTAGTGATGTATTTCTACATATAGAGGGTCAATGATTAATACTCCTCTCTTGGGTAATTTTTGCTGTATCAAAAAAAATTTTGAAATGTCAACCATCTTTTCAGTATTTTTTTTAATGATCTCCGCCAGTTTAGCGTGATGTAAATTGATGATAAAAAAAATAAATTTGATATATTTAACTTACCCAGTAATTACTTAGCTAAGAGTTTCTACTCGACGGCAGTTTGAATTTTGATATTAGTGGTAGCGATCTTTTGTTTTTAGGTAGATGGCAAGGCCCCACCCACTTTCAGAGTAAGAGAGGAACAACTCAGCTAAAGGCTCAATTTGTTTCTGCCACTTGTTAGGTCCACACCTGGTATTGACTAAGCTGCTGGATTTTTGGATTTGGATTTTCTTCACCTTGGTGAAACATTGGTGAAGTATTATTTAGTAGCCTTTCGGCATTATTATTAGTTACTGTATTCATCTTCTTTGGATGAAATTTATGGATTGTGACTGCTTAGCTAGATAATTTATGTCTGAGTCTACCACTTATTTTAGTAAAGTCTGCAATAACTGGATGACTAAATTGACTTGCGATTCTCACAACCTTTGCACGAGTTACAGAGGGCAGGTATTAATCTGACTTGTGAACAGAAGTGGAAGAGTTTGGTTTCTCATTTGGCAAAATTAACTCCTATTGCTAGTAGTTAGAATATTACTGTGTCTTCCCCTTTACTTAATCCTGTTACTCCTGTATCAGTTAATTCTCTCAGTCCACTTACTCCTCCTTGCTCCCACACTTCCAAACCCAATCACTTCACTGG
Source organism: Macrobrachium nipponense (assembly GCF_015104395.2). NCBI lineage: Eukaryota > Metazoa > Arthropoda > Malacostraca > Decapoda > Palaemonidae > Macrobrachium > Macrobrachium nipponense. The sequence continues at coordinate 55,314,647 of NC_061089.1, forward strand.
CCTTGAAGTCCTAGGAATACTTCTTTCAACTCCTTCAGGTTGATGTGGAGCTCCTTCTCTTTTGGTGACAACCTTCCAGAAACTTCCTGACTTGCCAGAAGGGCTCCCCATCCTTGATCCAACTCATCAGAAAATAAGTCAGTGGGAGGAGCAACTTCCCTTCTGTCAATCTTCCTTCTCATCACCAACGCAAGTCCTCCTTTATTTCTTGATATATCAGAAAAAATTACAGTCTTGGTGTACTTTCCAATCCCAGCAAGCTCTTCGGTAAAAATGCAGTGGTCTCATATGAAGTTTCCTGAGCCTCATAAATTGTTCCATCAAGGCTAGCGTGAAAGTGCTAGTGTGAGTGTCATGAGAGTGGAGGAGTGGCTGCTTGTCCCATTGATACTCATCGGCAAAGGTCACTACCATACTCCCAAGGGAGGTCAGTGGGGTCTGCCCACAGGCAGCTGCTCCCTCAGTTCAACCTGTTGAATCTCAAGTTGAGACAGGAGACAGCTGTTAGAAAAGCATCTTGGTAGTGAGTCAACTTTCCTCTAGTTCGGGGACTCCTCTCTGAGCAAGAGGCGCCAGTGGCATTTTCCCAACGAGTCACACCCCCTGAAGAGAAGGTCTTCATTTAGGGATCAGTCTCCTCCGCTGCCCAGCAAAATGTGGAGGGAGCATTCATTGAGCCCTCAACCTTCGGTATTGACCCTTGTCGCAAAGCTGTTTCTTAATACTTTGTCAGCCTTCAGAGTACTCCTTCGCTGCAGAGTTTCACAACTGCAGAGGTGCCCCACGGCTTTACCGCCACGCCACTGTACTTTGAGAGGAGTGCCAACCAGAGGCAGTACCTATCTACCTGCAGCAGCTCTTTCAACAGGTGAGGAAACAATAAACATTGTTTCAAAGCTAGCCATAGTTTTTATTCCTTAGTATATTTGTTTTAAGCCATTATGTTGTCCATGATTCCCCACCTTCAATATGAAATCAGCTGAGTAATTACTGGGTAAGTTACATACGTATATGAAAATGACATTTTTATGATGAAATAAAATTTAATTTCTCTTACCCAGTGACTATGGATGGAGCCTGCCCTCCTTCCTGCACATCGACTTTTATCATAAAAAAATTGAACTTTTGGCTGAATTGTTCCTCTCTCTCTTACCCTGAAAGTGGGCAAAGGTCCTGTATAGACTTTGGGATTAAGACTAGAAAGGTGGATGCAGTAATTGCAAAACAGAGAATTACAATGTAAATTTGTATGCGGGTAGATATGAGGGAAAAATAAAATGTATTATTTAACATATAGTTAAAAACTTAATATACAAAAGTTATTGGAGATGGTGGTTTGCTTTGTGAAAAGTAGAACTTTTGACAAGCAAAACTGGGAGCCTGTATGTTTGGTATGACTTTAACCAAGTAAAATTACTAGTGCTCATTATTATTTAAGTATTGATGTAACACACGGTTTTCGTACTTTGACAGACATGAAAGGTAATAGTACAAATAATTACTGGTGATGAATTGTCTATGGAATGCAAGAGTTGCTCAGTTTTTTTTTATTTCTCTTTCAGAAAGTCTGAAAGGTCAGGTGGTTTGGATCACTGGGGCATCAAGTGGCATTGGAGAGGCTTTAGCAATTAGACTGGCTAAAGTAGGTGTACGTCTTGCTTTGTCAGCAAGATCTGTTGAAAATCTTGAGAGAGTGAAACAAAGATGCCTAGGTAAGCTCTTGATTTGTTGTGTTCATGCAATATCACTCGTCATATCTCCTGCATGTATAGTAAAAGCAATTGCAAATAGATGGGCAAGAGACGCAAATAGAAGTTAAAGACCTGAGTGGGGAATACTGTATCTTTTGTGGAAAGAAAAGGTTGAATATCAGTGTCAGTGTAATGTGCCCATCGATGTTTCAGTTGTAGAAGTGTTCCCTTTAGAGAACTGCAAAATTGGAGTGAGAAAGTAGATGAAGGTAAGGTAGTTGAAAGAGGAAATAGAGCACTGCAATTAGATGATCAAGAGCAAATGCTTTGAGTGTAAGAAACTAAAGATAGGATCAGATTCCAGAAGTGCAGTTTTAGGTGCTTGACTTTTACAGTGAACAAAGACTCCTCAATTGCTATGGAAAGTAGTGGGTAAGTTGTAGTGAATGGTTGGAAAGGGGTGGATTCTCCCATTATTTCAGTGGAATTTCATGAACAATAGCAAATGTTTTGTTCCTAATAGACTTTGAATGGAGATACAGAATGCAGAAGTGTAGTGGTTAAGTGTCAGATACATGCAGTGAGCAGATCCAAATGGGAACTTAGTTTTAAATTACAGTGAGGAATTTAAAAATGTTCACTACTGAATTATCACTGGACACTTGTGGTTTGGAGAAGAGGAAACTGAAAAGGTTAGACACTGTAAAGTGTTTTACCTAATAAGTGGGTGTAATTATCTGCAGCTTTTTTTATACCAATTTTTACATTATTTTCAGGATTTTAATATATAATATTATTGGATGGTATGAAATTTGGTGTGTCAGTAACAGCTAGATGAGAAAGATTTGATACAAGTCTGAAGTCTGAAGCTTCTTTTTAAGGTATGCAGTATTGTAACCCATCCATAAAAGTTGGTGACAGATAGCAGTTAGTGTTCCCTTAATTTTTATAGTGTACTGAAGTGTTTAAGAAGTCAAGTTTATATGTTTTCGTTTCCACTCTAGAAACTGGAGGTGTTACCAATGATGATGTTTTGCTTCTTCCATTGGATATGGTTCAGTATGACCAACATCAGCCTGCTTTTGATGCTGTACTCAAACATTTTGGAGAGGTACACTTTATGTATTTGCTTCTAAAGATTTTATTTGTAAAACTGGCAAGAAAGATTAACAGACTTTGTGAATTGTAAAAATAACTATAAATTGTGAGATAGGGCATTATAGCTTTAATTTTTGTTCACAGCTTGATATCCTTGTGAGCAATGCTGGTCGCTCCCAGAGAGGCCGTTGGGAGATGATTGATGTGGCTGTAGATCGAGAATTATTTGAGCTTAACGTCTTCTCATTAATTGCTCTTTCACGAATTGCCACTCGCTACTTCCTGAAAAGAGGCCACGGTCACCATGTAGTCACCTCAAGTACTGCTGGTAAACTTGGAGCCCCTTTGTCAGCCTCATACACAGGATCAAAACATGCCTTGCAGGTATTGTACAATAGTATGTTTCCCAGTTTGGTTTAGATTTAATAAGTCTCTGACCAATTATAGTGCTACAGCTAATTTGCAGTTTTATTGTCACTCTACTTTCTTGTAATCATTCCTGACCTACATCATCACTGGATTTCATCTTTCATCATTACAGGGTTATTTTGAATGCTTACGAATAGAAAAAGCTGGATGCGGCTTAGATATTACAATGTTCTGTCCAGGGCCAGTTGATTCAAACCTTTTGAAAGTTTGCTTCACCGAGCAGAAAGGAGAGGTAGGTTTTTGTTTTATTTCATTCCATTATGTATTCTGTTCCAAACTTTTTACTAGATTCTTTGAAAAGATTGTATGTTCTGTAACTCAGAGAACTGTTATTTTACAAAAGCCTTATCTTTGACCTTACCCAAAATAAAAATAACTAAGGCTTCCTCTTTTTTATGGGTAACTATTACTGGAACATCCTTATTCAGTGAACTTTTTTTTATATAAGATTATCCAAATCTCCCAAGAAAGAATGATTAGATATGAGAGAGGTAGAGTAGATTGATGGGCTGTTCTGTTTTACAAGTTATTAGCATAAAGGCAGTGAGATTTTAGGTGTTTAGAAAGTGAACTGTGAGTAGTTTCAGTATCATAGTAGTTAGAGAACAGGGTATATAAAAGTGTAGTCTCAAAAGCCCAAGAAAAAATGTGACTTACATTGTTTACAATGAATAAGAATTAATAAGAAAGCCATAATGGATTTAAGTAATTCATTTACAAATCTTTTGAAAAACCTAAGAAAGAACTAACTTGACCAGCAATCTTTAGGTATCTTCAAAGACTAGTAGTTCTTAAAAGATTCTGAGTTCTGAAATGACAGTAGGGATATACTGGTAATTCTCAAGATTCTCTCATTTTTATAACTTAGTTTATTCGTGTTTTTATCTATTGATTCTTTCATTATGGTCATTGTTATTAACACTTAATGGACAAGCATCATCACATGAGTATCTATAAAAGGTTTCGAGAGACAGAAGTGCTAACTCATGTAAGTATTAATATTACATGCCATGCAATTCAAAGGAATTTAATGGAAAAGATGTTCATATCACTTTAATGATCCATAAATGACGAATGGCAACTGTAGTAGCTCAGCACAGGATAGAGGGCAATCAGCATGCCTGGATACTTGATGGGGAAATGTCTTGCCCAATGAAGTCTTTTTATTTATTTGGTCATAAATGTACCCAGGGATTGTTGTTGGTTTTAGTTCTTATCTTTTATGCTAGTATGTCAATTATAATTGTAATTTTGCTAAGAAATATTGGAAAAAACGTGTACTTATACGTCACAACAAGTTACTGCATCTCCCCATCTCAGTAAATCTCGTAAATATTTTACAATAAACATACTCAGAAGTTGTTACTGATCTTAGTTCTTATCTGTTTTGATATTGTGTGAGCTGTAATTATAATTTTACAAAATACTTAAATAAGATTAATTATTAGAAAAAACGTGTATAACTTGGTAAAATTTCCGAGTGTTTGGAAAAGAGGCCCTGCATATGGTTGTAAATATTCGCTTTCAACTTCCTATGGAAGGTACAGAAAAATTTTTAGAATATTCTCATTTACACCATGTACATTTGCTTATCTTCCTCCTCTTTCCATCGATGTGTTTTTTCTCAAATTGGCCAACCTTAAAGTTTGTCTGGTCTGGGGATGTGCTTACTATATATTTAGCCTGTCCCTGAAAGGTTAAAAATTTTATGCTTTTGATATGGGCTGGTCGATGTGTTTTTGAAATATGACAAGATCTATACAGAGCCTTGCAGTTTCAAATATTGAGAGGTGTGTAGGCATGGGATTAAAAACGGGAGAGGAACAACCAATTAGATGGTGGAGATATTGAATTTGTAAGACACATACCAGTATGAAGGTCAAAAGAATTAATGGTAAAGTTTTTATTTTAGTTTTGGATTTTGTAGGTAATATAGATTAATTATTTTAAGGCTTTTACGTTGGTGTAAAATGAGTCATGTTTTATGTTCAGGACCTTGGAGATGTGAAGAGGGGCAAGAAAATGCCGACTGACCACTGTGCAGACTTGTTTGCAATTTCTATTGCTAACAAACTAACTGAAGTCTGGGTGGCCCACCAACCTATTTTGACCATGTACTATATCAATCAGTACCTGCCTATCCTAATGAAAAAGTAAGTAAGACTTGAATCTTTTGTTTTGTATAGGTACCCTTTTTTTTCTAGGTTTGGTAAAAATATCTCATGATAGGAAAGAAGTAAATGTATAATCTTTAGTGAGTGTTCTTGTGTAGGGTGTTATTCTTTTACCTGTCTTCCAACACATTTATATTTTGTTGCGGTTTCATCTGCCTCAATGGAGAGAGTAGACTGTTCATAATCAATAAATCTATAGGTAGGATAGTATGGATAAATGCATAGATGAGCAGATTTTTTGAGAAACCAGAAGCCTCATCCTCTCCTGCTACAGTATCAATAGCGCGATATCACTTACAATTTCCCTTCTGTGTATGGCTGCATTACTTCCTGCCTTTCACTTTTCATCCATTCCTTTTAACTTCTTCCCATGTAGCTGTAATTTGTGTATAGAATTGTTAACCATTTTTCCAGGTGTGAGAAAACACACCTGGCTGTATGTAGATACCTATGATTTTCCCTAATGTCAAATGGTACTTTATGCTCTCAAGAGTTCTTGACATTTTTTGTGTCAGTAAATCAGAGTACACCTTGACTCTGCCTCTTACTCGCCGCCTCATTATATAGCTGTTGCCTCTTACTTACTGTCTCATTATATAGCTGTCCAGATTTTAACTGTACCTTATGTCACTTTGTCCTCTCTTAGAAGAGGATAACCTTTGGGTGAGACCTGTGAAATTATAAATGTGACTTTTGGGTGAGCTTTGGGAGATTACAAATGACTCTATGGTCTCGTTAGCTCTCTAATGGTAATAGGAACCTAATTCAGCCCTTTATTATTCAGTTGGTTTCAATACAATAGTAATAAAAATCTGTTTTGTCCATTTACTTAGATAATGAAGGTAGTTCAGTAGAATATTTTTGTTGTGCTATCAGTTTACCCTAATTTAAATATTTTTTGGTGATAGTTTTCAAAGATGTCATTGGATGCACTTCTGCCAATTGATTTGGATAACATGGAAAAAAATTGAGTGTGCTTTGTTTTCAGTGTGTCATTTCATTTTTCAGTGGTTTATAATTTCTTAACTGATTGAAAAACTTGTGGCATATGCTTATATAAATTAGGGCCTAATTATATAAAAGAACCTGTCATATCTTAGACAGATTACTTATGGAAACACAGATTCCTTAAGGAAATTTCTTTTGAATCTTAAGCCCGCCACTAACGTTCAGTTATGCCTGCACAGTTGGACTGTGCAGTTGTAACTGAACATTAGTGTGGACAACCTGCAGTTTTTCTGGCCTGCACAGGCGGCCTGGGTAAATAGCTCGTCTCAATCTATGAACATCAGGACAAATGGCTGCAACGTTAATGTGGTGAAGTTAACTTTTTTGGCTCAGTTCGTTACATGTACTAATTAAGAACATTGAGCTGGGATTTATTAAATTGAAAGTGTTTATACCTAAATTGATAATATATTGGATTTACATGTTTTAAATAAATGATACGAAAGATATATATTCATAATTTTGCCATTTTTCCACGGGAAAAGTAATAGTGTATAATGAAGGCTGAAAGTAGCAACAACATTCTTGAATGTCTTGTAGATCTCTTTGAAATCTATATAAATGAGACTGGTTTGGCAAGTAAAATCCAAAGGTTATCGTAAAAGATTAAGCCTATGTATTATTATTTGTGGTTATAAACCATATATGCAAGACAGCTTTTCAATGAGAATATGATGACCAAATAATGTAAAACAAGAATAGGCTTATATGCGTCCATTCATGATTGTGCAACATGTATGTAATTTCATTTTTAAAATGAGAACAAAATGATATTCTACTTTCTGATGAAACAAAATCAAACAATATTGGACTATGTAGCTACGTATGTTTTTTCATTGCTTACATCTCACAGAAGTTTGCTTTGAAATGTAATTAGACTAATCAACACACTAACGAAACACAGGAAAACAGTAGTAAGCTAAGGATTTTCATCCACTGTAACACGTCATAAAGTCAATCTTTAAACGAAAATAAATCACTTACTCTGTTAATGAAATAGAAAAAATATTAGGCCTGTGTGTCAACTTTAAAACGAAAGCCATCGATTACGAACTTAATTATCTTTCCATGGAACTTCTTCATTCATAAAATATTCAATAAATATTATGAAAGTCCTTTGGGCCAAATTTAAACTTATTAACAAATTCACAAGGGAGTTTGTAATTTGCTTTTATCAAACTTTTTCTCTGGACGTCTTGCTTGACGTTTATGAATTTTTTTTTTAATGGTGTCAGCAAATCAATTACAGCCAGAACATCATGTGTTGACGCCATGGCTGTTACTGAGGACAGCAAACGGCCTGTATCGCTAGTGGTGAAGATTTACCTGCACAGTCCGACTGCGCAGTTATAACTATGTAGGCATAACTGAATGTTAGTGGCGGACTTTAGACATTTTCATCTTTACTAATCGGTAAACTAGTTTTAATCTATGAGAACAAACCATTTGGGCCAGTCTGTGTGAGAATTGATTTCTGGCTCAGGAGTCTGATGATACATACTTCTGAGTTATTGTATTATTAGCAATGTTAACAAGGAAATTTTCATGTATGTGGGCTCTTCTACTTATGAGTAGTAATTACTGTACTATGGGATGGGTATTTATTAGTAAATTAATGCAATTATCGTAGAATTCTAACTTTTTAGAGGAGTTCAGAATATTCCTTATTTACCTGTAATCATTTCTCTATATTTTGAAACACCTCAGCTACTTTTTAGTTGTATGTAGGGCTAAATGTAAGGAGTTTTTAGAAGGAAATCTGTACCATTTTCTAGTATAGGATTAGGTATTGCATGCATCAGATTGTAAGTACGTAATATATGCACTTTCAGGCACTTATTTTTGTGTTCTCCCTGTTTTAGCTTTATGAGAGTACTCCCCATCAAATTCATCATGAAGCTGCGAGATGGTCGTACAGATGTAGTACAAGTAGATGAAACTGGACCAAAAAAGGATTAAGCTTGATGGACCTCCATAGAATGCCTCTGCTTCTTCATTCATTATAGAATGTGGTGCTTTTTGTTGTGAGTGTTACTAGCCATTTTTAAAATTTATGATAATTTTTTTAGATTTGGTTTGTTTTACTGTTTTATAATTGTTATTATCACAGAAAATATATTCTCATTTCTGTGTTACTGCTGTATTGTTTCATGAAATTCAAACATTATCGAGGTAAGTGCCACACATTTTGTGTGTGTGATATTTTGTTATTAGACAACTTCAAATTACATTGGAGAAAGGGCAAAGCTGAAGACTGGACCAGATGGAAATTCATGGAGGAAATGCACAAGAGAGAAGCAAGAGTAGAATTCTTATCACATCTGTCCACACGAAGGGAAAATCTGACAGACAATACATCTTGTCAGTTCTGAATTCTTCAATAATTAATACAGGACATTCGAAAAATAGTTTTGGATATGTGTTATCCAGCTAATGTTTTGGATACTTGCTACAAAAAACCCTTGAAGATATTTGATGATAAAAAGAGACAGCAAGACAGAATTGTGTAAGAACACCTTATGTTTGCATTTTTTCACCAGTTTCAAGTCCATTAAGTCAGTGAAGATATTCATTGCAGAAATCTTTATAAAACTAGTCTATAAAAAACATGTTTATAAGAATTGTCCTTACAGGAGTAGCAATATTGTTTTTAAAATTCCATGTATGACTGTGATTCATTTTATTTGGAGATGACAAGTAAAGAAATGAATGTCAGAATAAATCAACATTGATATTCAGTTAGGGATTGCCGAAAGAATAATGCTCTTTTTGTACACCTAAGTGAAAAATCACATACAATTGATTGGTCCCATAGTATTATACATTATTAACAAGATTTATTTAATAATAATATCTCAAAAACATCTTAGAATCTGCATTAACAAATTGAAATAACATTGGTTAAAGTTCAGGTCTATATGCTCTAGACCCCATTCTGCACAAGATGTTGAAAGATTTAAATGAGAAATTGAAGATTATCAGTATAATTCTTGTTAATGTTCCTAGCCTCTCCTCTGTTAACCCAATACTGAGGTAAATCCAAGACTGCTCTTCCTCACCTGAACATCAACCCCAAATATAATGACTTCTGTATGCACTAAAGCACTAAAATGAATTTTAGATATTTTTTGTAAAACTGTATTTTTGTTCAATCTTATTTTCTATGTAATTTCTTTGAGAATGTCTTAGAATAAAGACAAAAGCTTTTGCACCCCATTATTTAATTTTCCTTATGCAGAATACTTTGTTTGTATTTTACTTCAAGTTTTTAGTCCCTTGCCAAAATATCCAGTGGGTCTATGGAAAGACAGTGTATTTGCAAGATTCCCCAGATGGGTAATCTGCTCCTGCCACAATGTTCATAGTACCACAACTTTTATTGTTATTGCAAAAAGGTAATGATAACCAGAATATATATATAATAATATTATATATATATAGATATATATATTATATATATAATATATTAATAAAGTCTATCACATTACCGTGATTCATATACATATATCGAACTACAAATGTCCTTTAATATCTAATTCGCTCTACCTCGGAATTAATATATTTTCATGTATGCTTAACCGAGGGGGAATTTATTAAGCGATAATAGAATTGGCGATCGACAGGCGCGAACCAGCGACCTCCCAATTCCAGGACTGGCAGTGAAGCCTTAAACCACCTGTGTCGGGGTGGTTTAAGGCTTCACTGCCAGTCCTGGAACTGGGAGGTCGCTGGTTCGCGCCTGTCGATCGCCAATTCTATTATCGCTTAACACGTTTCCTGTGACAGCCATAATGGCTGGAATGCTGGTACTGCGACAGTAGTAAAACTGCTCTATCGTCAGTACCAAAGGAGACAACAAGGGGAGAGATTGTTCATGCTTGTCTCTCACAAGATAGACTTTGTTGAGGTAAGAAAAGCCGTGACCCACCCGTGGGTCCCATCGCATCTGAATGAAAATTTTATTACTGCAGTGCGATGGGACCCACCGGTGGGTCCCACTTGAATTTTTTTTTAATTGTAGCTAACCACTCTGTATCTATGAGACCTGCTATCATGTAATAAATATTTATATATAATTTATGTATTTGAGGGTTTGGTTAGGGTTTCCTTTTCTGTCTTTTTTTATTTATATGTTGTTTATATATTTGAGGGTTTGTTAAGGGTTTCCTTTTCTGTCTTTTTTTATTTTCTTAGGCAGTGAATGACCTAATATGACCCATAGTTCTGAATCTTTTCTAAATTTCTATAAATCAATCAGTAATTTTATATATTGTTTTACCTTAGTATCAAAACTTTACACAGCATATCATCATTGCAGGTGTTACAATGTTGGCTTCCAACTTTTATGGAAGTAAAAAAAAATCTGATAGAAATGAAAGCTCCAATTCTGAAGAAGAACTGTCTTCTGAAGAAGACATTTCTGATGATGAATATATTCATTCAGAAACAGGAAGCAGTCCATCAAGGGAAGAGTCTCTCTATGATGATGGAACCAGTCACAAGGACTGGTTTACCTATCAAGACACCTCAAAGTGTGTTAGACTATAATAAGTGCAAGAAAGGAGTTTATTTATCAGATCAAATGTCATCATATTATTCACCTCTGAAGAAGTCAAGAAAATGGTACAGAAAAGTAGCATTAGAATTTATTGCTGGTACTTCTACAGTGAATGCTTGGGTACTTTACAATAAGTACTTTGCTGTCAAGAAAATGTCATTACGTGCATTCAAGGAATCTATTGTCTTATACTATACTAGTGGTATCATGAAGGAAAAAAACAAACCAGGAAAATCAAGTATGAATATTTCAGGAAAATCTTCACATTGTCTCAAAGAAGCAGAAGGACAGAAAAGAAAAAAAAAGGAAACGATGCAGAGTCTGCTACGAAATGTTAGCAGCAAATGAAGGATCCAAAGTGGCCAAAATCAAGTCAAGAAAGGTTTCCACATATTGTGACTCATGTGATGGCACTCCATACCTATGTTTATCATGTTTCAATCTCAAACATAACTAGTGAATGATTTTTCATTAGCAAATGGAATGGAAAACTAATTTTCTAATATACTGAATGTCAGACAAATTTTCTTTGCAATTATTTCAATAAAACTTTGTTTTTTATTTTTTTTGTATAATTCAACCCTTTGATAGCAATAATGATCTACTAAAATAATAATTGCAATTAAAAGTTTAAGTTTTTTTTGATAA
>NC_061089.1:55328752-55413276 GCF_015104395.2 Macrobrachium nipponense
TGGGAATTTACACAAAGAGAACTATTTCGTTGCTTGAATTTACTAGGGGATGTTTACTAGTATCAGAAGGGGAGTAATCACAGCATTGAACCAAGATGGGGGGAATGAGAAACTAAACAAAGGCAGGGGGAAGTTGCCTTGGAAAAATGGAAATGAAATACAGACAAAAGGCAAAACAATTTCCTGGCTGAACTGGAATTTACTCTCATAGTACCTGGAAATTTTGGGCTCGGTAGTCTTCCTGTCTGCTTGATATTTTTGTGCACTATGGAGGTATAAAAATACTTGGGCTTTCCCCTGAGGAAGCAGGGGGGAACAGAGAGGGGTGAAGTGTTGTCTACAGGGCAAGATCGCAGGAGCGTCTGACCTCTCCTAGGTCTGAGAATCTTCTCAGGGCAAACTGCCAGGTTCCTGCCCTTTTAAGACTTCTCCGGCTAACCCATGCCCAGTCCCTGTGTGGGGTAAATTCCGGAGAGCCAATGGGAGAAGAGATAGCTTTTCTAGAGAATGGATGCTTTCAGTTCAAAGGGGCAACTTGCATATACTAGACAAGGATGCATAAAACTTGTTATACGAGACCTTACTTTCCTTGGTTCTGGCTTAAAATTTTGAACATTACCAACCCATCATGTTATTTCTGTGGTGCTGCCCTGGTGGAAGAACGCTGAACTACATACTGCTGTACTAGTATACACTGATAACACTTCCAGATATTGGTATGCATAAACTTTATATATTTACCTACATATTATATGCAAATGTCGTTAAATATAACTGCAAAGTTGCAGTTTATTACTTTCTTACTAATCTTCTCTGTCTTCCTTATTATTGTCTTCTGTCCCTCAGGTAACTGATGGTGTAAAGCAATAAAGTTAATTTTGATGGGACGTTTTATTGATTAGGACCTTTTCTCTCTTCCAGAGACATCTTTTTGCTACAAATGAGAGCTTACAAAGAAATTCACACATGCACACACACACACACACATATATATTATATATATATATATATATATATATATATATATATATATATATATATATATATATATATATATATATATATATATATATATATATATATATATATATATATTTTATATACCATTCTCTTGAAGGAATACTTGTCAAAAATATAACTAATTAATGGTTAAATTCCAATATTCAGCAGTTAGCATTTCAAAATTTATATAGTTAAAACATACAAATTTGTTATTAAACTTTTGTACAAATGCACTGTCAATAATTACCAAGAATTGCTATTTAGCTATTTACATACTTGGAAACAATCAGGCAAAAATAAATAATTGAAAATATTATATATATATATATATATATATATATATATATATATATAAAATATATATATAAATCTTAGCTTGATGATAAATAATAGTGCCAAGACTAGGAAGAATTCTTTAATATTACGAGCTTTCGAGGTTTAAAACCTCATCTTCAGGCTGAAAAAATGACAAGGATGAGAAATCACTAAAAAATTACATTAAAATGAATTGTCTGATTAAAAGCTTCAGTAAAGACATAAAATAAAACGAACATCACATACAAACTAAAAATTAAAAATTTCGAAAAAACTAAAACAAAACGCAAAACATACAAAAGCAGAAATAAAAATAAAAATAATATGAAAGGTAAACAAACTACCACACTCAAAAATAAAATGGTTAACGACTTTGTGTACCTACTATGAAACTATATGATAGCTAGTTGAATACCGGACGAGTTGTTGTTCAATTCCGGTTTCATTTTCTTAATAAACAGCGACTCTGAAATTAAAAGGTCCAGTCTATTTGAGCAAAAAGACAGTACTCTAAAATCTAGGTGAGTGAAAGGATGGTCCTGTGCTAAACTGTGTTCCCTTGTGGCAGAAAAAGGTGGTTTAGAAAGAGGAAACCTAGTTCTAACGGAAAGACCTCTGTGTTCCAAAATTCTGTGTCTAAGCCAGCGGGAACTGGATCCCACGTATCGCAGACCACACTGCGAACAGGTAAACAAGTAAACGTCACTCGAATTAAGGTCCACAGGAAGAGCAGGCTTCTCCCTCAAAAGTGATCCTACAGTAAAAGGGTTAGTAAAAACAAATCTGAAACTAACTTGAGGAATGCTATACTTAAGTATTTCTTGTAACTTTTTTCGTGCCAAGTAGCTACTATGACCAAGGAAAGGCAATTTAATATACTTTACATCTTTACTAGCAGTACTGTACACCGGTCTAGGACAAAATTTCTCATGTAGAAAATTTTTCAGAACTTTGTAAAAAAACAAATACGGGATAAGAATTTTCGGAAAAATAGTTCTGGAGGAAGACCATGTCTTGATGAAATAAATTAAAATCACAACAGACATTGTAAGCTCTATTTATCATAGTACGTATTGAATTAAGTTTAAACAACTTTGGTGAAAAACTAAGATAATTCAATCCCAAGCCAGTAAAAGTACTTTTCCTATAAACGGAAGTCTCAAATTTACCTCTATTTCTGTGTACCTGAACATCTAAAAATGACAACATATTATCCTGTTCTGTCTCACAAGTAAAAGAAATATTAGGATGACGAGAATTAAAATATTCAAAAAATAAATCTACGTGTGCACGTTCCTTAAACACAAGGAAAGTGTCATCCACGTACCTACGATAATACAAGGGTTTGAAGGCAACAGGGCATTCAGACATCCAAATCTTTTCACAATAACCCATGAAACAATCTGCATATACAGGTCCAAAGGAATTTCCCATATTAACTCCATCTATTTGATTATATAATTTACCATCAAAAGTAAAAATGCCATCAGTTGTAGCCAATTGTAATAACTTTCGCAAATCTACTTTACTAAGTCCAAAAGTTGTTATGTGGTTTTCACATAGTATATTATTAAGAATAATGTCAGTTGTTTCTTTTAATGAGATATTTGTGAAAAGAGAGGTTACATCAAAACTAGCCATTACAACCTCGAAAGCTCGTAATATTAAAGAATGTTCTTCCTAGTCTTGGCACTATTATTTATCATATCAGATTTCCAAGTAGCCGCCCAATTACTGAGACTAATATATGAATGTTATATACTATATATAATATATGTATATATATATATATATATATATATATATATATATATATATGTGTGTGTGTAACTGAATCTCGAATATTTGGAACGTGATGAATGTATAAATAAAGGCAAAATCCACTAAGGAAAGTGAAACAATGGAGTACTGTTGCAAGGCCTTTAGACTTCTTGTCCTTTAATAAGCAGACTGATATTAATATGAAAGTAAGTTTACAAACAAAGCTCATATAAATGACAAATAGGGATTATAAAGAAAATAGTTGCCTGGAATCCAATGCACCTGGAGAATTAGTAGACTTACGCAAAACAGGGATACAATTTAAGAGGCTTACAAAAGATTAAGTCCAACTGCTCGGAAGCAAGGACAAGACAATTAAAAGATTATACAGGTAGGTGACTGACCACAAAAAAATGATATAGAAATACAATTCAATAAATCTCATTTTGCTAAACAATAACAATTTGGTTTCTCGCAAAGTGAACGATTTAACAGAACGCACAATAAACATACAGATTCAAAGAGAATATCTTTTAAGGTCATTTATAAACAGTTGACTTATACAAGGGTCCAGATAATACAATCCAGTTTTATTCCTATAGGACCCAGTATCAGTACTGTTCGTTCAATATCATATAAACTTTTCGAAATATATTACCAAGCTATTGTCCCAGTTACTTGGAACAATCCCCGATTCTCACATGTTTAATTCTCTATATTTAGTTGATAAATTAAACAAAATAACTTTTTGCCCAACTGATAGATTCGTTAGTTTTGATGCTTGTACTCTTTTTACTTAAAGTCCTTGTAGATTCTATTTTAAAGTATCTTGGTAACGAACTAACCCAGCACCAATTACCTCTACCTGTAAGTCATATTATTTCACCCTCTAGGTTGTGCATTTGTGATTGTAAGTTGATATTCAATGGTGAATTTTATCAGCACATATTTGGTATGGCAGTGGGCAACCCTTTATTACCACTCTTCAAACTTGTGTATGGAATTCTTTGAAAAATGCTATTTACCTAATATCATTTATATTCCATTAAAGTGGTATAGATATGTTGACGATATTTTAGCTGTCTTGCCTGCTGGTATTGTATAAGTGATTTATTCTCTAATTTGAATAACTACTAGGTACCATCAATAAGTTACCTTAACTGGAAAAAAGAGAACCATTTCAACGTAAATTCAGTATCTATAGGAAACCAGCCAACAACTTATGCCCATTTTTATTCAGGCCACCATCATAATATCAAAATATCAATTTTTTCTTCTATGTTTTTACGATCATTGCGCATTGTCAGTTCCAAATATTTGGATCAAGAAATTGAATACATATGAAAAATAGGGCTAAATTTATGTTATCCTTCACATATATTAGATATTTGTTATAATAAAGCCAACAAAAAGTTTTATAGTGAAAGTAACATGGAGAAAGGAACTTCTAAGAAC
Organism: Macrobrachium nipponense; assembly: GCF_015104395.2. Taxonomy (NCBI): domain Eukaryota; kingdom Metazoa; phylum Arthropoda; class Malacostraca; order Decapoda; family Palaemonidae; genus Macrobrachium; species Macrobrachium nipponense. The sequence goes on from NC_061089.1 coordinate 55,333,286, forward strand.
ATTCTCAGCTTGCCATATTTTAACGGTTGTGAAACCATAAAAATCATTGTTAAAATCTTTTAAGGCCAACCTTGTTTTCTCTAGAATAACACTAAAAGGAATGCTAATAAAAGATGGTCTTAAGGAAAGCAACAACATAATATATAAAATTCCATGTTTGGACTTCCCCTGTTTTCATATCGGCCAATCTAGCAAGGATTTAGAAGTAAGAATTAAACAGCACAAGTATTCTATCAAAACTGGGCAAACATTCAATGCAATACTAATTAATTTAAGTGAAAATGATCACAGGATAAATAGGACTGGCAGGTCAGTATTCGCTAAAAGATGTCTTTTCACAAAATATTTTAGTATCAGCAATTATACAACTTACTTCTAGTTGTAATTTTAACCTTAGCTCTGGCCTGTATTATTTGGACCCTTGTATAAATCAGATGTTTAAGAATGATCTTAAAGGAAAGATTTCTTATTTAATTGCAAATTAGTTACCTAAAAACATTTTCTCTGTATCTGTATGTTTAATATGTGTTTTGTAAAAAAAAAAAAAATGTCCACTTTGTGAGAAAACAAATTGTTATTGTTTAGCAGAACATGATGAATTGTATTTTTATAAAAAAAATTTTGTGGTCAGTCACCGCCCGGTATAAGTTTTTGTCTTGTACCTGCTTCCGAGCAGTTGGATTTAATCTTTTGTAAACCTCTTAAATTGTACCCCTGTTTTGGGTAGGTCTACTAATTCTCCAGATGTGTTGAATTCCATGTACATATTTTCCTTTATAATCAATATCTGTCATTTATATGAGCTTTCTTTGTAAACTTACTTTCATATTTATATCAGTCTGCTTATTAAAGGACAAGAAGTTGAAAGGCCTTGTGACAGTACTCCATTGTTTCACTTTCCTTTGTGGCTTTTGCTTTTATATATATATATATATATATATATATATATATATGTGTGTGTGTGTGTGTGTGTGTGTTGTGCATGTGTGTGTGTTTATATGTAAATATATTATGTGTGTATATGATACATACATACATATATATATATATATATAATATATATATATATATATATATATATAAAGTTCCTCAGTGGCGTGATTGGTATGGTCTTGGCCTGCCACCTCGGTGGCCGCGAGTTCAATTCTCTGGCACTCCACTGAGGGGTTAGAGATGTGTATTTCTGGTGATAGAAGTTCACTCTCCACGTGGTTCGGAAGCCACGTAAAGCTGTTGGTCACGTTGCTGAATAACCACTGATTCCATGCAATGAGAAATCACCATACAAACTATATATATAGATATATATATATATATATATATATATATATATATATATATATATATATTGTGACGTTTATAGATCGCTTCGTCTACCCAGCAATTAATTAATTAGTTTGATTTGGCAAACGGCAGCCATTTCCTCCAAATATCAGCTGATTGTTAGTTCCTAAGTTGGGGGAATATAGTCTTTTGTCAGCTTTAGGGACGTATCTCGAAGGGAAGGATGTAGGCAGGCTGGTACTTCTTAGACCTATATCTTAAGCTCTTTTTCCTGTGAACCCTCTGCTGGCTGTATGTTCTGTTTCCAGGATTTGCCCTGCTCGTGGGGGGTTAAGTCGACCCCAACACCCAGGCACAACACCTGCGATCTGCCCCAGTCGTCTCCAGACGTTGACCTCGGACGGATGTCCGACCACCTGCCTCCCATTTAGGCCTATCCATGGGGTTAGTGGCGCGCCAAACGACCCAGGCCGAAGACAAAGCCAGGCCACATTTTTCTACAAAGATCCACTGAACACGACATCCAGGCACGTCTTGTGAAACAGCATATTGCCAGTCCCTTACATCCTATTATCTATTTGATCCCCATTTTCCCAATTCAATTTCCAAACCAAAAAGAACTCATCCTTTTGTTCCCTCTCACTGCCTCATGGCCGCATGCTTCCCCTTGTGTGATCGTCCCAGACAAATGAAGTCATTGCATACCTCAGTGAAACATTAGAGTTCCTTCTCCCCAGTGTTAGAGAACTAAACAATTGAAATTGGGCAATAAATCCTTTTTTCTTTTATCTTGTTTAATCTGGGATTCTTTTTCCAGATTCCCTGAGTCACGTGCCAAGTCTCTCTGCCCGCAAGTGTTGCATTACCCAAGTTTATGAAACCAGCTTGTATGAATTCCATTTTGAGCCAGCTATTATCCATTTGTGAGAGATTATAAGTCCCAACGTGTGGACGCTGCATTTACTTTTCTCCAGGCCAGTACGAGCCTTTTGTAAATAAATAGCTGTAAAGTATTTAGCTGAGTTTCTGGCGACCTGTTGCTCTAGAGTAAATATTCACTAATAATCAGTTTTATGGTAACTTCAAGTAATCTCATCTTGTTCTCCCTCAATTATTTCTGTTTACGTATCGAGCCTCTCTCAAGGCCGGGCTCATACGTAAAAATATATATATATATATATATATATATATAATATTATATATATATATATATATACATATATATATATAGTACTGGTAATCTTCTTAGGCATGAAGATATGTTAATTCAATTGTATTCCACATAGGAAAATGAAAATTGTTTTTCTTAGAAAATGCCCAGCAGTTTCGTTCTCCAATGGACCTCTTGGAGCGTTTATTAAAGAAAAAGATGAAGGTTACAACATATGTAGCCAAGAAAGGCCTGAAGCATAAACATATGGAACACTGTTATAAAAAAAAAACTAGCAGTTTGAGCTACAAACCACTCCGCAGTAAATAATAGAACAAGAATAGTAGTTGAACAAATGAAAAATACCAAAATACCAAATGAGGTAATACGTCCATTTGAAACAGCATAACAATTAGTACATATTAACAAGCGTATATTACATGATAGTTAATGGCTAACATTATCCAATTTGTACTGACGTCTCATGACTAAAATAAAAGGATCTAATTTATACAAACCAGGGTTTACATTAAATTTTTTCATTGCTGTGAACAATGCAAGCTATTAATATCAAATTTCTTTCAATAAAACCTGTGCCCTTAAATAAAATCTTTGACCCGAGCCAGTCATTCGGTAAATTACATTTACTATTGCTTGTATTGTTTTTCGTGTATTATATTTATGATTTGAATTACTCTTGTCGAGTGCCTTCCCAGACTGTCCTATATAAAAACTACTGCACTTGCATAGTATCTTATCAATGAATCCTTCATTGTTTTCAGGACTGTTATGAATTGAAGTTTTACCAGTGGTGCTAGGATATGAAAAAGTTGCATAAATATAATATACGAACAAATAATACAAGCAATGTTTTATGTGTTCACAATATGCCATTTGCCGAATGACTGGCTTGGGTCAAAGACTTTATTTAAGAGCACGGGTTTTTATTGAAAGAAATTTGATAGAAATAGCTTGCATTGTTCACAGCAAAGGAAAAATTTAATGTATAGCCTTCTTTGTAAAAATTAGATCCTTTTAGTTTACAAGTCATGAGACGTCAGTACAAATTGGATAATGTTGTCCATTAACTGTCATTATAATATAAGCTTGTTAATATGTACTAATTGTTATGCTGTTTCAAATGGACGTATTATCCCATTTGATATTTTGGTATTTTTACTTGTTCAACTACCATTCTTGTTTTATTATTGTACTGTCGAATGGTTTGTAGCTCAAACTGCTAGTTTTTCGTAACAGTATTCCATATGTTTAGATTTTTGGCCTTTCTTGGCTACATACATTGTGAACTTTCCTTAAACGCTCCAAAAAGAGGTCTATTGGAGGACGAAACTGTTGGGAATTTTGTAAGAAAAACTTCTCATTCTCCTATATGGAATACAATTGATATATATGTATATATTTGCTTAGGTTTTTTTCCTCGTTAGACGTGTGGTTTTCGCGCTCGGCTGCCAAACCGGTGGTCCAAAGTTCGATTCTCGGCTCGCCCAACGCGGAATCAGAGGAATTTATTTCTGGTGATAGAAATTCATTTCTCGATATAATGTGGTTCGGACCCCACAGTAAGCTGTAGGTCCCGTTGCTAGGTGACCAATTGGTTCCTAGCCACGTAAAAATATCTAATCCTTCGAGCCAGCCTTAGGAGAGCTGTTAATCAGCTCAGTGGTCTGGTAAAACTAAGATATACTTAATTTTTGTTAGGGTTTTCAGTTGTTAATTTGAAACAGCCTTGTTTCAGTTGTAAACGTGCACTCCGTGTTTGTCTTCCTCAGTCAGGTTTTGGAAGCCAGATTGACAGGTTTTCCTGATGCAATCGAGAACGAGCAGCAGCAAAAATTTTGAAGTATCACCTAGTTGATGGTGATGGCCCTGATGCGGTAGGTGTTGGTCACCTCAAGATTCCATCTTGGGGTCACCTGACGTCAATCTAGCTCCCGGGGTTGAGATGGTCACCAAACCATGGTTACCAGTTTGAAGAAATATTCTTCTGTGGCAGCGAAGCAGCTGTCGCACCGACGCGACGCTGTCTTGGTCGTTACCATACCGTCAAGGCCTTGCGTACCGTGTACGATGGTTGTCCTTGAGGATCGTTATTTTGAGTTTCTGGATGATTACTGTTTATGATATTTGTTTTAGATATGTTGGAGGATCAGTGTGTGGCTCTCGAGAAATTGTGGCGTGTTTCACTTTATGTATGATTGTTCATTTCCCGGTTACGTATCGGTGTTGAGCAAGTATTAGCTCTTGTTATTTAATGAGGAGCAAGAGTTTGGCTCTTGATATTGTAAATTGAGATGAGCAAGTGTATGGCTCGTATTAATAATTTGTAATGAAAATTTTATATTGATGGATTACTTATTTTATGGTTGCTGTCTGTTTATTTTGTCAGCTTATTCTGACCAAGTTTTGAAGTTTAATGTTCAATTTACGTTAAATATAATTTGTCTGTGCTTCCCAGAACCTGTGCTCATTGTAATTACTGTGTATAACATTAATGTGCTTCCCAGTAAATACTGTGCATAGCATTAATGTATAACAAATAAGGGTTAAGTTATTTAAGTATTTCTTGAGTTATTGCAGATAGTCAATTTATTCCAGTCCTATTTTATTTGGTTTATGAACCTGGTAGTCATTTAAAAAAGTGACCATGACTAAAGTGTGTGAGTGTATATATATATATATATATATATATATATATATATATATATATATATATATATATATATATATATATATTAACTGGAAGTGATATCTGTGTGCCACTACCATATGTGTTCAGTGTTCTTCACCAGGACGTCGCCGCAGAGATAAAATGGTGGGTTGTTGATTGATAAACAAAGCAGCCTTCACAAACTTATTCTGTACGCAAACCAAGAAGGCAGTTATGTCTGTAAATACTCAACCTCACCAATATAGTTAGCTATGGGAGATTGTTTTGCAGTACCGATGAAAAAATTCATGATTTCATCAATGCTGACATCTGTTTTATCCAATTGGGATGGTCCTTTCTTTTATCAGGAAATAAAAGTTTAGAAACTGTTTAGAAATAAATATAATTTTCATATACTCTGCTGCAAACCTTTAGTATGAATAAAGTTTTAAATGCTCAGCTTTTTCTAGATGTTAAAAACAATTTACTATTTTTCAAAAGTGAAATGATTGGTACTGGTGAGGACAACATTTTCTTGACAATGGCATCTTATACATTTTGTAATTCATTCACACACCTACTAGCTGACCAACCTGGCGCTGCCCAGGAAAATGGAATTGACAGCCAAGAGACTTCTCTCTTTCCATTTTACTTCTCCCAATACCGTCTACTGTCACTCTCACTTTCTCTCCCTCTCGCTCTTTCCCTTTCCTAAGGTAGTTGCTTCAGTTACATTGCCTAGCATTCTTGACATTTTATATTAAACCACTTCTCAACCCGCAATCCTATTGGTCTTGAACTTGGACTTAAAAGGGCATCAGGTTGTCTATATTCATTCCAACGACCTCGAAAACTATGGTTTAGACACTAATATCTGTAAGTTTTGACATTTCATTTTTCACTCCTCCTCACCCACCCTTCTTATCAGGGCCAAATTAGGTTTTACAGGGCATTGTGAGTCTCACTATTCAGCGACCTCAAAAACTATGATATAAACGCTGATATTTGTCGTTTTTGGTTATTTTTACATGTCATCCCCTTCCCACCACTTCTCAATCCCCCCTTCCTATCGAGACTGAACTCTGACTTAAAGGGCATCAGGAGTCATTATTCATCTCAGCGACCTCATAAACTATGGGTTAGACACTAATATCTGCAGTTTTTCGGTTATATTCACTTTTTTTTCACATTTCAACCCCTTCCCGCATTCCCCTTTGGCGCTAATGAGGTCTTACCCCCAAAGTATACTTTTCTAGGTAGTAAGTCATATGTATACCGAATTTGGTTAAAATTCCTTTATGTGTATCAGTTATATGCTGTAACAATCACACACACACATACATACATCCATTGTTTTTGCAAAAAGAAAGATGAGCATTTAAAAATGTATCCATTGTAACAGATTGGAGCTTAGCTTATACACATTTATATACTTTATAATAATAATAATAATAATAATAATAATAATAAATAATAATAATAATAATAATAATAATAATGCTTTATTTCAGCTCAGGGCCATATACATTGAATATACAAAATACAGACAGTAACATACACAATCTAGATACAGGAGACATGATGAAAAAGAAAAGAAAATGAATAATCGGCACTTATCCACAAAATAGCTGAGGTAGCATAAAAGCTAGTAATCATAATACTGGTTTTCAAAATACTGGAACTTTAAAAATTTATCAAATGACAATAAATTATAATCAAGAGCGAATTTAAATATTTTACATAAAACAGAACTTTCACTGAAATATGTATTCGAGAAAATGGCTCAGGATCGTAGGTTGTCTTATTGCTTCTTGTCATTTAAGCGAGGTATCCGTCCCTATGAAGACCGATGATGCGACCTCACTAATAACCCCCAATATCAGAAACGTCCTCAGGATCTATAAATATGCGATAAATACGCTCTATTAATAGAGAGAAAATATACGAAAATATAATATCAGAAACTATTTAATTGCTAATTAATATAATAAATGTATGAAGATCGGACAAATATGAACTCGAACGAGCAAAATAAAACCGACACCTCACAAATATAAGTAATTAAACGTGCAATAAATTCTAAATTTTAATAAAGACAATATGGTTGGTCCTTTGGATGATTTTTTTATAGTTCAGGTTAAGGAGACAATGCATTCAAAATGAATGAGTAACTTGAGTGAAATTTACAAGGCACAAGCATCAATGTGGTTTGCAACTTACCTCCACTCTAAGCAAGCCTCTCTAGGTCAATTGCAGCTGTCGTAGTTAATTCACGAGTCGATGTAAACTTACTGTAACTCCATGGTATAGTAGCCTCAAAAAGAAGCAATCCAAGTGCTCGCACTTCCAAGCAGGATCATCCTCGACCAACGATCACACTAGTCACTTAATGATTCATGATAAAATTTAGGCTGGATAGGTGAAAATTACAGAAGAGTTGACACGCCCTTCTCGGCTGCTGAGTGAAAATGCACTTCCTGTCTTCAAACGCTGGGACTAAGTAAACTTGTGAGGTGGATTAAAGGTTTTCGTTCAGTCTCAAAACTCTAGTATTAATTTTAATCACTTTAAAGGAGGAATTTTATGGTTGTAAACTATTGATGCTTTTCCAAACTTAAAACGTAACATTCTGAAACTGAATGTCTCCAAAGCAAGAACACGAACTAACCATTATAAATAATTTAAACTTTCCCCCCCAAAAAAACCCACTCGTAAAATTTTGAAACAAGCAAAGAGTAGAAATCAAGGACCATATAGGGTGGACACTACACTCAAAAGTTAAAAAGAACAAAGTGAAAAAGTTTCACTTTTTTTTCAACAACTGGTAATAACAGTAATAATATTGGTGAGAAAAAATATGGATTGAGAGTAATAACAGTTAGTGCACAAATTATATAACTTAAATTTCAACAAGAGACCTTAGGTGGTTACAGTAGTCAGGTCCAGCGGGCTAAATACAAAAATTGAATGTAAAAAAAACTAACTAACTTGATAGTAATCACAGTAATAAAGAAAAATTAAAATAACAGCAATAAATGTAATAATGACAAAAACTGCAGATGACATCTTGCCAATACAGAGATTAAGTCCTTTAGGGGAAAAAGGCCTTATTTTCCCATCTTTCCCACAATTTAGATCTTCTTGCTTCACTCCTTAGGATACTTTGTATGAGCGAGTTGCTGCTATTTCTCACTCGGGTTACCAGACTGGACATTGTTCGCCTAACAATGATTTTTAAATTGTCCAGGTGGTTTTCTATGAACATCTGTGTGGTGGGGAGTGTTTGTGAGGCGTCTCAGGATTTCATTGTGCACAACAGTGATGCGTCTCATGGTCTCTCGGGTATAGTTCGTCCAGAGGGAACACCCATAGATACTGTAGCAGTACGAGCGGAAGAGCAGCAGTTTCACGTCTCGGTGACAGAAGGCAAACCTCCTTGCAATCATGTTGCCAGCTGCACATAGTTTACGACGCCTCTGTTCAATGTCTGCCATATATATCTTTTAGGTCGTCGGTGGTAATGTGACCCAAATACGGAAATTCGTGCACAAATTCCAGCCGATGGTTTCCGAGGAAAATTTGTGGTTCTACAATACCTATGCTTAAGCGATCTCGGGAGCAGCTACATACACTGGGTTTTGGTTTCGTTGTAGATTATATCAAATTCCCCTGCATATTTTCGGAAAGTGTCGATGAGTTGTTGGAGGCCTTGCACTGATGGGGAAATCAGAACCATTTCGTCGGCGTAACAGAGGTTGTTTATAGTTGTTTCATTGACGGTGCATCCGATTGGGAGTGAGTTCAGTTTGACATTCAAGGCATCTGTGTACGTATTAAACAGGTATGGAGAGAGAATGCCCCCTTGCCGAAGCCCGTTTAGGGAGCCGAAGGTGTAAGATAATACGTTACCCCATTTAACAGAATTGCTGTGTGGAGAACCAGCAATGCAAAATGCCAATTAGATACAGGGGTGTGCCCCTTTTATGCAGCTTCAGGAAGAGCTTCAGGTAGTTACTCTGTCAAATGCTTTTCTCACATCTACAAAACAAAGGAAAACAGGAGAGGCTGATGATAGGTAGTAATTCAGCAATTCTTTCGGTATGTAGATGCAGGTGTCGGTTGAGTGATTTGCTTTAAACCCGAACTGGTTATCAGTGGTGTGTAGAAAGGGGAGAAGTCTCGCTAGAAGAACAGCCTCAAGTATCTTCGATGTGATCGTTGTGATTGCAATCGGCCAGTAGTTACCAGGGTCAGCTGCATCCTTTAGCTTGTTTTTAATTAATGGTATCAAATGGACTAAGAGTAGGGAGTCTGGAAGAAACCGGTGAATTATGCACGCATTGAATGGGGCAGCTAGCAAAATGTAAATTATCGGATGGCAGAATTTGAAGGCCTCTGCAGGAAGACCATCACAGCCGGGCGATTTATTATTAGGTAGGCTGTTTATGGCATCGCTGATGTTACCTGGCGTAATACGGTCTGCAAAATGAAATTGAATGTTGTCAGTAAGGAGGTTATCTACATCCCTTCGGGAATCTTGATCATTTATGCAATTCAGGATATTGTTGAAGTGATCACCCCACATACTTGTGATAGCTTCGTCTCCGACTGCTTCCCCTGCTCTCTGTGATAGCTTTTTAGTTTAGGGATTTAAGGACTGGATATCTATCCAAAGACGAGGATAATCACCAGATTCTAAGTTTCTAGACATTGCATCGGCTCTCAGTTGTTTTTCATTTAACCTGCAGTGCTTAAGAGCAAGATTGAACTGGGCTCTCGCCTGTCTCATTAGTAATGCAGTGTGCCCTTCCCTGGGGCTACCATTTTGCCTCTACAGTAAAAACATTTCTCGTGAGTATGTATACAGATCTTTAACCAAGTCATTCCATCCAGGTATATTACGAGAATTACCTTGACAAAATCTGTAGGCAGTCCTGCCCGAAGCAAGCATAGCAGAGATTATGTTCGAATAGAATTCATTCAGGTCCCTCCTGTGGTGGTCATTTCTACAATTTGTGTTAGTACACAGTAAGGCGTCTGCCGGTTGAACTATTGACCGCAACCTGGTTTCCGTGGTCGCCCTAAAGTATCTGGTTTTCTGTTGGTTTTTAAAATCCCAGTTTACTGCTGGTGGGCGAACAGTTAGGGGGTTCACGGTAGGGAGGGATGGGGTACTGAATGACACCTGTAATGGGATGTGATCTTAGCCCGTTGCAAGATCATAGCGAATATTGCAGGTCATAATAGAATTATGAAGTTGTGGAGATGTGATGCAGTGGTCCAGCCAGGAGGTTGTAATAATGTCCGCTCTATTATGTACATATGAATAAGAGGAGGGAGGGAGGAGCATTACATCGCTAATTTGGAGAGCATGATTTTGACAGAAGCGAGTAAGTTCATTATAAAATTGTTTTGTGTGGTGAAAATTAAGGTCCCCGATTATGCAAATATGATCAGCAGGAGAATCATGAATAATACTGTGTAACTCCCCTAGGATCATGCAGTAATGATCAAAATTATTATTTTCCCATGGCATATAAACATTAATAATTAGGATTTTAGAGTTCCCTACTGTCACTTGAAGCCCCAGCAATCTGTCACTCCTGTAGGTCATCACCTTTATCATATTGTCCAACGATTTGTGCCACAGGAAAGAAAGGCCCCCTTTCGGGCGACCGGCTATGATTTGATCTGTAACTTGCACCGATGAAGTTGAGAAAGTTCTGAAGTCTTCATGAATTGAATCGCAGATGGCAAGGTCATGTGGTCAGAGGAGTGTTTCTTGCAATGCAATGATGCCTTTGAAGTTTTTGCAGAACATGTTTAGGAGAGGAATGTTCCGCTTGAGGCCAAAAATATTCCAAGAGATTATGTTTAATGTATCCATGGCTACTCACGAAGATGGGAGATGAATGCGCTGATCATTTGGGTGGATGGGGGGTTAGCCAGGGGGAGTGGGCAATCACTCGCCGTGGGGGGTTGACTGGCACTTGTGGTGGAAATTACCCTGGTTGGAGTGTCAGTAAGTTCCCCTGGGGGTGGTTGATCCCGGAATAATTTATATCATGAAACTAATATATTAGGACCGAAATTCTTGCCTTTAAGAACGTCGAGGTGTTGAAATAGGCAGGTAATCCTGTAAGCCACTTTATGTTTAATCCTGCATGGGAGTTCGTGAGAGATGAGTGGGTCAGAGCTAGTGAGAAACTTGACTCTCTCCACTATGGCGTCTAGCGTCACCGATGAGCGCAGATTGTGAATTACTATGTGACATCTCTTCACAGGTGAGGTGAAACACGAATGTTGGGCTCCGGTCCAGCGGCCAAACGAGAGTTTCTTCTCTTCTTTCTGCTTGTTTGTATCTGCCAGCTGCCAGACCCCTCATTATCACTTTCATCTGCATCTACGATGGGGGGTTGGGGGAGAGAGAGGATTACGAGGGCTAGTAATCGTCACCGGAGATATATCTGTTTTCGCTCCGTAAGATATTAATGAAGCCGAATTTGAAACGATCAGAAAATCGTTAATAAAGGAAAGTTAGCATTGAGATCCATATATTTTTATTAAGAAAAATACAAATTTATACAATAGCATGTAAAGATATTTGTTGATCATAAAAAAATTGAATGACAACCAAACAACATTTTTTTATATAACATTATATATTAATGATTTCATGGACGATACAAATCAGGGTCTTTTAATTTCTTATGGAGCGAAAACAGAGCCAGGTGGCCCAGCACGTGACCAGCGACGTCACAGCTACGGTAGTCTATTCCGACGATCGTAAATTGATACCGTTGTAACAAAAACACGAAGGGACACAGGCGCCTACGTGATGATACCAGAAACTAAAGGTATCTTGTGAATTCGTTTAGCGTTTGGTTGAAGCCAGTTTGAGCAACCTTGCACGGAATGTCCGAACGAACCTCTGCTAGCCAGTTTCGTAAATAAAGTCGGGTAAAGGATTTGTTATGCACAATAGGCTGTCGGAGGGAATGTGTTTATAGCGTCGTTGCATTACACCGAGTGTGCATGGTCTTCATCTGGATAGGCAAATAATGACCCCAATTCCGTCGCAGGATTTTAAAAAATCTCTGTGACTCATTGAAGTCCCACCTGACAGGAACTTTTTGTGGAAAGGTTGACGCCTAATGTTAGATATTATTGTGACTCATGCTATGCTGGATCAGCAAGTAGTGTTTGTTTTCTTCTATACCGACTGTAATCTCCAGTTCCTTTCAGTTGTACAGAAGTTTTTTGTTTGTTTGTTTGTTTGTATGTATGTTTGTTTGTTTGTTTGTTTTTTGTTACTTTGAAGACCTTAAAATGGATTGCAAGGATTGGTTGCAAAGTTGTATTTCGCTAATGTTTCGCTAAATAAGGAGATGGTAGAAATTTTCTATTTCTACCATTACTACTCTAAAAAAAAAAAAAGGTTATGAAAGTATGTGAATAAAATCATGGAGTTCTGATGCAGCTAACTGTGGTAATAAAGTACACCATTGTAAGGTGTAGACACATTATTAATCATGATATTAGTTCGGTCCAGCTAAAGTATCATAAACAATCCAATTGTTGCCATGGCCGCTGAAAGTCGTTTGAATAAAAAAAAACCAAAACATTGAGATCATAATATCAGTGGACCGTGCCTTTGCGTAATGAGGCCAACCTTCCCTCATTCTTCCTCGGAGATGTATTTTTCAGGACAAACAGAACCGAATGGAAGTTGACGTAATAGATCTCTCCTAAAGAAGTACGCCTTTGATGTAAGAACTGAAAGAAGAACGTTTAAGAGCAGTTCTCTGTTCCATGATTTGCTAAACACGAACGCAGCAAACTGAAACAGTCAAAAAGACAACAGTCAAGACGTAGTAAGGGTACCATGGAGCACAACTCACGGACACAAGACAAGCCATGGAGTGAACGATAATACAACTGATGCTGACGTCATCGCGCTAAAGTCGGAAGGAAAGTGTGTAGAGGCGTGAAATCGACCAGCATGGCTAGCGTATCAGAAGAATATGATGTGATGAGACCGTTTTCTTGAATCACCAGAGAAAACGGATCGCGCACTTCCTAAAGTGGTTCCGGATAATCTTCATGAACTAAAAATGCCCTTTGCTTCAGTATCACGTATTTTGGGCCTCTACCGTTTCTCATTAAATGAACATAAAATTATAATCTACACGTGTACGATGTTAGTACATCATCCTGCTGAATCAACCGGTCTTGTCTGGTTGTTACAAACAAAACGTAGTTGCTTCAACCTGCTTGGAATAATGATTAGCTAGGCTACGTGCCGGATCTCTGTTGTTACTCTCTATTATATACGTATCCAACAACTGGAAAAGCTCTACAAAGCACAGACTACTTCAGGGATCTGAAAACTTGATATTCCAGACAATGCTATTCTTTTCAAGACACATTTCTATAATAGTGATCTCCCGAGTTTTCGTACGTGTGAAGAATTCAAGATGATGTTTAGATTTTGCTCAGAATCCTGATGTGCCAATTAATAGTGGAAGAAAAATAGCTTTTCTCGAGAAACTGTAGGGAAAGTTTTAGTAAGTGTTATCTGGAAAGGATGGTAAATAACACTTAGGAAGCTTTATGCATCCAAAACTCACGTCCATTTATAATTATTATGTGGGAAAACAATGTCTTCATTATAAAAATGAGGGTATGCTTCGTGGAGTTAAAAAGGAGGATGTGAAAACATTGATAGATTGTATCATTAAAAGGAAAAATGGAAAACATTTATAGTTAATGAGATTAAACAAACAGTGCGACAGTGCATAAGTGAAATGCTGAAGCAGGAATGAAGTGCAAGAAAAGTGCTGAAACTTTCATAATTCAAGACAGTAAGCCTCTTTGAGGCATGCAACATCTTTGGAATATCAATAAGCAAATTATGATTTGATTCATGTCTAGATCTGTTGTAGAGATGGCGCATCAAATAAATCTTCGTAAGAAAGGTAATCAAATACTTTTTGTGCTTGTAAAATTGTGCTCCGTATTGAGACATTCCATATGAAAGACATTATTTCGGAAGTTTGTGTCAACAAGAACGATGACCGAGCCAAAAGAGTGAAAATCTGCACGGGTAGTGGAATTGATGTAATTCTGCAAAGACCAGCTCCTACCATTCACCTTGCATGAAGAAGCCCAAATTTCACATTGAGGTGAATTGAGAAGACTACCAATCTTCATTCAACGTCTGAATTGAATGACAAGCATAGAGAGCACCTCAGTGGCGTGGTTGGTATGGTGTTGGCCTGCCACCGTGATGGCCGCGAGTTCGATACTCGGGCATTCCATTGAGGAGTTAGAGATGTGTATTTCTGGTGACAGAAGTTCACTCTCGACGTGGTTCGGAAGTCACGTAAAGCCGTTGGTCACGTTGCTGAATAACAGCTGGTTCTATGCAACGTAAAAATACCATACAAACAAACAAACAAGAAGCATAGAGAATATATATGTCTGTTTTCGTGATGCAGGGGAAAGCGGTCTGACTGATACTTATGGGAGAGACGCAATAATGAGGAAGAAGGACGCATAAGGATAGTAGTACAAATAGCTGTGACAGAAGCTTGCTGAGGATAATATGATACCCTCAATAAGTGGGATAAGATTCACCTGCTATTATAACAGCAGCTTATTTACTATACCTCCGTTCGTATTCGCCTTCTTCCATCTCACTTTCTGCCGTCTCCTACGTTATTTTCAGCGTTAAGTGACCTCATAGGTCCCAGGCTTTGTCCACTGGCCTAAATTTTATATTCCATTTCCGATAACTGACTTATTGGAAATGGACAACTGCCCCCGGAAAAATTGCCCCCGAAGGACTACCGCCCCCGGGAAAATTGCCCCCGTAAAACCACTGGATAATTGCCCCTGACAAATTTTAAAAATAATTGTAGCTATTTCTGGAATTTATTACCATTTACGTAATTACTTTATAGTAATTTCCTGAGTAACTATTTAAGAAAAAAATTCTTCATAGAAAAATGGTAGTAAATACGAACAATTAATGTTTTATTATTATTAATAAAAATACATAAGAACTATTAAAACCAATGTTTTATTAATGTTAATAAAAATACATGATTTAAAAAGATAACATTATATACTAAAATTTGTACATAGATAAGTTGCAAAAATATTGAAAAAGGACTTAAAAACTAGAATTTTAAATTGTGGGCTATATGTCTCAAAAATTCCAATACATCGCGGTTCTCAAAGTCTTGCACAATGTTTGGTGTTTTTATGCTAGAATCCTGATAGCGTTTCCGCTTAGGAGGTACTGGATGCCCAGCAAGTATTTGATTGATTATGACGCTGGATAGTGTCTGTTCTCTCTTCAACACCCCCAGAAATTTCCATATATTTGGATGAAATGACGTAACGCTTGCTTGCATATGGTTATGCCAGCCTTCTAAGGCGTTGTTTGTTCGAGGTAAATCTTCAACAACACGAGTATACATACTCCACATGCTTAAAGGGAATCGTGGATGTCTCCTTGTGTGTCGACGTCTTCTGCCGATATATGTATCCTCAAAATAATCTTATAGCATCAGCATCAGGTGGCAACGTCTCTTGTAGTTTCTCAAACGCTTCAATAACTTTTTCTGGGGAACAAACGCTAAAGCAGGAATCATACGTATTTGCAGGGAAAAATCGGCGTCGGTTTGGTATTTAGTTTGGAGACCTTCATTTTGCACCTTACGGTATATGCTTTGAGATAAGTGGTAAAAACATCCTTTAACGGTTATGTTGGGGAAGATCTCTTCAATAGCACTCCTAGCAGCTTGTTCAAAGTCTATTAGGAAGGTCTTGGGATTAAGTCTAGGGTTTATAGTGAGGAGTTGTTGGTAGATATCTTCATATGTTGCTTGTTGTGTATTTGGTAGCAGAACATACACACACGGAATAACTCTTTCAGAAGTTAAGCAATGAATAGAGTACAATTGGTAAAATAACTCGGGTACAATCTTAAAGGTACCGTCTCCAAACCAATTATCTGATATCTCCAGGAGGCTAATGTTTGTTGGTGTTGAAAATAAAAGGAGACGCTGCTCAAAAAGAAGAAAATCTTCACCACTAGAAGTTTTCTTGTACTCGGAAGGAATGACCATCTCTGATATATAGGCTTGATGAGATGGGATGAGGAGCACCAGCAGCTTGTTTGTAGCGCCTTATTGCACGACGAATATGTCTCACCGGTGGTAGTTGAGTTGCAGCACCACTTGATATCGACTCAACTGTTTGGGAAATTATTTGCTGTGCAGTCTCTTCGGTAGCAATAGATTTAGCCTTTATTTCCTGTTGTACTAACAAGACTTCACGGCGGGGTTGGTCAACAGCATGGGTGTGATCATTTACATGGCCAACTACTTCATTTTTACAAACTTTTATTTTCGCTTTACAGTTATTATGGCGGCGTTTTTCACATTCATAAGATGTAACAATATTTGCCAATTCCTTCTGCTTCACATAGATGTATCCTTCGTAAATAAGCTTCATTTTTCCACGTTCACTTCGAACGAACTCCATGATGGGTGATGTTACTTCTTATATTTCTGAATAGACACTGGATCCTTCTTACTTTTTTTTTGTAAACATTTGTTTGACTATACAGTTGGCGATAACTTTCGGAAATTAACTATAACTCGTACGGCCGATTACCTAATTAGGAAATAACTACATAAATGGTAATAAATTTAGGAAATAGATACAATTATTTCTTAAATGACCAATTATGTAATTAGGAAGAATATCTTCATAAATAGTTACTAAAAAGTAATTACGTAAATGGCGATAAATTCCAAAGCATTTGTCCAGAGGGCAGTGGTTTTACGGGGGCAATTGTCCTGGGGGCAGTTGTCCTAGATCCATCTCAGCCATAAAGAATATATTATTTATGGCTGTGATGAGCTGCCGTTATTGGAAATGGAATATAAAATTTAGGCCAATGGACAAGCACTGGGACCTATGAGGTCATTTAACGCTGAAAATAACACATACCCTGAAGAGGCTTGCTGTCTTGAATTATGAAAAGTTTCAGCACTTTTCTTGCACTTCAGCACTGCATTCCTGCTTCAGCATTCCACTCTTGAGCGACTTCAGAACGTTCTCTTTACCTAAGGACTGCTCGCTTCCTGTGCTATTGCAGCACTTTATAGGTATCAGCCGTACAACAGGCAAACAGTGAGCGTCGGACCGTCTCGTTCACTGAGTTCGCATCGACGTAAACATCTGCACCATTGAGGGTCACAACTCTTTCTGCAACATGTAAAAGTAAATTCATTCAGGAAAGAGAAATAAAGACTTGATTGTTAAAACTGCTATCATATCAAAGTACCCGCCAAGAATGAGTGAAAAACACTTATCAAAAAGGATGTTTCCTTTGCACCGTATGGGGTTACTACCGTCACCTCGCTGTACATTCCTTAAGGATCTTTGCAGCGTCCCTTCGGCCCCTAGCTGCACCCTCTTTCATTCCTTTTATTGTACCTTCGTTCATATTCTCTTCTTCCACCTTAATTTCCACCTTCTCCCAACAATTAATTCATAGTGCAACTACGAAGCTTTCCTCATGTAACACCTTTCAAACCTCACTCTCAGTTTCCGTTTCGGCGCTGAATGACCTCATGGGTCCCAGCACTTGGCCTTTGGCCTAAATTCTATATTCTATCTATCTACCTAAGCGCTTTAGGTGGATGGTTGATGAATAAACTCGTGGTAACTCATACAGTAAATATTCCTCAATCATAATAAAAGGGAAAGACGCCCCTTATCACATTCCTTATGTACAGACACAGAGATGTTTGACACTAACGTTCGACATGTAACTGACACAACAGACACGTCGCTTGTTGTCATTTTGCTGGTAAAACTTGTCGGGATTTTTCTCGTGGAAACAAATGCTCCCCTAAACCCTTTAGAGAGACAGAGAAATGCAACAATGGTTCTTCTTCTCTTTACTATCTGAAGTTCCGGAGGTGCTTGCAATCATAAATCACAGAGTTAGTGGAACTCTCATTATTTGTTCTGCCAGAGATTTGCCAGAAAAACAAAAGAACAGACTCAGTATCGAATAAGGACAAAACTCCTTGTGCCATTTGTGGTCTCCTTGAAATCCGAAATTGCTTGGGTCTATTTGGAATGGAGGTTTTCCTTACGAATGTAAACGAAGTAATGACGCTCATTTAACAAAATTGCTTTACTTGTCCACCTCTCCCAGTGGGTTTCATAACCTTGAAGTAATTGCCTTCGTTACTTGATGGGGGGAAAACTTACTGCGGTAAATTCCTGTTTCATTACGGTGATACTTCAATATTGATGGTGATTCAATTTGGTTTATTTAATGTTCTCCGTCGTCGGGACGGCTGAGGTTACTGACGCCGATATCATTTGTCAAGAATGATAAAACTTATGTAAAACTTGTGGATGTAATGGCTATTATATATGTATAGAAAAATAAATACAACCTATAGGTTGTTTTGCTTCTGATATAAATTTGAAAATGCCACTGGAATCATAAACAACTTCCTACATATAAAACCTATGGTTATGGCGATTAGCTTATTTACACAAGAAAATAATTTAAATCTGTTGATTTTGGTTGTGATAAAAGTCTAAAAATAACATTGGCATCATAAACAACTTCCTACATATTGAACCTGTGGATATAATGACCAAAATATATATACAACAAACGAAATTAAATCTATACGTTTTGCTTCTGATACAAGACAAAAATGCATCATAATAAACAACTTCCCTCCCGAGGACTTTGGCCTCGAAATGTACGGGCCTTGGTACCGGCCATTCTCGTCTCCGGCCTCGGAATGTTGATGGTGAATTATTGAGATACGACTCACAATGTTTCTCAGAAATCGAGAAACTTCGCTCACTTGTCTGATATGAAGCATTTACGTATTTTTAGAAGGTAGAGATAACCAAATCTTGTATTATTTCCGAGCACGTTTTGTCCGTAGAAAACTTGTTGATTACGAGTCGATGATGTCGGTTTTGCTCCAACTTATCTTTTTTTTTTTTTTTCATTTTAGTTGTTTGTATAATGGAAGAATTATAGGTGTGCCTTCTATTCCGTTTTAATCATCTTATGACAATTGAAATTTTTTTATTTTTTTTTTTATTTTCGTCCCTAGTCTGAGTCATTTTTATGTTTGTAAAATTGTTTGTCTTTTTAGCCTTGAAAATGGGATTTGTCGTCCAGAAACGTCGGCAATCGTAATAATTAAGCCATCTGATTTCGACATGCCTGTCCTTCCCCGACTTCGAATATATATATATATATATAGTATATATATATATATATATATATATATATATATATATATATATACACACACACACACACACAAAACCATGCCGCACAAATTACATTCAGCCTCTTGACACCAACAGCATTCTGTGAGAACGCGTAAAATTTCTCTTAAGATAATGTGTCTGGTTTGTTTGTTTATTCCTCCCTTCCGTTCCACTGTTCTGATTAAGAAAACTGGATGAAGCTGACCCATTATTTACGTGCGTGCTAAAAAGCCGTTGGCTTGTAGCGACGCCAAGACGGTGAGTGCTTAACGCTAAGAAAGTCGACGATCAAATAGACATTTAACACACAAAAGCAGTTACGCGAATCTATATACACCTATATACTATATGATTACGTGCAAAGAAGCATATTGAATAATATATATATATATATATATAGATATATATATATATATATATATATATATATGTGTGGTGTGTGTGTGTGTGTGTGTATGTGTGTGTGTGTGTGTGTGTGTGTGTGTATGTGTGTATAATGTTTTCGTGCTTAAATTTGTCCCTAATGTTGTTTATAATTTTCATTGATCTGATTCCTTTCAAAATTATAAATTATAGAATATATAATATATATTATTATATAAAATATTTTCTAATAATACGTTATATAATCTATGTTGTTTTATAATTTTTCATTGAATGCTATTCCTTTTCAAAATTATATATATACTATATCTATAATATATATATATACTTATATATATATATCTACATATGTGTGTGGTGTGTGGTGGTTGGGGGGGGGGGTGTGTGTATGTATATAATTATATATTATATATATATATATAGATATATATATATATATATATATATATATATATATATATACATACATATATATACATATATAGTATATATATATATATATATATATACATATATATATATATATATATATATATATATATATATATATATATTACAAACAAGCACCTGCTTATACACACACGTATATGCATAAATATACGTAGTACATTCTTTTTGCAAGTGTATTTTTATATATTCATGGATGTGTGTCATTGAAAACGCGAGATCGATCCCATACAAACAATCACGAATATGTAAATGAAAGAAAAATTCTTTTCAAATGCTATTCCATGTTGAAATTTCCTTCATTTTAGCAAAATCCAGCGTTTTCCCACTTAAGATTCAGTTGAGATTAAAGCTGGGTCTCCACATCCATCCTACGAGAATTTATTTTGTTTCATTTCCCGAACATAACAGAAGCACCATTAAATCTTAAGTTTAACCTCGGTGTTCCCTGCAAACGAGTTATCAGTGTGGCTTCCCGCCTTCCAGGTCTGGCAACACTGCCTAGTCCAGTGGCTCATTTCCCAGAAGACGCACATAGAGGCATATTACCTGCATATCAAAGCAATTAGAATAGAGTCATGACGCTCACGTCAGTGTATATAATCATGTGGGGTCCTGCTATCCACATCTTGGCAACACTTTTAGATATTGGCCCACGACCCAATAGGCGCTCACTGCTGGAATGATGCAAATATCAAGCCAATGAGAAATGAAGCTGACGCTGACGTCAGACTCTACCCGCCAATCAGAATGAAAAGAACTTTAACGTAGTGTATTACCAGAAGGTCATTTCTTGCAATATCTTTCTTGCGCAGAGCACGGGGCCTGTGGCTGTGGACCACCAGACCACAGTGCCTGCCTGTGGAAGTGGAGTGTAGGTCTCAGTGATGCGACAGCAATCGTCGCCTGTGCACGTTTGTTGACTAACTAAACGACAAATCGCTGGACTTTGTTTTGGGTCTCGGAGTGCGTTAGGAAATTGCTGTTACAAAGAACGTCACAATGTGGCTGTAAGTGAACTGGTGTAGTTTAAATCGTGGTGAAGGAGTGTCTGGTGAAGTTTGCTGTTTTGTAAGAAGTTTATGCTGTAACTTAAAAGTAGCCCTTCTCTCTCTCTCTCTCTCTCTCTCTCTCTCTCTCTCTCTCTCTCTCTCTCTCTCTCTCTCTCTCTCCCTAATGTTTGTGTGGGGATGTTTGCTCATGTGTATTCTATTTGTTATTTATTTTTTCCGGTGTTCGTATGAAGTACCATCTTGCCGGAAAGTGGTTCCGGAGGTTGAGTGATTCATCAAACTACTTTCTGTCATAGTTTCTCTCTCTCTCTCTCTCATTATGCATATTGTTTGTGTGAGGATGTTTGTTCATGTGTAATCTATTTGTTATTTATTTTTTCCGGTGTTCGTATGTACCATCTTTCCGGAAAGTGGTTCCGGAGGATGAAAGTGATTCATCAAAATACTTTCTGTCATAGTATTCACTCTCTCTCTCTCTCTCTCTCTCTCTCTCTCTCTCTCTCTCTCTCTCTCTCTCTCTCTCTCTCTCTCTCTCTCTCTATGTGTGTGTGTGTATGTATGTTGCATTCGTCATTCCGATTTCTCTTTGTGTTTCTCGGCGCCGTCTGTCCGGAACTGAGCTTGCGAAGGTTGCAAGTGGTAGGCGCAGTTGTGAACGGCAGAGCAGAGCAAGCCATATGCTTATAATTAAATGCTTAATGTATCAATAAAGGCCTCATCTTCGCTGTGCGTGTACCTTTATATATCAGGCAATTCTTTTCATATAGTGAAGTAATGTTCTGGGTGTGTGAATATGTACAGGAAGCTGTTGTATTGAGGATTTTTTTTTCTATTAAGAATAGTTCGTGTGCTACGAGGTGTAACATGTATTTTGATATGCAAGCGCAGACTCACAATCAAACATGCTCACACACAGCATGTTTATAATCAACAAATATTTAAATACGTCAATTCCCTATCATACACATGGCCACTTTTTATTGTGACCCTCTTAGAATAAAATTTGATAAACAATTCCGACCTTTCTCATCTCTCTTTCCCAGGTTCTACGGCATCTTGTGTGCGTACTTCTTCTCTCATGTTTCCGCCCACACGTTACATTTCGGGCGCACCTGCCCAAACGTCCAGCCATTCCCGAACCTCGCCGTCGACAAGGTGGGTATAGTGAAGCTCTAGACCCAGGGTATAGTTTTGGTATAGCGCTATTGGTTTAACTTGGCTTTACACTAGTAACGGCATTGTTCAAAGAACACTTCTCTCGTACAGTTAGGTCAGTGGATATTCCATTAATTTTTAATTCGGAATAAAATTGTTGTTGTCAGGTTAAATGTAATTTTGTTACAATACACGGTACTAATTAGAAAAGCTTCTCGCCATCTGACGTTGCCTAAAAACGCTTTCTCTTTATGTTTGCGTCACTGTACTTGTTTGTCTTTTGGTCAGCAGTGCCTAAAAGCCTTTGTGTGTTTTGATTATGTCATTTGTGTTATAATCTTATAGTAAATTGTGGAGGTTTCTGGTGTTCTTTTAGAAATATATTTTTTAAAGTAGCTTTAACGTGAAAATACATCCGTATGGCTAGGTTGTCAGACTTTCATATAATAAATCACCCGCCCAGACGGAGATAACAGAAACAGTAGAAGAAGAGAATAAATAAAGAGTTGAATGAATTATATATGAAATACATAGAGAAAAATGAATGGCATAACAGCAGCTAGAACTCATTTATGTAAATAGCCCCGGAAGAGCAGGCCAACTCAGTGGTCTGGTTAACGGCTCTTAATTGTTTACCAAGGAACGTGACCTACAGTTTATTGTGGGATCCGAAACACATTATATCGAGAAATGAATTTCTATCACCAGAAATAAATTCCTCTTGATTCCGCGTTGTCCGGGCCGAGAATCGAACTTCGGACCACCGGATTGGTAGGCGAGCGCGGAAACCACTTTGTGACCCCCCTCTAAAATTTCCCATGACCCCCTTGGGAGTCCACATGGTCCCAGGTTGGGAAACATTGCCCTAAGCGAAGTATTCCGAGATAAGTAGCACACATTTACTCCTAAGGGGGAAACTGTGCTGAGGAGGGTAATGATCCCCTTCCCCTAACCCCCCCCCCCCCCCACCCCCCCCCCCCCCCCCCCGCAAAGTGAACTTTGCGAAAGATATCCAAGCAGGAAGTCCGTCACTTGGAAAGTGAGGTTACATGAGAGACTAAGGGAGATGTTCCCAGCTGTTAGAATGGAAATCAAAAGAGGCTTAGCAAATTTCGTGGGAGAGTCTGCTTGGTGAGAGGCCTCTTACCAGACAATACTGGAAATCAACAAATAGACTATCCCACGGGCGTACAGTCAGTTTTGCAATATACCCATGATTATATGTGGGGAAAATCCATTGTTGCCTTAGGACACACACACACACACACGATTTTTTTTTTTTTTTTTTTTTTTTTTTTTTTTTTTTTTTTTTTTTTGTTTTTTTTTTTTTTTTTTTTTTTTTTTTTTTTTTTATAATCAGGAATTCCCAGTCATTCTGCTATAACTGCATGGCCGGTTTCCTTGACTGTCCAGCGCCTGCTGGAATTGAAAGGCCGTTTCCTCTGTGATTACTGTGTTAAGGACATTCCCTTCCCTGTAGATTTCCCGGAGAGGCTGTTGTGTGTTAAGCTGTTTCCTCTCTGACTGCTGAGATGAGAAGGACAATTGCCTTTCGTCACAGCCAGAGGATATTGTATATATAAAATCAAATGGTCTCTTTAGGTTTGTTGAGGAAGCTGGTTTTTTTGATGAAATAGAATTTACATATATTTACGATGTTTTTATCTGTTTTTATATGATTCTATAAGACGTAAATGTTAAAAGACAAAAGTATGGACTGAACGAGAGTTCTCTGACAGAAAGTTATGAATATATTTCTGACGTCAATTTGGTTATTTTCGATGTCGATGACTATAGTTGTTGCGCTGCCAATTTGTATAAATCAATCAGTGAACCACGGGGAGATCCAACGGGTTATCTCGGTAAGACCCGGCTAATCTTAGATCAGTTGTGGTAATTAAAATTACAGTTTAAGGTCTTTGATGTGTAGTACCTTTTCTATCCCACCCACGAAAGAAACTAAAAAAAAAAAAAAAGAGGAAGGGAAGCAATGTCTAAAGTAGGAAGCAAGCGAAAGAATCAATGGTTAAAGGATGGTAGATTGTAAGTCTGGAAACACGGAAGCAGCAAGAGAATGTCAAACCATGTTATTTCCTTTTGATGAGTGTCTCACTCTTCCTCTTGGAAGATGTTTGCTTTGGTTTAATCATTTCCTGTTTTAAATTTTTCACTGAGATTCATCATCTTTCCTCATTTTTTGCATATGAAAGTACCTGTTTTCACCTTCATCATGAGAGAGAGAGAGAGAGAGAGAGAGAGAGATGGTCCTGGGGGGGGGGGGGGGGGGGGGGGGGGGGGGGGGGGGGGGGGGGGGGGGGGGGGGGGGGCTGCGGAAGGACATTGTCCGACCGTGCACCTGCCACGCTGCCTGACATTGATGACTTCAGTTTCACAAAAGAAAAAAAAATAAACTAAACTTACCTGTCGAGAGATACGAGTATTTGAAAGTGGGCCAAGGAATGCTTGGTTCATTCGACGCTGTGGTAATATAATAAGGATTTTCTTCCTTGTTGCCAGATGCTGTTACGTGTAAAACCGTTTATTTTCTGATGCTTGGATCATTATTGTTTAAACTATGTAACCCTGCCTTGAAAAGCTGAAGGTTTTTGGGCCAATATTCTTTTAGGAACGTTCTACAATTGTTACACTTCGTAGGCATTGTGAGGCATGTTACTGATCCTGATGTTGACAGCGGAAGTAAAACTCATATGATTGAATAAAAAGTTTTGCTTCTCTGTCGTAAAAATATATTTTAAATGGCACTTTCTGTGCCTGATGCTGAATTTTCCTCGCAATCGATTGATACATATCCAGGAAATTGAAAAGTTTAATCCGAGTGACTCGGACAACGTTGTCGGAAATTCTGGCCCCCGAAAATGGTGGTAGATCGTCCATGGCTCACCTGTCATGCAACTTCCGGTACCCGTGATATATATGCTAATACGATGGTAATGAAGGAAATACTTTCCCCAACAACGTGGATGGACATGTTGTTTATTTATTTATTGAATTATTTATTTATTTATTTCAATCAAGCATTGTTTTTTTTATACCGCTAAGACGTACCTGCTACACCTGGCTCTTCGGACGGGCAAGTTACGCAACGATGTTTTTGGCGGCTTGTTTATCTTCCCAGGATTAATAGAGTGGCAGGGTTAGACCGTCCCGTCATTACTGCGCATATTTGTGACGTCATTGGTAGGTGGCCATAAAAGAAAATCAAGAAAGCAAATAAATTAAGGGTTACTATGGGAATTGTTGGCCCATACCCATTACCTATCTCTTTCACGACCTTGTGTGAGGGAGGTCCCTGTTAATTAATATCCAGGTATTGGAAGATAGTTTCCTTGTTCTTCACTCTGGTGGGGTCAAATACTGACTGATGACTTTTTTTGCCTGAACCTCAGTCAGATCAGCCACGTGACGTCATGCGCGAGATTGTCTTATTTTGGTCAGAAGAGGTCTAACCCTGTACTCTATTAATCCTGGTTTATCCGAAACTATGTGGGCAGACGAAATACTTTCATTACTGGACAGCCTGTTAATCAGGACATTTCCTAAGTAAGTAATCCGGCAGCTAGGTAAAAAAAGACACTTTTAATTTCGCACTTGTGGCCGTGAATGAAGTAATTAACGCTTCCTCGCAATAAAATTGCGATACCAGACTACGTCAATGCAGTCTCTACCATGGTTCTTAGTCATACGTATATTTTGGCGAGGAGGCCGATATTAGGAAACGCCCCGGATGGAGATAGTGCTGTCAGTACTGGCACCTGACGCAGTTCACCATAGGCATTACTTGAGGTTATTTGCTGCATCCCTTCGGACCCTAGCTGCAATCTCTCATTCCGTTCACTATATCCCCATTCATATTCGCTTCCTTCCATCTTACTTTCCATCCTCTTCTAACAATTGTTTCAAATTATTTTCAACGCAGAATGACCTCATAGGTCCCAACGCTTGGCCTTTGGCTCAAATTTAGAATTCCAAATCCGATATTAGAAGAAGAAGAAGAAGAAGAAGAAAAAAATCATTCAAGTGCCACGCCCTCGACGCCTATGTGCCATTAGCAAGCAGAGCAACAGATCGTCATTAGCAGGCTCCTCCGGGGGAACGCCGCACGGCAAACAAAACCGCGCTAAGTAACGGATGTCCTTGGTATGAACAAAGAGGTTTGAATTGCCGAAGACTCCGCTCTACGTGGCAACATCTTTCGGCGTCTGCATTGTGGATGATTAAGATCTCTCTCCGCAACATTGTACGTGTTTATTCTCTCGCACGAAAAGCTCGCGTGTTTCGCGAGTTTATCCCCGTCAGTGCACCGTTGTTGGAATTACTGAAGGTTCTATGCAGCCTCTCTTCGAGGTTTCCCTCCTGTTGCTACCTTTGTAACCTTTCTGTTCTCAGTATGCGTTCCAGCGCCCGGCGCTTGGCCTTAGGCCTATGTAAATCCTAGATTCTGTGTTCTGCCACACGTCATAGGCCAGGAATAGATTTTTGTCAAGTCGATGCTCGTCTTCGCCAAGCAACCAAATTGGATTGTTGACAGATATACAGGCAGCGCTTGCGATTATGCAATTATAAACGCCTCTTCCGTCATTGCGTTGACAGGCTGCTACAATGACACAGTGCATCTCGTGTTCATGTCATAGGGTACGTGCTATGTATGTAGAGATACATAGTGGGGTGAAGTCGTATTTGAAATAATGGCAGGGTTCCTTTCGAAAACGCTCTCTCTCTCTCTCTCTCTCTCTCTCTCTCTCTCTCTCTCTTCTCTCTCTCCAGGACCGCTAAGTCCTACTTTGACACCGGAAAGGAACGCGAAAACAATGATAGTAATTTTATCGCATTTTCTCATTCACTTGTCCTTCTCGGAGGCAATTATTGAATGAATGGGGAAAAGAAATGACTGAAAAACAGGCAGGAGAACAGGATACGTATGAAAAAGATGATGAAATGGTGGTAATCAGAATGATGAGCAGCATTGTTTTCATCGACCTTATTTTGAAAATGCAATTGAATAATCGGCGAAGGAAGTTTTAAAATTGTTTATCATCGCTCCATTGACTAGTGTAAACAATTGAAAGGGAGGTGATTTGTAAATTCCTCTCTCTGATGAAAGTTTCCACTTTCCTTATATTCGTTTTCCTTTTTATAGCGTAAAAGGTTGATTTCTTTGATCTATGCACATGTTACTCCCAATTCACGCGGTTTGCGGTAGTTATCACCATGGGCATATTTCCACATTTACATAAGTGGTAGTTTTCCGAGCAACTACAAAACAAAACAAAAAGGAATAGATAAATAAACTATATTGAAATGCTCATTGCAGTTTTCCGTCCGCCTCTGCCACAACCCCTATACGTCATCCATTCTTTTGCTCTCGTTACAGGCATGAACCCATGTCGTAATTACTTCAAGTCTCAATCTTCCCGTAGGATGTTAGTACCGTCAGTGCACCCCACGCTGAAGGCATTATACTTAACGCTCTTTGCAACGTCCCTTCGGCCCCTAACTTCAACCCATTTCATTCCTTTTATTGTACCTCCGTTCTTATTCTCTTTCTTCCATCGTACTTTCCAACATCTCCTAACAACTGATTCATAGTGAAACTGCGACGTTTTCCTTCTTACTGTTAATTTCCGTTACAGCGCTGAATGACCTCACAGGTCCCGGCAGTTGGCCTTTGGCGTAAATTCTATATTTCTACAAATATAGGCCTCTTAACCTCTTCGTTATCTTACCAAATACACAAGAGCCACTTAATTCTAAACCAACTAACCAATCTCTATTTGTTTTTACTAATGGCATGACACTTGTTATTATGCCATGAGGTGTGGCTTACTGTTAACGTTAACTTTCAATGTGAATAAAGTATTCTTCTGTAAAAATCAATGTGGGGCCTAAGTAACGCTCAGCATTCTATCATTCCTATTACATTGTGCTCAGTTGACTGGCCAATTTTTGGAAATATTTATCTGCTCAGTTGATTGTCGAATTTTTTTGGAAATATTTATCTGCTCAATTGATTGCCGATTTTTTGGAAATATTTATCTGCTCAGTTGATTGCCGAATTTTTGGAAATATTTATCGCTCAGTTGATTGCCGATTTTTTGGAAATATTTATCTGCTCAGTTGATTGCCGATTTTTTGGAAAAATTTATCTGCTCAGTTGATTGCCGAATTTTGTTGGAAATATTTATCTGCTCAGTTGATTGCCGAATTTTTGGAAATATTTATGGGCTAAGTTGATTGCCGATTTTTTGGAAATATTTATCTGCTCAGTTGATTACCGATTTTTTGGAAATATTTATCTGCTCAGTTGATTGCCGAATTTTTTGGAAATATTTATCTGCTCAGTTGATTGCCGAATTTTTTGGAAATATTTATCTGTTCAGTTGATTGCCGAATTTTTGGAAATATTTATCTGCTCAATTGATTGCCGAATTTTTGGAAATATTCATGGGCTCAGTTGATTTGCGAAATTTTGTAAATGTTTACGTGCTCAGTTGATTGGCAAATTTTTGGAAATATTTACATACTAAATTAATTGGCGAATTTTTTGAAATGTGTACGAACTCAGTTGATTGGCGAATGTTTGGAAAATATTTACGTGCTCAATTGATGAGCAAATTTGTGGAAATATGTATGCGCTCAATTGTTTGCCTGATTTTTGGAATATTTACGTGCTCAATTGATTAGCGACTTTTTGGAAATATATATGCGCTTAATTGTTTGCTGGAGTTTTTGAAATATTTACGTACTCAATTGATTGGCGAATTTTTGGAAATATTTTTATTGGCTTAGTCATCTCAGGTGCTTCACTTGCAAAATCTCGAGTTTTCGTAACCAACTCTTGACTTCCTCTGTTCGACAGTACACCCAAATGTATTCGCACTTCTTCTGTTTACTTGTTTATTTGTATTTTTATAGTGTGTATTATGCTATTCGCGGTGTTCTTAAGCTGTAGTTTTTTAGTGGTTTCACATATGGGCTTTTTCCTCATGGAATCTTGCCAGACAGGTTAGTTCTATGGTGGAATCCATTTATTATTTTTAGTATGGATCATTACTTATCAAATTATGTGGAATTTGGTTGCTGTTGTTTATGCTTGATGCTCATGGTAAACACTTGGTGGGGTTCTACAAAACCTTATGTTGCTTCTAATATTAAGTAATCCAAGTAAAACATAAATATACAAGAGTTGAATAGATAAACGTAGATTGTTGCAAAATTGACAGCACTCACATGAAGCATGCAATAAAGGTGGATGATTGAGTAATTACACAGAACACAGTTATTTTAAATATATGTAAATAATAGAGTATGCTAATTTGAGGTAAGAGCGCGGTTAATTGTAAGCTCATGAAACTCAATTGCCAAGAATGAGTTACTCTACAGCCAACGAAAATACCGAGTTTACTTTTGTGAGAATTGGTCTCGCAGCGCAAGCGAATAAATTGGTGTGAATTAAGGATGTGCCCTTGTGCAAAACACTTGAGGGGTCGGAACTAAGAGTATAGGAACGCGTAATTTTTCAGTTTTGTCGATCTTTCTAGCTTTTACATTTTTAATTGTTATTTTTTTCGGCAATTCCGGAAGGATTTGGACCAGAGATTATCCGGTTGTTCCTCCTGTTGTCTCTCATTTTTGTCTCCACTTTGCTGACGCGTTTTTGAAGTTTGAGATTAAGCTGGCCTTATGCCAGCACGGGCTCTTGCTCGTGGAGCACCCCGTAGTGTTTTTGAATGGGTCTCGTGCCTCTTGCCCAAGTAGTATTAGTAAAAAGGGGTCTCATCTTTAAAACAGCTCTTTCCCCTTGGGTACGGGTACACCTTTAGAGATGTAGTCTTTGCAACGGCACCTCACCATGGATACGTCAACATGGCAAATTGTTTACAAACTTAGCAGTTATGAGTTTTTGTTTTCACCTCTGCTTGGTGAAAGCTATTTCTGTTATTTAGGTGAGAGGTTTCGTCGTCCTCCTGAATCATAGGAAAGTATTACAATAATCCATTTCCACCGAATAGGGATGATTTCAGAGGAAAAAGGATACATATATGTCACTACCGCATTACCGTTTAACTGGTGAATCAGGTGTTACTCTCACCCTTCATGCGCAAAGTCTGTCCATGCTTCAGCAATGACTGTTTTCTTCTTATTCTATTTATATCAGGGGAGATGGCAATTCATGCATGGCTTGACGAAACTCTTCATTGCATCACAAGGCTCAGTGTTAACATTTATTTTTTTTAAAAGTTACCTAATTCTTTGCACGTTTTATAAATTAACACGATTTCCCCAGAAATTCAAAACATTTGAGAGTATATTCGGCACCGATTTTAAGTTCATTCCTGTCATTCTCTAGGTATTAATAAGAATATTCCTTTTCATTACTTCCAGAGATGTTTTATAAGTTATAATTTCATTTTAAGTCAGAATTACTCTGGAAATTCATTGATTGGGTATAATTTCAGAAATATAAATTGCAACTCCCCAACCTGCATTTCACTTTGGGAATCTGTTCCTTGGCAAAATTTAAAATATGTGTAGTTGCTCAAGCACTGATAAGTTCTGCATCGTCATGAAAGACAAGAAAAGCGTGATTGGCAAATAAAACGAAATTTCAAATATTAAAAACAGAGAAAAGGTTTAGCAGACGTTTCCAAGCACAGCAGTCGTAGCCATGCTTTTTGATGCTTGCTTTACAAGACGCGCTCAAAGACACCGAAATTTCCAATAAAGATAAGAAGATTGACGTGAGGCCCAATCTTGCAAAACAAAGCCACGTGTTTTCCATTACATGAATGACTTGCACAACACGAACGTTTGTTGCGAAGCCACTCAAGGATGTGCCATGTTTAGACAGTTTAGTGGAATATTGTACTGTAATATAATTTGCCACAAGTATGCTAGGGAACGCCCACAGTATTTTGTTTGCCTTCCCAGTAGCACTCGCGAAAAAAGAAAAAGAAGAGTGATCTTGCAAACGGATCTAAATACAAAGGAGGAGCTGCTGTAGTTTCGGGGAATCGTAGTATTTTGTATTCACCTCTATGTAAAAATAGCAGTGGAAGAAAAGAGTTCAGAATATATTATTCTGTCCCTTCCCGTATGGAAAAATAACCAGTCTCTTATTATATCTCCCCTAGATGTAGTATTAATAACAGTGCAAAAGTGCCTAGAATCCCCTCCCCCCCTCCTCTCTCTCTCTCTCTCTCTCTCTCTCTCTCTCTCTCTCTCTCTCTCTCTCTCTCTCTCTCTCTCTCAGCATTGCGGCTCTAAGCGATGGTGAACAGCAATGAAAGACATAAGTATTGTAAGTTTTGCTTTGAGACAACGGATAACAGATGGCCCTAAAATCATTCCAATTACACAGTTATCTCGTATTTATGCGTTAGTACGTGCAATGCTTGTACCATTAAGTCAACAAGAGAAGATTTTTGCTTTAGAAATACATAAAAACGCGCATATTTTTGTGTTAGAAATACATAAAAACACGCATGAATATACACATATACATGCATGTAACTGTTCTTATCTATATACGAATTTTTTTTTTTACTATGAAACCATTTCCTCCTAAGTATAGGATGATACAATGGAAAATGAGATAAAAGAACACTTTTATCTAGCACGCACTATCGTACTTCCTGACTTATTGCCCAGTTATTCTGACAACTCATGGTCTTTCCACACAAAACTTCCAAGTGATATTCCATTTTCACCACCTTCTCCCATTCCCTCTACTCTGCAAGAACTTTCATCCTTTTTTCCACCACCAGAAGTAACTTTTATCGCATCATCGTATCTCGACGTCCATTACCATTCCAAAGTTTCTTATTCTTCATATGCGCTATACATACAATTCGTCTGGGCAGCTTAAATCTTTCTTCTTTCCGTTTCAATCAAGAACTCTGTTGGCTGTATGAACCCTTCGAGCTTTCCGTCTTTTCTTTTGGATATCTTTTTCATAGCTTTCACCACCTTGTTTGCTTCAACTATTCTGTATTCATTTTTTCATCGGTATTCAATAACATTGACATAAATACCTATAGGCAGTGAGCTCAGCACTTCTGATCTTGCATCATTCGAAGTAAGAGTCAACTCTATCTTCATGACCTCTGTTTTTTTTCTCATAAATTCACCATTGCTGCCATTTATATTCAACTTTGGCATCTTACAAATGTCTTCAAAAGTGTCAACGGCTGTTCTTTGTCTCTGCCCATCAAAGCTGTATCCTCGAAAACTATGAGCCATCCACAGCCAACTCAGAAGTGCGTTTCCATTGAGTTGAGTTGAATATAGAATTTAGGCCAAAGGCCAAGCAGTGAGACCTATGAGGTCATTCAGTGCTGAAATGGAAGTTCAGTCAAAGGTTTGAAAGGTGTAACAGGAGGAAAACCTCGCAGTTGCACTATGAATCAAGTGTTAGGAGACGGTGGAAAGTAAGATGGAGAGAATATGAAAGGAGGTCCAGTAAAAGGAAGAAAAGTAGTTGCAGTTAGGGGCCGAAGGCATGCTGCAAATAATGAGGTCCACTAATGGCGCTACCTTCCTACGGGGGTTTCCATTGAATGTATGTAGATGATTGAAGAGAGGCAGAACTGAATGGAGCAAGAGGTGACGGGGTCAGTACAAGACACATCACTAAGAATGGCCGTGAAAGCGGCGAAGATGAAAGGGAACAACTATAGGACTGAAGAGTGGAAAGAGACGCAGTTGAATAGATCATTGATGGCCCCCTGGTTGGGCCTTCAATTCAGTTTTCTCCCTAGCAGAAGTTCCACGCTGGACGAGTGATTTTCGAGCTCGGCTGCCACTCCGTTGGTCCTAAGTTCGTTTCCCTGCTCTGCCAACGCGGAATCAGAGGAATTTATTTCTGGTGATAGAAATTCATTTCTCGATATAGTGTGGTTCGGATCCCACAATAAACTGTAGGTCCCGTTGCTAAATGACCAATTGGTTCCTAGCCACGTAAAAATATCTAATCCTTCAGGCCAGCCCTAGGAGAGCTGTTAATTAGCTCAGTGGTCTGGTTAAACTAAGAGATACCTAATTTTTCTCCTTAGCAGAAATTTGAGTACTCATGCTTTCCGATAAAGAGAGGCTGAAATGCCTCTGTAATATGAAGTTCATCATTGCTTCCACTTTTTGGAATTACGATACTTCAATTAATGTATTTATTGATCGTTCTTTGGTGTTTGTGTCTCCTTCCACTTTTGAGCGTTTTAGTCTAGAAAAACTGCTTTACAAGTAAATGGTCTTTCTGATTTGTTCAGTATGATTTTGTGTTCAAGTTAAATAATAATAATAATAATAATAATAATAATAATAATAATAATAATAATAATAATAATAATAATAATAATAATAATAATAATAATGGGTTATATTAATAAAAATGCTACAGTAAGGTGGTAATTTGGTTGGCTAGGTTGTGTAGGATATTCCTAGAGAGGTGCAGTGTTCCTAAGGGATAATTGTAGCTATAATGTGTCCCTATTTTAAGCTAACAATTCTTTTGTATATCTAAACACACACATTGTTATCTCATTTTCCCAAACACACAAATATTTTACTTATTCTTTTACTGTAGTTTTTCAGGAAGACTTTATAAGATGAATGGAGAGCAACATTCTTAATGGGTAAAGTTTATTAAAAAAGTTTATTGCACATCAAGGAATGTTTGGCTAATTAATAAAAAAAACTATTTACGAAAGAGTCAAGAATGAATGTATATAGATCTTGCTTCGTGTCTTTAAAATACCCCTTAATGGAGTCCTCTAGAAATGGTAAATATTTACTAAAGAGAAAATTAGGAAAAAGCAAAGGTATTGTCATGTTGAAATTTTGTCTGTATTTCGTACAAGTACTAGAAGTCACCTCTAAGAGGTGTTGCAGAGAGACATTCGCATTAAACTGTATGAGACAAAAGTAACGTGGATGTAAAGATGAATATGTACATAGGGGTATACGTATGTGAACAACTAGAGACACAGTCAAACCACAAAGGTTGACAGATCTAACTAATGGTTTATCGACTAGGAATGAAAATAAGTTTCAATGGACATCATAAGCAATAATTATGCTTTGGGACACTATGGATGCTCTTTCTGTGTATCTTTGCCAGATTTTAAAGAAACTTAAAAAATAAATCTAGAGTGCTTCCCTTTCTGGAAGCAAATACATAAGCGACCTAGTAGTCAATTTCTTTATATATATATATATATATATATATATATATATCTATATATATATATATATATATATATATATATATATATAATGACTGAATATCAGGAAGTTTGTAATAGAAAAAAAAACTTGTTTTAGATTCTAGGCTCCTGGTACGTGTTGTATAAAACGGACACCGACAACAACTGCCTGGTATGGAATCTGACTCGAGGAGCAATTCCAGACTCGTTACAGGTGACAGAATCCAGACAGCTTTCTGTCCTGGATGTGTTCCGAGTCGATCACACCCACGCCCTCACTGCCAGGATTGACATTCCGAATCCCGAAGTCCCAGGAAAGATGCGCATTAGATGGCCCACATGTGAGTAATTAACGAGATAACGGGTTTGTAATGAGAGATTGTATATATGCTCTATTCATCTGCAATGGAAGCTTAAGGCAAGTTTTTTCTTTGTTTGCGTAGTTTCAATGAGCACTTTACTTGCAAAACAGCTCAATTCATTTTTTATAGGTCGCGAAAGAGGTCAATTAATTTTTTTTATAGGTCACTGCAGAGTAATGGAGAAAGTTTTAAAGCTAAGCATTATAAACTGTTTTCATTACAGCTTTAACGGGAAAGGCAGATTTCATTGTATTTGACACCGACTACGAAACATATGTGGCTATCTTTGAATGCGACCGAGCTGGCTTCCTTCACAGGCGCTCAACAGCGATTCTGTCAAAAACTCAGGACGTTGATGAAAACATCGTGAAAAGGGTAAAGTGGAATTATGAAAGTCTTAAGTCATTTTGCTACCAAGAATTTGAGTACCTTAATATAAAGCCTTTATCATGACAAATTGTGATTATTAACACCCTATTCTGAATACTTATGATATTAGTAGGTATACTGTACTGTTATTAAAATTTATCATGCATACTGAGAAAACATAAACAAAATAGTTCCATTCATAACACACATACAAAATGTTAGCATCACATTCAGATTATTGTATTTCAGTATGATGTATTTGTACACCTGATAATAGTCAAACATTTTACTGTAACATAGGTAGGGTGCATATGAAATTTACCTTTGCGATTACAATATTGGCTTTCATTAATGTGTCAGTATTGCAAGATGTCTTTAACTGAAGCAGCTGTAGAATTGTGAAGGTACATTTAGCATGTGAAGTGTAACTCTCTGAACGTATATTCCACAGGTGCGTCGCCTTTTAGAAACTGCTGATGTTGGCCACTATTATCTGAGCGAAATTAGCCATGAGACTTGTCGTGTTTCAGGGTAGGTATATTTCTAGCTAATCCTAAGTTGGAAAGAGTGGAGATAATGTGAGTTCAGCAAAAGAAAGCTTGTAATTATCATGCTAAGATATTGGTACATAGGAAACTACGTAATGTTTCTATCAGTCAAATTTATTATCAGCTTTTTCTTTTGTGAAATTAGATCTCTATACTCTTGTCTGTCATGCATCATTTTTGCTTAGACTCCCATCACCTAGTTTCCAGCCATCTACTTTCTCGATGAATGTTAACATTCAGTATTATAGTCATATCTCATCAAAATCTCCTCCATATCATTTGTTACCTTTCTTCTTTCTACGTATATATTCAGGCTACAGGTTTTTTTTCTTCTAACTGCCAGCTTTTTATTTGCTTCAGTGTAACATGTCCCCGAGGTTACAAATGTTCTTCCTCCCTCAAAATCTGCTGGTCAGTCCACCTCATGTGGTGCAATGTAGGCATTACTTAAGGTTCTTTGCAGCGTCCTTTCGGCCCCTAGCTGCAACTACTTTCATTCCTTTTACTGTACCTCCTTTCAAGTCATCTTTCTTCCATGTTACTTTCCACTCTTTTTCCTAACAATTGATTCAAAGTGCAACTGCGAGGCTTTCCTCCTGTTACACCTTTCAAACCTTTTCACCGTCAATTTCTGTTTCAGAGCTAAAAGGCCTTAGTTGCCCTAGTGCTTGGCATTATGCTTAAAACCCATAAATCAATCAATCAAGATCTGCTGTTCCACCACAGGGGCATGGTTCTCCAGTTCATATCTTCCCCATTTACCTCTATTTTTTTGGCAGGGAAAATCTTATTTCATTAACATTTTAAAATCCTTAATATCTCTTGTGACAAATTCATCTTTTCCATAGCAAGTCCTCCACTTTCCATTCTGTTTTTCCACGTTTTAACAATTGCTGCCAACTTTTCCTCAGATTCTGCTGTTAACTCTAGGTGTTCTGCGTATAGCAGCTCTATGTAGCCTCATTTTCAGCATTTCTTTGTAGCTTTCTCCATTACTGTACTTTGATAAATAGCAAAATGCTCAGGACTGATCCTTTATGGACGTCAATACTTATCTGACATTCTTTGGATACATCAGCCCGTCTTCACTTTGATTCCTGTGTTATTGTATAAAACATCAATACGTATATATCTACATCGGCTTTTCTGATTGCCACTGCCTTCATAATGGTCCCTCTAGTGAGCAAATTTCCTCCAGTTCATAATAATAATTCTTTTTATTCAGGTTTTTTCAGAATGCTGTTTTAATTGCTCTAGTGACTTTTTCAACTTTATTATAATACTTTCTTTTTCATCTTTTCCTTAATTTGCCCCTTTCACATTTTCCATTTTTCCTGATTTTGTGGTCTTAAGTATTTTCTCCCTTCTGTGGTGTTCAGAATCTGATTCCATTCTTCCTAATTTCCTCTTCTTTGGCTCCTTTTACCTTCCTTCTTCTCCCTGTATACTGTTTATTTTATCTTATTATTCCTTGCCTTTCCTCTACTAGAACTTGAAGCTCCCTCTTCTTCAGTTACCCCTTATACATCTTGATTCCACCACCATATCTTTCTAGTACTATTCCTTTCCCAATGTCACATGGTACATTTCTTCTGCTGCCCTTTGTATGACTAGTTTTCAGGCAGTTTCCACCAACCACTTTTTAATGCTATATTTATAGACTATCTGGATAGTATTTCTTTCTGTTTTCTTAAGTTGACAGTTTCCAAGTTCTTATTCTTTTGACTCTCTCTTTTTCATCATCTGTCTACCATTCAGTATCAAATCCCCAAAATAAAATTATCTTTCTTTAATGATGTCCATACTGTTCATCATCATAAAGTCAGTCTGTTTTCCAGCATCTCCAACCTCGTTTGTTACCAACTCTTCTCCTGAATCATTGACTTTGACCAAATTCCAGCTTTCCTTTCTCCTTACTTTTTTCTCCCAGGCCATTATTTTCTCATCACATCCTCAAAAGTAACTCAGTTTATTCTAAAGCCCCTTCCACATGAGGGACAAGTCCAC
Organism: Macrobrachium nipponense; assembly: GCF_015104395.2. NCBI lineage: Eukaryota > Metazoa > Arthropoda > Malacostraca > Decapoda > Palaemonidae > Macrobrachium > Macrobrachium nipponense. The sequence goes on from NC_061089.1 coordinate 55,371,231, forward strand.
GGCAGGCAGACACTGTTACCAATTTTGTGGATGGATGGTGATCATGAATGTGGCCCAAGTCTTAGGTTTGCCTGCTTGTGCCTACTTCCTGCCTTGGACTGTTTGATCTGGTAACACTGTTTAAAAGCGATTGAGTTACAGGCAAATCTGAGTGCCCGTTTGGTCTTTCGCCCTTGTGTGGAAGGGCCTTAAGTGACCATTTAGGTTATTCTTTATTCCTAATATTCATGTTAGTCAAAAAGAATTAGTAACAAAAACCAAATAGAATACTTTGGGCTATCTGATATCCAAATGTTCTGGCAAATACTGAGTACGTACTTTTGGATGGTGTATTGTTATGAAAAAGTAAAAATCTCTATCATTTTCACTAAAGAAAACAAAAAAACCTATTCATGGTTTATGCTCAGGATCTGTGTCTGTAGTTCCAGATGCTTTGGTTTCTTTAACATAGCTACCTTTAACTACACCTTCATTATTTTTTATCTGTATTATGGCTAATTCCAGGAAAACCATTATTTTTTATCTGTATTATGGCTAATTCCAGGAAAACCAACTGGCACATTGACAGAGAATTTTTTGGAGTGGCACCTGGTGAAGATGTAGCCGAAGTCATGACCCCGAACAAGGAAATAGATCAAGATTACGATATCACTCAGTTGGAGATTATTGAGGAAGAGGCTAATCCACAGTACAATTTTAGAGGAAGTCTGAGAGATAGTAGGCCAGATATATAGATATTGTGATTATTACACTTAAGTTTTATGTAATATAATCTTTACAATTCCTTCTGTCACAGTTTTATTACTAGACCTAAGAGAGCAACAAGACGAAGTGGGAGTGGTTGGACAACAAAATAGAGATTCAGAAAATAAGTGATGTACAAGGATCTAAAGGAGGAACCAGGAGAAAGCCCCAGTTGCATAAAGAAGCAATGGTTAGAGGTTGGAAAGTGAGGTGGATGAAATGAAGCAGTATGGTTATGGGATAAATTATATATAGTTTACACCTTCACATACCTGTATGTATATCCATTATGACTAGTCATAACAGAATAATGAATTAGAATGTACCAACAGATTCAGTTCATCATCAGTTTTGTAGGCAAACTGAAAACCATTTGAAGCAGTTTACTAAAAAAAAAAAAACTATAACAGCTCAACATATAGTCTTTGTTTTCCATACTAACAGCAAACCTATGGAAACAAATTTGCGAAAAGAAGTCTGGGATGGATGGTAGTCTGAAACTTCATTGTTCCCACCTTCCCAAGCTCTAATAACAGTTTCTGCTGAAAAAACTAATCCCTCGATGGGCATTTTTTCATCAGAAAAAGGATGCATGGTAATTATGAGGTGGTCTGTTGTCATAGATTGTACCTGTACCTGAAATGCTACTTTGTATTCATTCCATTCTTCCTAAAAAATGAGACAAAAGTTTCCAAAAACCTTAAGACTGTTATAATTCTTAAAAACTTACCAATACCCAATTTTTTACAGGGCTTTTGATCTTACACAAATTTGAAAATGATTGTTTATCATTATGATAATCCTATTACTATTATTATTACAGACTTAAAGTAGATCAATAGGAAATCATATGCCAAGTTATCAGTCTAAGACAAATATTTTTTACACTGATGTAGTATCAGGTTTAGGAATTACAAGAATCATTTGAATTGGGTCATTGTATAAATGTATTGCAAGACTGACAAGTAAAGCAAGCTTTGCAACTCAACATTTAGAAGTTCATTTAACTTGATCATAAAATAATCATTTTGAAGCCTTATGAACTTGTTTCTTAAGCTTAAGAGACAGAAATTCAGAGATTTTAGAAGTCCAAATATCAGGCTTCTATTGGATCAGTTTGGGAAAGGTTTCCAGTACCAGTTATAAGACCAGACTTTAATGACCGAAAGAACAATAGCAATGGTATCTAGCCCATCACTGATGTATCCAGTTCCAAAAACAAACCACCACATGGGTCTTGAAACTTTGCCATGTCTCAGGGATGGACTCAGTGAAGCTTGGAAGCCAAACAAAAGTAATGGAAGTTAAAACAAAGGGAGAACTGTTTGTAGACTTCCCACTTGAAAGGCATGAAGGAAACAGGGAATCTAACCTCAATAAGTGAGGCTGATGTAAGCTTTATGGGGATGAATCTAAGTACAAGTGAAGAAAAGATCAGTGAAGTTCTAGTGATTCAGTGGTTACAAAAAAAGTATAACTAAGTCTTATCATATCCTCATTTATAGGCTTAAGGTACAGAAAAGAAATATTTCCCCGTAGTACCTGGACAATACTAATTGTTGAATTGCGATTCATACATTAGTCAGTTACCTTGGGTGGTAGAGTTAAGAATGTAAAAATAAAAATTTCAAAGTAAAATGGAGCAGGGATAAGAAATTTTTTTATTTGCAAAACTGAAAATTTCTCTGCTGTTGACAGTATTAGTTAAGGGGGCCGGCCGGAACCACTATATCAGTGGTATAGGGCGAAAAATGCAAAGTCATGAAAAAATTCATGGAGCTTCATATGGCAATTGAGAATACGTATACGAAATATTTCGTCAAAATTCCTCTTACTTTCGTAGTTACAAGGTAATTAGTAAACATAACTCAATAAGCCTAAAACATTCATCGTACAAGAAAATGCAATATTTCTTCTGTTATCGTAAATTTTGATAATTATTGGCAAAGAAATTGTGAGAAATGGCATCTGTAGAGATTCCCTGGCTCGCAGAAGCGAGTATCTGGTTCAACCATATGATGAATCAGTGCGACCATAGACTTCAAGTAGATTACACGTTCGAGTTTCACCTCGTGACTTTCGCTTGCTTTCACGTATGTTTATGTATGTTTTTTGGCAAGAAGTTTCATCATGCCAATGAGGAAAAGAGACAAGGAAAACATCTCGCTAACATACAGACGAAGAAAAATCGCTCAAGCATTATTACAGAATATCATAATATACGCGTAGTTAGTGAAGAGGGAGGGGAGGGTTGCTTAGTAACGCCCCCTTCTTGCCTGACAGCACACGTCACACTATGCCCAAGGCTACGATCTTTGAGCAAAGAGATCTTCATTTATGATAAATAACATAGTTTGGTTTTTTAATACCCAAAATGGACTATGAAATTCATAATAATCATGATTTATTAAATTGTCTTTTGTTTTAAAATAAAAAGAGAGTACATCTTCGGTTTTCACCTGTGACATTCTCTTGCATTTATGTTTGTTTATCTTTGTTTCGGCAAGAATGTCATCATTCCAAAGAGGAAAATACAAGAAAACATCTCGCTAACATACAGAAGAAGAAAATTCGCTGTAATAAAGCCGAGTTAGTGAAGGGGAGAGAGGGGGTTACGTAGGAAGGAGTGGCCCATCTTGCCTCAAGCAGTGCCCCAGGCTACGATATATGAGCAAAGGGATCATCATTTATGATTAAATTATGATAAATAAAATAGTTTTGGTTCATTAATACACAAAAAAGAAATATACATTCATAATAATCAGTATTTATTAACATTGTCTTTTATAGAAACTACGAGGAAAACTTTGAACGCCCGTATCTCAAAACTATACTTATTGACCTTCAAAATCTATCTTCTCACTAGTTTTAAAGCCATAACATTGGAATTTGGTATATAACTCAGAAAGACATTATAGAACAATCAAATAGAGCCCTTTTTTCCAATTTTTGTTTCGTACCTTTTTTTATACATTTTTTTCTCGTGATTTATAGGGTTATTTTTTTACCATATTGAAAAATTCATATCTAGCAAAAAAATGACTTAGAAAAAAAACTCTCCATTTGATTGGAGGTCTACATCAGGTCTATATATGGTAGTAATCCCAGGTCTTAATATTAAAATATCAAGGGAGGAGATATATTGAAAAAGTGGTTATTTTCAGGATAAATGGGCCCTGGCGTCACAAAACCGAAGGTCAGAGGCGAAAATTATATGCGGTTTGGAGATGTCCCAAGTCACCTTATTAAGTGGTATGAATGTCAAAGTCCTGTCGTTAAAAAACGGCATTAGGGCCGGCCGGGCCCCCTTAAAATAAGGAGATCTGAGAAGGTGAATGACTTCAAATAAGATTTTCCATTGTATAACCATTTATTTTCTAATCAAACTTAATCAAGCTTCTAAATAATGAATACTGTATGGAGATAAGGCAATTCATGAAGAGGGAAATCTCTGAAAACTTGTTGAATATGTACAGCTATGTAATTATTAAGTAGTTTTCAGTGCATATATACAAATCACTAGACCAACTCCTACTAAAATATTACTGCAAAATATATTAATTTTAAAATAATCTTTATGCTCCACAAATACAAAGTTCGTACTTACTTATATAATAATTTAAAAGGAAAACATGAGGTTTTTTAAATTGTATGGATACTGAGCAGCTCCAAGTTAGCTACATTCCTTCACCTTCTACTTCTGCTGTAGCTTTATTGAAAAACTCTTGTAAGGCAGGTGATAGTTTGGGTTCTTGAGATTTATCTTTACTCCAGAAGTGAAACTTTTCTTTCCCACTTGGTTTCTTTGATGGCTCTTTTGATTTTTTCTTTGTCTTATCTTTCTTCCCTGGGCAGTATTTGTCAAAATCATTTTGCCAATCTTGGAGGGCCAAGTCTAAGTTGTCATTATCACTATCATAGTCACTTATATCAAGATCAAAACTACTTTCATCGTTGTCATCATTACTATCTGGAATATCTGGCAAGGTACTTGACTGATCCTCAGATACTTCCTCAATGGGAGTCTTCTCTTTTGGCAGTGGCTTTTCTGTTTCTCCTCCTTTGTTATGCATTTCTGGAGCCTTGTCAATTTTTTGTTTCCTTTTTTCACTCTTATCGTCATCTTCAGATGTTTTCACCATACTCTTTCTCTTCATCTGTACTTCCTTTATGTAAAAATCTAACTTATCAATTGGAACTATTTCCTCAAGCTCATCTTCTGGATTCACGTAAGTGGAAACCTTTTCCAGTTTTGCATTGAATTTAGTAACTTCTTTGGTAGATGATTTTTTACTTTGCTCTACTTTTGTCTGCATGATCTGAGAATTTGTATTACTTAAATCAACTCTGTTTTTAACAGAACCTTTTTTCACACCATCTGATGGTTTCCCATTGGTAGCTAGTGACATGGTTTCTGTGCCATTTTTTTCACATTCATCTACAGCTTGATTTGCCACTGTAGTGTGTTTTTGCACAGGTGGTTTGCAGGATGTATCTTCAAACACTGGGACACCATTAGCTCTTTTATTTTCTGCAGTCTCTTGTAATTTCCCTTGAGATTTATTTCCCTGAATAGAAGCAGCACTACAAGTTTTTGGCATAGTATTCTGAAGGTCACTTTTACCAGAACAGTTTTTGTGATGACTCTGCTCAGTTTTTTCCATATTTTCTACAGTGTTTGTACCTTTTACTGCAGTGTTTGTACCTTTTTCCTCTTCAATAACATCATTTTTCAAAGCCATCTCATCCATTCCAACACCATTATTTAACAAATGATGTAAACGTGGATCTTTCATGAGCATTTCTTCTGAGTACTTTGGTAATGGTCCAGATGGAGGAATATACCCTTCCATAAGGGTAAGTGAAGATATTTGGGGTTCTGAACTATCATTTCCTTTATTTAAACCATCAGATTTCGTGTTGTCCAAACTTCCAAAATCTGAGAGTCTTCTTTCCAGCTCAGAGACTCGACTTGCCAAAACCCTGCAGAAATTTTTTTTTACATCAGAAAATGAATCAACTTTACATTATTATAGCACATATTTTAGTTTGTGGTATATCATAATCAAGAATTTCGTACATTACTATGTACATAATAATATGTTTATATGTATACCAATGAAGTGTGGATGAAGGCTCAAAAACTATACACATATATTTATGAGGGCACACTCTTAAAACAACAAAGAAACAAATGCCAACAAATGGCAAACACGAAAATAAAAAAAATAATAAATAAAACTACTCACTTGTTTGCTGAACGCTGTGTACGTAATGCCCGGGAACGCTGATTGAGTGCATCTACAAGGGCAACACACAGGGATTTCAAATCGGTTTCTGCTGCTCCACCTACTTCACCTCGGTAATCACGGAGAAGCTCTCCAACTATGAAAAATAGCAATATGATTTATGACAGCAATGTGTAAAGTGTTTTGTAAAATTAGATTAAAGAACAGTACTTGCTAAACAAATGAAAAATAACTCATTTTTTACTATTTAAAATTGAATCAGCTGCAACAATATCTATAGTACATAATTTTAAATAACCACTAAAAGTTTTCCTAAAAAGAATAAGACATACGTACTGCATATACTGTATAATTACACCCATTTATTCCATACATTGCATGTTATATACTAATAAATATACTTTACATAAAAAAACCATGAGAACAAAACTAAAAATGCACTTCAAAGCTTGGATTTAGATCATAATACAAGACAGGTACGTACACTGAAATTATCTAAATTTAAAAACAATCAAGTTTCATTATCAAATGTCAGTTTGAGAGAAAGATGGGGGTGAGAGTAAAGAATGAATGCTCACCTCATCTTACCATTCAGAATTGACTCTTTAGTCTCTTAAACTGAAGATCAAAGCCATGAAATGGCTCACCCTCAAACTCGTGTACAGTGGTCCCCCCCGTATTTGCAGGGGATGCATACCAGACCCCCATGCATAGTTAAAACCCACGAATAGTTGGAACCCCTATTAAAATGCTTAAAACATCCTATTTTGTTAGTTAAAATCCAAGCAAAACCTATTAAAAAATTTTATACCACGTTTTTTTTAAATAGTTTTATCACAAAAAATGCATTTTATGATGAAATTGATAAAAAAAAAACAGGAATTTGTGGATAGTTTTCATAGAAAAATACCACAAATAGGCTAATTTTCCGGGAATAATGGGGGGAAATGCTCCAGAGAGAAATCTGCGAATGTGTGAGTCTGCAAATCTGGAGAACAGGAATACGGGGGTCTACTGTACTTGTAGTTAGCTAAGGTCTACCAGCCATAAAGCAACAACCCATCATATAAGCATATAATGGTATGTTTCTTTGAGAAAACTAAAATGGTATTTCCTAGCTTTATAGCTATCTTCAGCACATAAATAAAATATGTCAAGCGTCCACAACTATTCATTTGATGCAAGGGTAAAAGTTCCCTATAGGGTATTGGAATCTATTGGATTTTTGACAAGTCACTTTATATCAATTCCAAAACAAACCTCCTAACATTTGCACTATTAAATCTGGAAAGTATTACTTAAAACATAAAGCTGGTGTCATAAAACAGATTTTGACGTAGGAAAAATGACAATTTGTCGAAAATTGCATTTTTCCTAACTATACAAACCTGAGGTCCTTTAACAATAGGAAGTAGCTAGCGGCAGCTGGAACGGTCGTAAGCTTCGAACAAGGGGAGAACGGTAGTTAACTGCTTGTCCGATCGTCGCGCGCCGCGCGACTGGGAGGTAAACAAATCACTTTTGCTTTTGGCCCATGCAAAATACGCAGAGTGAGGGGTGGCATGAGGAGGGACTATATGTAAAGGACCTCAGGTTTGTATAGTTAGGAAAAATGCAATTTTCGACAAATTGTCATTTGTTCCGATACGTAATACAAACCATCGGTCCTTTAACAATAGGAAGACTCACTTCTTGGTGGGAGGAATCTGAGTCTTTGATGAACAGACTGGTGTTCGTCCATCCCTGGAATGCCTCCCTGGTCGTAAGAGCGAGGGAGGGATCCAAGCCTCTGTCCGATTGATCGGGGTGTGCACCGCAGGATCAATGGTCAGACCTCTGGGCCGAGTACTAAGAGAGAGGCAAGCGTATCTCTTCGTACCAGCATTGTAAGAATTTCTTTCCTGTACATGAGCAAATATAAGTAATGGGTTTGTCTCATGTAGGCATCCACTTTCTCCCCCTTGTTGGAGAAAGTGGTGGATATACACTCCTATCTCTAGTTAAAGATATAGGATGGAGCTCTGTTGAATAGCTTACCTGCATCTGACTCCCTTCCAGCGTGGTAACGACCGTATCCCTCTGCCCACAGGTAGAGGTAGAGAAAGATGGTGAAGAGAAGCCAGTCCACTCTCATTTCGCACATTCATTATCCCAGTCATACCAGGAATCGATGCTGTTCTGCCTGCTCGGGTGCTGGGTAAGCTTACACAACGTGTTGAGCAGCCACCACAGGTCCCAAGGAAAAAGTATCCAAGGACTTGGGGGAGGGGGCAATATCCCGAAGGTAGAAGGACGTGAAGGTGGTCTGGTTGGCCCAGACACCTGCCTTCAGGACCTGCGCCACGGAGAAGTTCTTACGGAACGCTAAGGAGGGTCCGATACCTCTGACTTCGTGGGCTCTCGGTCGGAGCGTACGGATGTCGTCGCTACCATCAGCCTCGTACGCTCTCCTGATCACCTCACGTAGCCAGAAAGAAAAAGCGTGTTCTTGGAAACTTCTTTCTTGGTAACCCAGTGCTAACGAAGAAGGCGTCGACACTCAGGCCTGAGGTCGAGTTCTCTTCAGGTAGCGCCGTAGCGCCCTCACAGGACAAAGCAGCATCTCATCCGCATCATTATCGGTGAAGTCCAGAGGGAGGGGATCGTGAAAGGACTCGAACCTGTCGTCAGGGATCGACGGATTCTGGAGTCTTGGCTACGAAGTTCGGGCAAGAAATCGAGGCGTCACAGATCCCCAGGCCTCTGGTGTGTTTAACATCATAAGAAAGACCCACATGTATTCCCCTACTCTCTTCGCCGATGCCAGGCCCCAGCAAAGAAGAGGGTCTTGAGGGTTCAGATCCCTGTCTGACGACTCTACGGGAGTGGCTCGAAGGGTCTTCGAGTCAACTCCTAAGGACGAGAGTCACATCCCACGCAGGGGGCGGGGGCCTGAGTTCCCTGGGTGGGCAAGACCTTTCGAAGCTCCTCATTAGCAAGGAGATCTCAACGAATTCGAGATGTCCCAGTCCCCGTCAGTTTTAAGGACGAGAGCCAGGGCAGCTCTATCCTTTAACTGTGGGTACTGAGAGGAGCTTCTCTCTGGCGTAAGAAACACGAGGAAATACGCTACCTGCTGAAGAGTGGCTCTGAGAGGAGACAGACCCTGTCTACGACACCAACCACAGAAGACGGGGCGGGCCCACTTCCCCTGGTACACAGCTGCAGAGGACTGTCGGACGTGTCCAGCCAGCTCTGTTGCTGCGCTACGAGAAAAGCCTCTCGTTCGCAAGAGATGGTGATAAACAGCCAGCCGTGAAGTTGAAGGGACTGGACTGCTTGGTGGTTACCGTTCTCGTGTGGCTGGGCTAGAAGTTTGTGCAACTGGTAGCTCTCTCGGTGCGTCCGCAAAGAAAAGAGCCAGCAGGTCCGGATACCAAAAACGGCTTGAGGCCGTTTGGGAGCCACTAGGATCATTCTGAGATTTGGGGAGTACCAGGCGCTCGACTGATCACTTTCCGAATCAGACAGAAGGGAGGAAAGGCGTAGGCGAAGAGGTTGTCCCAGGGGTGTTGGAGAGCGTCCTCTGCAGCTGCCCATGGGTCCGGCACGGCTGAAAAAAGAAAACCCTGAGTTTTCTGTTTTGTGCCGGGTGGGCGAACAGGTCTACGAACCCGGTCGCCCCCACAGGTTTGAAGAGCCTTTCCGCCACGTCTTGGGTGTAGAGACCATTCGGTCCCTATCACCTGATCCGACGGCTGAGCTTGTCCGCTACTACATTCCTCTGCCTAGAAATGTAGCGTGCTGACAGCTCTATCGAGTGAGCCGTGGCCCACCCCTCGTGCACCTGCACCGTCAACTGATGGAGCGGAAGAGACACTAGCCCCCCCTGCTTGTTGTTGACATATGCCACTACTGTGGTGTTGTCGCACATCAAAACCCACTGAGTGTCCCCACCAGCGGTCCTGAAACTCTCGGAGAAGCTTGAACGCCGCCTTGAGTTCCAGGACATTGATGTGAAGGTGCTTTTCGTGATGGTCCCACACACCTGCAGTCAGCAAACTCCTCCAGGTGTGCGCCCCATTCCCTCCCCGGTCGATGCGTCTGAGAACAGAAGCATCTCCGGGGGGGGGAGTGCGTATGGGGCAATCTCTTAATTGAGGTTCTTGTCGTCGAGCCACCAGCTAGGTCCTGCCTCACTTGTCTGTGAGAGCCACGGGAAAGTAAGGAGATCCTTGGCCTGAGACCAAACTCTCCCTTAGCCTCCACTGGAGAGACCGCAGGTGAAGACGCCCGTGAGGGACTAACTTCTCGAGTGACGACCAGATGGGCCAATCACGGACTTGCCTTTGCTGTGCTTGGCCTGTTCCTGCCGAGCAGGAACCGCCGGCTGCCTCCCTGATTTGCTGATACGCAAGTCTGCGGGGAAAAGACCTGCCCTGCTACCCGTGTCTATCAGCATACCCAGTACTTCATCTTCTGCTGGTTCGAGATCGGACTTCTCGTAGTTATCCACGATCCCCAGATAGCGACAAAACTTGAGGATCGATCTCTGTCTGTAGCAACTGCGAGCGGGAGCTCGCCAGGGACTAGCCAATCGTTGAGATACCTCAGAAGACTATCCCGTGCGGAATGGGCCAAGCTGACACCAGAGTGAAACACTCGCGTGAACACCTGTGGGGCGGTTGAGAGACCGAAACAAAGTGCCCTGAATTGGTACACACCGTCCCGTCGAAGATGAAGCGGAGGGTACTTTTCTGGCGGAGGACTGATGGATGGGGTATTTGAAAAAATACGCGTCCTTCAAGTCCACTGAAAGCATGAAATCGTTCCCCACCCCTGATCGGTCGAGCACCGAGCGTGCCGACTCCATCGTGAACCCGCGTCGTGCGAACGAAGCGTTTTCAGGGGGGAGAGGTCTACTCACCGGAACGCCCAGCCCCCCGATGCCTTCTCCACTAGGAAGAGGCGGCTGTAAAAGCCCGGTGACGTCCTCCACATTATTCTACAGCTCGTTTTCGCCAGCATGGTCTTGATCTCCTGTCGAAGAGCGTTGTCCTTTGCTGATCCCCGGACCATAGGTCTGTAGATGGCGGTTTGGAGATGAGGGGGGGCCGAGAACTCGAAGGGTAGTAGATACCCTCCCGAAGGACGTCTACTATCCAGTTCTCGGCGCATAGCGCTGCCAAGTCGCCCAATGGCTCGCCAGGCACCCCCCACCTTCCGGCAGCAGGTGTGGGGGGAACGCCGTCCCTAGCGTTTCCCTCCTCGTTTCGACTTCTTGCACCACCTCCTCGGGGAAAGGAGGTTGGGAGGAGGGCTGGTTACGGCCTCCCTCTAGCAGAAGTGAAACAGCAGAGTCTTCGCACGGGGCTTGGACGGTGCAAAACCGTCTTCGCCGCCGTGGAAGCGCTAGCCAAGCTCTTTGGCTTGGCCGCGCAGTCGCTCGAGATTGCCCAGTAACCTTCGAGGGACTGCCTGGTGAACTAAGCGGTCACTGTCGTCAGTGCGCCGCCTTTCCACCGCAGCGTCCCCCACCTCTCTCCGGGAAAGAGAGCTGGGGAACTCCTAATGGGTCCATTTCGAAGGCCCGAGTGCCGCTCACGCCCGGCCCCCTTGGTCACTCGGGTAAGGACTGCGTACCCTACGTCGGAAGAACTAAGTTGGCCCACAGGTTAGCAGTCTGATGGCGAGGTAAGAGATCGCTCTTCCTCCAGACTGGCACAGTCTCCTAAAAAGAAGCGTCGTCTTCGAGAGCAGAACTCCCCGGAGCCGGCCGCTACTTGGATATTGTTGAGGGACCACAAATCCAACCAAGAGACTGCCTGGAACGCTGCCATAGCGGTAGATTCCAGGGCAAGTGCCTCCTGCTTGCGAGAACCATAGGTTCCTCCACCTCCGACAGGAGCTGCTGCAGGGACACACCTGGAGTCAGCCTCGCAAACTCCGGGTTAACCTGTTTTAGGCAGTATTCGGGTCTTCCGAAGGCACGTAGAATCGCCTCTGACGCTGTTAGGGGGAGGGGGGGAAGCAGCTTAGAAGACCGTCCGGATTTCAGCGAGTCCTCCCGTCCTGAGACGAGATTTTCTCCACCTGATCCAGGAACTGAGTCTGCAAGCTCTGATCGCGGTAACCCCACCATCATTTTGGGTTCCCTCTTGGGACCCCAAAAATGATTTCGAGCCGGGACGTGGCGGGGCTCTGCGGTGGTAGCGGCGATCCTTCCGCAGGGTCATTATGCGGGGGGGGGGAGCTGACGAATCAGCTTAATGACTTCTGCAAAGTTCCTCTGTATCTCGGGAGTTACTGCGTCTTTGTGGAGTAGGGACCGTCCAGTCCCTCCAGCAAGAACAGGTCCCGCGATACTCCTCCTTCAGAAGGAGGAACAGCGACAGACCCCTGACGGTCGCCTCCAACTACTTGCGCGTATGTTCTGGTCGGTCCTAAAACCGTGCCTGAGCCATACGGCGTCATAGCTGGGTCACGAGCGGCGCACCTCTCGTGATCACTCCTCGGTACCTCGCTCCTCCCGGTATAGCCCGAGGAGGTTGAAGGTACGGGAGAGGCAGACCTGACGCTCCCCCCTCGCTCGCTGGCAGGACCAGCGTGCGTGGAGGGCTGCTGCTGATCGTCAACCCGCGGTGGCGATCGAGCAGCAGGCCTAGCCTTGCCGCTCGCCTGGGGCCGGATAGGCTCGCTGAGAAACGTCGAGACCGATCTCTAGCGTCAGGCGAGCTGCCGCTGGTCACCGTCTCCGCCCGGTCCCTACGGGAGCGGCGGTCAGGTGACCTGCTAGGCTCTCTGTCGCGTCGAGACCGGCCAGCATCCTCTCGGCGCGTCGAGCCGCTGGTACCAGCCGTGGCTGGTACCGGCGGCCGCGGGGACTCCTTCCTCGCCTCAACCCGTGGCTGGTCAGCGACCGTCACGCCAGTCCCGAGCAGCCAGTTGATCGCTGCGGAGAGCGTCCACTGGCCTGGCGAGAGTCGTGTGCACGACTCTCGCCAGTCTTCTGCTCCGCGCCGCTGTCTTGACGGCGAGCGAGCTCGGACGTCAAGACTTTGGCTGGACGGTCTCCCGTGGAAGAGCGTCCACTCGGTACTTCTCGCGAACGAGAAGCGGCCGAGACGGAACCTGGTTTAGCGGCAGAACCGCTAACACCAGGTGAGGACGCACCAGCCGAGGCTGGTGCACCTCTGGTCCCCGTCGTCTTCTTCTTTGCAGAAGAAGAGACGGGCCCCGTTCCCGAAGGAACAGGAGGACCAACAGAAGAGCTCCCCGACTCGCCTGAGCGAGCCGGGCCCTTAGAAGATCCCGAAGGAGTCTTCTTAGGGGGGGAGGAGGCAGCCTTCTTCTTCTTCGGCTGTTTAGCCTTTAGAAAGTTGAAGGGGAAGAGGAGGCAGCAGACGACGAAAGAAGAACGACGAAGACGACGACATCTTCCTCTTCTTCCTCTTCTTCTTCGCCAGGCTCCGCAGGACAGACGTCAGGTCTTCCATCCAGGAGAGAGGGGCCGGGGAGTAGCCGAAGCAACAGGGCCCGACTGCATCTGCTGGAAAGGACCTGAGACTGTGACAGCACCACCAACAGCAGGAACAACAGGAACAGGTCCAGGAACAGCAGGAACAGCAGGAGGAACATCATGCGCGTTATCTGAAAGGGAATGAGCAGCAGGGACAGCAACAGGTACGGCAGGCACGGCAAGGTACCACAGGAGAGCCAGGCGTCCTGTCGGCAGCTACCGTCATCCTCGGCACTGGCGGCAGGTCCAGGGGGGTACTCTTGGGGCAGCGGAAGTCCGGGGTCGGCAATACAAAGAACCCAGGTGGCGGTGGCACCGTCCTCTTTGGTACGGCAGCAATCGGTTTTTGAATTGCAGCCGTGGGTGTCACCGACATTACATGTGGTGTATACACCAAGTGCGGTGGCATCTCATATGCTGGTGTAGATATTGTGGTGGTAGTAGTGGTTACCGTACCATGAGTGACCACTGCCGACCCCGCCAACCGCTGAATCAACCCCTGTATGCTAGGCACTCCCTGCAGTCCCAGCGACTCCCACACCTGTCCCAGGTCGTCCTTCGCTGATGGCACACCTGCGGAAGCAACAGTCGGGTTAGTTAGAGGGGTTTCCTCACGCCTGGGGGGAGAAGAACCCCACCCAGAGCGGACGGAAGACCCCGAGTACAACTGGATGTCCGGGTAGCGGGCGCCCTCCTCCACACTCGACGGATCGAGAGAGGAGAAGGACTCCGCTACCCCCCCGCAGGGGAAGGCGCGAAACGTGGGGGCTGGCCGGGGGGCAGGAAAGAAGACGAAGTGTCCGTTACCAAAGGAGTCACTGGACTTTCCGATGACTTCTTTGGCGGCCTAAGTCTCTTCCTGCCCTCGTACAGAACCCACTGCGCCTCGGACCAATGCATACATGTTACACATGGCTCGTTGCGGGAGCATTCTCGCCCCCGACAACGAGTACAAACTTCGTGTGGATCCACATCCACAAATGATCTGAATCCGCCGCATCTACGCCCCTCCAGCCCGGGACACACTCTACGGGCGACTGGGGGGCGCGGCGAAATCTCCATTTCTTGATCACTCATTATTCAATGAAAAAAGAAATGCCAAAGTACATATACTCTCAATCACACTAGGAAAAAGAGGGCTGATACTCAAAGCAAACGACAAAGCGGGCAGAGCGATGACGAGCACGTCCTATCCTCACACGGCCAAAAGCAAAAGTGATTTGTTTACCTCCCAGTCGCGCGGCGCGCGACGATCGGACAAGCAGTTAACTACCGTTCTCCCCTTGTTCGAAGCTTACGACCGTTCCAGCTGCCGCTAGCTACTTCCTATTGTTAAAGGACCGATGGTTTGTATTACGTATCGGAACAAACATATTTTTGTTAGTCGCTGTTGAGTCCTCAAAGGAGTTACCCTCCACCATGAAGGGTAACTCCTTTGAGGACAAAATAGCGACTACGCTATCAAAAATATACAATATAACACTGCTACACTAGTCTTACATTTTGGTATGAAATGGATTTATGTTCCTGTACACTTAAAGGTTATTAAATCAGTAATGGGACTGTGATAAATTCAATATTTACCAAAAAAGACACACACATTACCCTGAGGTGGTGCAAAATTTCCCATTTCTTGGATGAGAGCCCCCATCACTCATATCCCTTCCCCCTATTCAGTAGTATGTAGTCAGGACAAATACCTAGTTGTTAGTTGTGAAAAATTGGAGAAGCTGAGAGGAGAGAACTTTGCATTGTAAGTACTAATCAGTTTGTATGAAATATTTCTTTACAAACTAACATTTGTTTCACCACAGAGTCATCACTTTTAATCAGCCCAAATCAAATTTTCATGGGATGAAAAGAGCCACCTATGAGCTGGTTGGACCTGTAAGATCCATCAGACTTTTGTGGCTTGTGCTTAGGTAAAGAGAAAGAATGCAGTGCCACCATCAGTTGATTATATCCTTCAGTTGTCCCTCATCTTTACAAATAAACTTTCATATCTGTGCTAGTGTCTAAAGTGATACACTGTACAGTAGTGACAAACTGGTGGTCCTAATTTTGCACCTAATTATTCCTTCTCTGGATGGGTATGACTGCTACCAATCTCTCAGTGTAAAAATATGGAACATTCCCATTGCTACAAATTAATGTTTATGATCTAAACAAATAAGTTACATAACTGCTATTGTTATGTTTTATATTGCTACAGCAAATTACATTACACACCTCAAAATCTACTAGTAGTAGATGACAAGAAAGTACAAGCAGGAAAACAACACAAAGCAATAAAAAAACTGCAAGAAAAGATGTCTATGTCCTTTAAAATCAGCACCATTTAGAATATCTTTCTGAAAGCAAGAAGCAAATACCACACTACAGCATTAAAAAAACAAAAAATTATACCTTGTTTAGGTGTTACAATAAGGTTCTCAGGAGTGCCTAACTTGATTGTGCCTTGAGTTCTGCACTTTTCAAGTGCATTCTAGGAAGGCAGCATGAAAAGAGAAGGCTGAAATTTAGGAACTACATAATCAGTAAATAAGCATGGCCTAACAATTTCATTTAATTACTGGTTGCCTGAAAAATAAAATGCTGGCCCGTACCTGTAGGAGATAAATCTACAAAGTATTTTTGTTCAACAAATTCACCTTAAAATATCAGACATATATATATATGGTACAATATTAATTTTTTACCTTGTATTTTGAAGCATTACTCCTGATAAGATTCTTTTCTTCCTCTGTTTGCTTCAATCTTTCCTGCAAATACCTAGAAAATATTGAGTATTACTGTTGGCTCATATTACAATGATCAAACTTATAGGCTACAAAGTTTGACATCAACCAAGACCAAGAAAAGCATAAATGACAGTTTCATAAATTTGCAATGACAGTCAAACCTCAGATTTCATACACCATGATTTTCAAACAAATTAGTTTTCGTAGAATTTTTTCCACAAAATTTCTACTCAGGTTTCATACATCTCGGATTTCGTACTGAGCGCCCAAACAAATCATCCCATGTTCTCTCATGACCCATTTTGCTTTTGTGCTGGTTGCTTTTTGTGCTTTTTTTATTTGAGAGCAACTACTAAATAAGCCATCACAGGGCCAAAGAAAGTTCCAAGTGCCAGCCCTTCTGTAAAAGAGGCGAGAAACAGAAGAATTCGAAGCAAAGTGTTGGAGGATGTTGCATGCTGATCTCAGTAAGAAAATGCCTACAAAAAGCCCTGCTGTTAGTGAATTTAATGCCAGCAGAGGCTGGCTTGAAAATTTCAGAAAGCAAATGGGCATACATAATGTGCCTATTTCAGTGATTACAGAAATGTTTGCAAAGTGGAATGATGTAAAAAATGTTGAGGAGGATTATCATCTCAACAAGAAGATGTAATCCATGTCTCCAACATGTTTAATGACAATGCCATGTTTCACATTAGGCAAACTTTAAACAGACACCAGAAACAAATGTTTCTGGACAGTTTCATTGTGTGATGGGTGTCCAGTGAATCTCAAGCCAATTCTGATGCCAGTAAAAAACAAAGAGAAGTAACCCCAGATAGGTCCTTGATATCTGAAGTCCTTCTGGAGCGGGTTCCTCTTCCAAACAATAAGTTCTCCTCCTCCCTCTCCCCTCCTCTCCATCTTCCATAAACTAACAAGTGTCTTCCATGAAGGCAAGAGTAATGTTGAATATTTATTCATCCATTTCATTAGCCATTTATATTTATTTCTCATTGTTTTCTGTATGTAAAACTGTGTTTATTCTCTATAAAATTATATTGTTATAATACAATAAAGTTTCATACATACTTACCTGGCAGATATATACGATTAATGGCCCACCCAGCCTCCCCGCAAGAGACAGGTGGAAGAGAGAAAATATGATAGAAAACGGGAATGGTTCCTAGTCCTGCCGCCCAGGGCAGGCAGGTAGATCACCTGACCTACCGGTAGCGAGTGGCGCGAAATTTGAATTTCTGTCGGGGACGACGGAGTCTTAGCTAAGTATATATCTGCCAGGTAAGTATGTATGAAACTTTATTGTATTATAACAATATCATTTTCATACAATGAACTTACCTGTCAGATATATACTTAGCTGATTGGCACCCTTTGGTGGAGGGTAAGAGACAGCTAAAATGGATTAGACAGGTAAACAACATATGTTGTAGGTATAAAAGAAAAACCTTGGTTCCTACCTGATAGGTGGTAGACTTCGTGGCTGTAGCCCGGTAGTCTGCATCACCTCAAGACTTTAGCGAGATATGTGATCTATGGCTAAGAGTTCTTGTGGGTCTGTCGATGGGTATATGAACCGCTTACTCGGCAGAGCCTGAAAGGACTTTGTCAATGGGTACTGGACCACTTCTATGACAACACACCTTATGAAGGAGCACACAACCAATCCCGACCACCTGATCCTAACCACCATGTTAGTATAAAGAATTGTTCTGAGTTATCCCCGAACTCATTACAAACAACACATAACTCGAAACTAATACGCATTCATACAAAAATTCTCAAAAAATTTTTTTATAATACTCCTCTAAAAGATATCACAAGAGTTCCTTACTGAACAACAGTGACTGGCCGCCAATGCAGCACCGAGCCCTCTTTGTCAGCAGAAATCTAGAACATATCTAGTAGAAGGTATGTACAAAGTTAAGGATTGGTGTTTACTCCCATACCCAGTATCGTATCCGCCGATACGAAAGGCCCCAGAGAAAAACATTTCTCGTAGGTCACGCGAACGTCTTTAAGATAGTGAGATGCAAATACCGAATTGCACCTCCAATATGTCGTATCAATGATTTTCTTTAGCGACATATTCTTCTGAAAAGAGAGAGACGTCGCCACTGCTCTAACTTCATGAGCTTTTACTCTTAAAAGCGGAAAAGAGTCGTCAGGACAGAACTTGTGAGCATCTGTAATGACGCTCCTTATGAAGAAAGCTAATGCATTCTTAGACATGATTCTTGTGGGGTCCTTAATCGAACACCAAAGACCTTGCCTAGAGCCTCACATTTGTTTCTTCCTTTGTAAGTAGAACTTCAAGGCTCTTACAGGGCAAAGAGACCTTTCTGTTTCTCTACCCACTAGACTCGATAAGCCTTTAATCTCGAATCTCTTGGGCCAGGGATTCGAGGGGTTTTCATTTTTTGCTAGAAAAAGTGTTCTAAACGAGCAGAAGGCCGAGTCTCTGTTAAAGCCGACTTCATCTTCAAGGGCGTGAAGTTCACCAATTCTTTTGGCTGTCGCCAAAGATAGGAGAAACAAGCATTTCCTCGTTAAATCCCTAAACGAAGCTAAATGAGGAGGCTCGAATCTGTCAGACAAAAGGAACTTGAGAACTACATCCAGGTTCCAGCTGGGAGGAGTTAGTTCCTTAGATTTTGTTGTTTCAAACGATCTAATCAAAGTCGTGCAGATCTTTATATCAGCAAATCTCAGGTCTCTGTTTCTGAAGACTGCCGAAAGCATCCTTTGATAGTCGATACAGATACTGATAGTCGATACAGATAAGTGAGAGTCCTCTCTCAGGAACAAAAGGAAATCAGCGATTTCGGTTATAGAGGTACTGGAGGAGGACAACTTCTTAGACTTACACCACCTTCTAAAAACCTCCCACTTAGACTGATAGACTCGTCTAGTGCAAGCTCTGCGGGCTCTAGCGATAGCGCTTGCAGCTTCGCGAGAAAACCCCCTCGCTCTGACAAGTCTTTCGATAGTCGAAAGGCAGTCAGAGCGAGAGCGGGGAGGTTTTGATGAAACCTCTCGAAGTGTGGCTGTCTGAGAAGATCCATCCTTCTTGGAAGGGATCTGGGGAAGTCTACTGTCCACTCCAGCACCTCTGCAAACCAATCTTGTGCTGGCCAAAACGGGGCTATCAGGGTCATTCTTGTTCCGTTGGACGCTACAAACTTTCTCAACACTTGCCCCAGGATTTTGAAAGGGGGAAAAGCGTACACGTCTACATGAGACCAGTCTAGCAGGAAGGCGTCGACCACGAGAGCTCTTGGGTCTTCCACCACTGAGCAAAAGACTTCCAGCCTTTTGGAAAGGAATGTGGCGAACAGATCTACATGAGGAGTGCCCCAAAGATCCCAAAGACTCTGACACACCTCTGAATGAAGGGTCCATTCTGTGTGAAGGACCTGGCTTCCTGCTCAGTCTGTCCGCCCTGACGTTTCTCGTACCCTGAACAAATCTTGTCAGGAGGGAGATGTTCCTCTGGGAGGTCCAAAGTAGCAGATCTCTTGCTATTTCGTATAGGAACAAGGAGTGTGTTCCTCCTTGCTTCCGAATGTAGGACAGGGCGGTAGTGTTGTCCACATTCACTTGGACCACACTGTTTGCCACAAAAGGTTCGAAGAACTTTAGAGCCAAGTGAACTGCCAGAAGTTCTTTGCAATTTATGTGCCAGGACACCTGTGCTGCCTTCCAGGTGCCTGACACTTCTCTCGGTCCTAGTGTTGCTCCCCAACCCTTCTCCGATGCGTCTGAATATAACACTCGGCTTGGGTTCGGAACTTCCAGAGAAATTCCTTGTTCTCTTTTAGAGGGGACAACCACCATTGCAGGTGTGGTTTCATTTCCATTGGAAGGAGAAAAACTGTCGGAGAGAAGTCCGCTTCTTCCAATTCCATTGATCTCCTTAGGAAAAACTGAAGAGGACGAAGATGAAGTCTTCCTAGAGGAAAGAACTGTTCGAGCGAGGAAAGGGCCCCTAGAAGACTTAACCATTCCCTCGCCGAAGTTCATTCTTTCCCTAAGAAGAGAGAAACTTTCTCCAAGCCTCTCACGATTCTCTCTTGCGAAGGAAATACTCGAAAACCCCGAGAATCCATCTGAATCCCCAGATAGACTAAGTTCTGTCTGGGGATCAGCTGTGACTTCTCGAGGTTCACGAGTAGTCCCAACGCCTTTATCAGGTCTAGGGTCAAAGAAAGGTCCTTCAAACACTGTCTCTCTGTTCTGGCCCTGATGAGCCAGTCGTCCAGATATAGAGAGATGTTGACGCCTTTGAGGTGAAGAAACCTCGCCACATTCTTCATCAGGTTTGTGAAGACCCGAGGAGCTGTGGACAGGCCGAAACACAAGGCCCTGAACTGAAAGATCCTTCCCCCCGTCATGAAACGGAGGTACTTCTTCGAAGAAGGGCGAATTGGGACATGAAAATAAGCGTCCTGGAGATCCAGCGACACCATCCAATCTCCTTGATGTAAAACCGCAAGGACTGAGGCCGAAGTCTCCATAGAGAACTTCTCCTTTAGAACGAACTTGTTCAGAGCGCTGACATCTAGTACTGGTCTCCAGCCCCCCGAGGCTTTCGCAACCAGAAAAAGACGATTGTAAAACCCCGGAGAGTTTTGCTCCAGAACTAATTCTATAGCTCGTTTGTCCCACATTTGATCCACCATCAGACGAAGAGTATCCCTCAGTACAGGGTCCCTGTATCTGGCTGACAGTTCCCGCGGAATAGTCGTTAGGGGAGGACTGTCCTGGAAGGGGATAAGATATCCCTTCCTGATTATAGACATAGAAGAGGCGTCCGAGTTTATGAATGTCCAGGCGTCTGCAAATTCGAGAAGCCTGGCACCCACTGGTGTTTGGAGGTTGTGTCTCACTTCCCTTTCTTAAAGGGACGGGAAGAAGCTTTACCTCTCCTCTTAGAGGGAGCTCTGGAGGGAGGGCCTCCTCGAAAGGGCTGAACAGTAGAAGTCGGTCCTTTCTTGTCAACCGCAACTAGGGGTCTCTTCTTCCTTGCAGTGTGAAGGAGAAGATCCTGTGTCGCCTTCTCAGTCAGTGAGCGAGAAATGTCCTTCACTAACTAAGAAGGAAACAAGAAGTCTGACATGGGAGCGAAAACCAGGGCTGCTCTCTGTGAGGGAGAAACCGCCTTGGTTAAGAAGGCACTATAAATACTCCTCTTCTTAAGGAGTACCGCTCCAAAGAGAGAGGAGACTTCTCCCGATCCGTCTTGTACTGCCTTGTCAATACATGACAGAATACTAAGAATGACTTCGGGGTCTAGACCTTCCGAGTCATGAGCCTTCTTAGACATCACCCCAAGGGACCAGTCTAGGAAATTAAACACTTCCAAAATATGGAAGAGGCCCTTGAGGAGATGATCAGTCTCAGAAATCGCCCAAGTCACACGAGCTCCATTCAAAGCGTGTCTACGCGATGAATCAACCAAGGTTGAAAAGTCCGCTTCAGCCGACGCAGGGAGAGAAAGGCCCATGTTCTCCCCAGTTCGGTACCAGACACCTCTTTTACCAGAAAGTATGGCTGGAGGCATACAGAAGGTGGTTCTGCCCAGATCCTTCTTCGACAACATCCACTTGTCAAGAGACTGTAGAGCTCTTTTCATAGAGATCGTCGGTCTCATCTTCAAAACCGACGAAGACTTCGGTACTATCGCACTCGAAAACAGTGATCGAGGCGAAGGAGGAGCCGCAGAAGTCAACGAATCTCCATACTCTTGCAAAAGAAGGTCCGTCAAAACTCTATAGTTAGAGAAGCCTTCTCTACCGTTAACCTCGTCTTCCGAATCTACGTCCACACCGTGATGAGAATCGGCTTGAAATACGAGAGGATCTTCACCAAGTTCTCTCTCTACTGGCGACAAACTCCTACTAGGAGAGGGACTCATAGAGTGAACAGATTCTCTCTCAAGTCTACTAGTAGTCTCGCGTCTGCTTGACTTCTCACGCCTGGCAAGCTCTTCGCGCTTGGCTGGCATCTCGCGCCTGGCTGACGCCTCGCGCTTGTCTGGCGCCTCGCGCTTAGCTGACTCCTCGCGCCTGGCTGGCGCCTCGCGCCTGAGCGTATCCTTGTCTAGAGCAACTCGCTCGGATAGCTTCTGACGCCTGAAAGAATCTTCGCGCCTGGAAGACGTCTCGCGCTTGTAAGGCTCTTCATGCCTGAAGGACGCTTCACGTCTGGCAGGCGAAAGAAGACGAGACTTCTTAATAGGAAGTCTAGCGTCCTTCTTGCAAGGGGGATCCCTCGAAAGAACTCCAACCAAAGAGGCTAACTGTTCTTGTACAGCTAGCAATATCCTGTTGGAAGCCACACCAACGTCCTCTTCAATAGAAGCATCAGGAGAACTCGAAGGAGTGCGATCCTCAACTACCGATCGAGGAGGCGTCGAGACCATCTTAGCCTTCTTGATAGAAGAGGGGGCTTCCTCCGAGAAGCGCTCCGGGCTCGAGTCAAACGCGCGTTCTTTCCAGTGCCTTTTCAGTGGCCTAGAAAGATCCGAGTCCTTCCACCCTCGTTTAGGTGAATGAGAACCAGACGACGAGAAACAATCTCGTAGGACGCTTCTATTAAAGCGGTCCTGAGCAGACTGTAGCGAAACAGAACCTGCTGAAGGGACGCCTGACCGTTGGGAATTCACCACAACCTCCGTACGACTTTCGACTTTCCTTCTCCTCTGGGTATGTGAGTTTGGAAGAGGTCTAGGCCTGGGAGCATCGCAGGGACGGTCAGACGCCCCCTCCACAACACTGGAACACTCACTTCACTAAGTAATTCACTATCACTTCCTTACCTTGCATCCGGCCGCCATTTTTGTCTTCATCTTACGAAGAGTAGCCTTCAGATTGGCGATTTCAGAAGCCGAATCCGAATGCAAAGCCTGTGAGGGTTCAGATACATAGGGAGAATCAAAATCATTAATAACAGGAGAGTTAGACTCAGAAAAAGGCTCAATAGGCCTTGTACTCACACCCTTTTGTGCAGCCCGTCTAATTCTATCCCTCTCTAACTTCTTCAAGTAAGAAGTTAGAGTCTTCCATTCATTAGCATTCAACTTTTCACACTCAATACAGGTGTTAGCTAAAGAACAGTCAAACCCCCTACACTTACGACATACAGTGTGAGGATCAACCGAAGCCTTCGGTATCCTCACCTTGCAGCCTACATTCACACACATACTCACACTAACACTTGAATCAGACATTCTATCAGAAAAATCAAAAGCAAGTCCAAATCCAGTCCACGGTAGCGAATGCCAAAACAACGATCCAGTACGTCACCAAGAAATCCAATATAGATGATCAAAAAGTCTTGAAAAGCGAATTCCAGTCAGGAGGTAGTAACAACAATGTTGATACCACCGGCGACAGAGAAAATATGATAGAAAACGGGAATGGTTCCTAGTCCTGCCGCCCAGGGCAGGCAGGTAGATCACCTGACCTACCGGTAGCGAGTGGCGCGAAATTTGAATTTCTGTCGGGGACGACGGAGTCTTAGCTAAGTATATATCTGACAGGTAAGTTCATTGTATGAAAATGTATTTTTCAAAAATAGTTTTGGGTGCCTGGAACACATTAATTGGATTTTTATTCCTTATGGGAATTATTGTTTCCTATTTCGTACATTTTGGACTTCATGAGACGTTCTGGAACAGATTACGTATGAAAACCAAGGTGCTACTGTATATAAAAAATGTGTATACTATCAGCAAATGGTCAGAAAAAAAGGTAATTACCACTACATTATATTTTTTCTGTTCACACCTAAATGAGGAAAAAATCTCTACAGCACATAATAACCATTTCCCACTTCAGTCACTTTACAACAATTAACAAAGCAAATTAATCAGCTGAAGTCGAACAGAACACATTATTTATTAACTTAACTGCATGGCCCAATGCCTTTTATTCTTCATCTATTCCCTTTAGTCTTTCCATATCTGGCCATCCAACTACTTTGTTTACCTTGCAGCAATTTTCATTTCTTTTTTTAGTATAAATAAAGAGTGGGTGCTCTAGCCCAGGAAAATCAGAGTGAGTGGTGGCATGAGGTGGAACTATATGTAAAGGACCTCAGGTTTGTCAAGTTAGGAAAAATACAATTTACTACTTTCAAAAATTGTGATTTGTTCTGACACGTTATACAAACCCTTGGTCCTTTACATAAGGAAGACTCACTTATTGGTGGGAGGAATCTGAGTCTTGTGAACAGACTGGTGTTTGCCCAACTTGGGTTCCCTCCCTTGTCGTAAGAGCAAAGGGGGGAACCTAGCCTCTGTCCAAATGATCAGAGTGAGAACTGCAGGATCAGTGGCCAGACCTCTGGACCAATTCATAAGAGGGAAGCAATCGTACCTCTTATAAATAGCAAGCAAGAACTTATGTCCTAAGTAAGAAGCCAAATATAAAGTACAGTATTGGGTTTGTTTCTTACTACTGTCCGGTTCCCCACTTGCTAGGGAAGGGACGGATAAACGCCTCTATCCCTAATGAAAGGGATAGAATGGAGCTCGATTATGTAGCTTACCTGCACTGTCATCCTGTCCAGCATGTGACGACTGCTACCCTCTGCCTGCAGAGAGAGGGAAGAAAAGATAAGGAAGAGGAGCCAGTCACACTCTCATTCATTCTCCATTCATGAGATATCACAAGGATGAGATGCAACCTTGTCCTGTTCAGGAGCTGGGTAAGCTACACAACTTGTTGAGCAGCCACCACGGGTCCCAAGGAAAAAGTGTCCAAGGACCTATGGGCAATATCCCGAAGGTAGAAAGAGGTGAAGGTGGTCTGGCTGGACCACACCCCTGCCTTCAGCACCTGTGCGATGGAAGTGTTCTTGCGGAATGCAAGGGTTGGACCAATAACCTCTAACTTCGTGGGCTCTTGGATGAAAGGTACTGGTGTCAGCACTCCTCTCGGAGTCGTACGCTTTCCTGATCACTTCACGAAGCCAGAAAGAAACAGTGTTCTTGGACACTTCTTTCTTGATCACCCCGGTGCTAATGAAGAGGCGTCAACACCCAGGCCTGAGGTGTCGAGTTTTCTTCAGATAGCACCGTAGCACCCTCACAGTACAAAGCAGCATCTCTTCCGTATCATTACCGGTGAAGTACTCCAGGGAGGGGATCGCGAAGGACTCGAACCTGGCGTCAGGGACCAAAGGGTTCTGAATCTTCACTACGAAATCCAGGACGAAATCGAGCTTAACTGATCCCCATCCCCTCGAGTGTTTAACATCGAAGGAAAGCCCATGAAGTTCTCCTACTCTCTTTGCCGATGCCAGGGCCAGCAGGAAGACGGTCTTGAGGGTCAGACCCCTGTCTAATGACTCCCAGAGAGGCTCGTCGGGTCTACGAGTCAAACTCCTTAAAACAAGAGTTACAACCCACCCCAGGGGCTTGAGTTCCCTGGGTTGGCAAGACCTCTCGAAGCTCCTCATTAGGAGAGATATTTCCATGGAGGAGGAAATATCAACTCCTCGCAGCTTAAGGACTAGGGCCAGGGCGGCTCTGTATCCTTTAACTGCAGAGATAGAGAGGAGCTTCTCTCGGTGAAGAAAGATGAGAAAATACGCTACCAGCTGAAGAGTGGCTCTAATCGGAGAGAGACCCCGTCTACGACACCAACCACAGAAGATGGGCCACTTTCCCTGGTATACTGCTGCAGAGGACTGTCTGAGGTAACCAGCCACCTCTGTTGGTGCTTGGCGAGAAAAGCCTCTCGCTCGCAAGAGATGGTGGATAACTGCCAGCCGTGAAGACACAGGGAATGTACTGCCTGGCGGTACCGTTCTACATACGGTTGACACAGCAGGTTGTGCCATGGGGGAATCTCTCGCGGTGCCTCCAAGAGAAGAGCCAGCAGGTCCGGATACCAAATGGCCTGAGGCCATTTGGGTACCACCAGAATCATCCGAAGATTGCTGGTGACCAGCACCCTGCTGATCACCTTGCGAATTAGGCAGAACGGGGGAAAGGTGTAGACTACAAGGCGGTCCCATGGGTGTTGGAACGCTTCCTCTGCAGCCACCCATGGGTCCGGCACAACTGAGAAGAAAACCTGAAGTTTTCTGTTGTGCCGGGTGGCAAACAGATCCACTACTGGACACCCCCACAGGTTGAAGAGCCTTTCCGCCATGTCTGGGTGAAGAGACCATTCTGTCCCAATCACCTGATTCTGGCGGCCGAGCTTGTCTGCCACTACTACATTCCTCTTGCCTGGAATGTATCTGGCTGACAGCTCTACCGAGTGAGCTACGGCCCACTTGTGCACCTGCATCATCAACTGGTGTAACGGGAGGGACACTAGGGCCCCCTGTTTGTTGACGTATGCCACTACCGTGGTGTTGTCGCTCATCAACACCACCAAGTGTCCCATCGTCGTTCCCGGAATTCTTGGAGCGTGAGAAATGCTGCCTTGAGTTAAGGTGCCTGTTGTGATGGTTCTACACTCCTGCAACCAACAACCCTTCCAGGTGTGCACCCCAACCCTTGGTCGATGCATCTGAGAACAGAAGCATTTCCGGAGGGAGTGCACAGGGGCACTCCTATTAAGAGGTTCCTGTCATTTAGCCACCAGGCCAGGTCCTCCCTTGAGAGGAACCAGGAAGAACTGTGGATCCGTGCCTGTGACCAGCACTCCTTTAATCTACATTGAAGAGACCGCAGGTGAAGACGCCTGTGAGGGACTAGTTTCTCTAGTGACGACAGGTGACCAATCACGACTTGCCACTGCTGAGCTGATTGTTCCTGTCGTGACAAGAACCATCAGGCTGCCTCCCTGAACCTGCTGATCCGTGAGTCTGCAGGGAAGACTCGTGCTGCTACCGTATCGATCAGCATGCCCAGGTACTTTAACCTCTGCTTGGGTTTGAGAGCTGACTTCTGGAAATTTAACACGATCCCTAGATCGCAGCAGAAGTTGAGGAGTTTATCTCTGTTCTGTAGCAACTGCGAGCGGGAGCTCTCCAGGACCAGCCGATCGTCGAGATACCTCATCAGACGTATCCCGACCGAATGGGCCCAAGCCGACACCAGAGTGAACACTCGCGTGAACACCTGTGAGGCGGTTGAGAGACTGAAACAAAGTGCCCTGAATTGGTACACTGTCCTATCCAGGATAAAGTGGAGGTACTTCCTGGAGGACTGGTGGATGGGGATTTGGAAATTCGCATCCTTCAGGTCCACTGAAAACAGGAAATCGTTCTCCCTGATGGAATCAAGCACTGAGCATGCCGTTTCCATCGTGAACCGAGTCTGGCGAACGAAATGGTTCAAGGGAGAGAGATCTATCACCGGTCTCCCGCCCACCGTAGACTTCTCCACTAGGAAAAGTCGGCTGTGGAAACCCGGTGACTGATCTCGCACGCTCTCCACAGCTCCTTTGCTCAGCATAGTCTTCACCTCTTGTGTCAGTGCTACGTCCCTGGCAGAACCAGGAACGTACGTCTGTTGGACTGGGTGTGAGGTGAGGGGTGGCCTAGACTCGAAGGGCAGTAGGTATCCCTTCGAAGGACATCCACTACCCAAGTCTCGGCTCTGTAGCGCTGCCAAGTTGCCCAATGGCTCGCCAGGCACCCCCCACTTCCGGCAGCAGTTAAGGGAGAACGCCGTCCCTAGCGTTTCCCTCTCTTCCCCTTCCACTTAGCCCCTTTCCCGTGAGAGGAGGCGGCATGAGAGGAGGGCTGATGCTCACTTCTCGAAGTGAAAGAGGAAGGCTGGGTCTTTCCTCGCGCTACCCTCGATGGTGCTGACGTCTTGGGAGCGAAGGACGCACTAGCTAAGCTCCGAGGCTTAGCCACAGTTGACTGCCCAGAAGTCTTGGTAACTGCCCAGTGTACTAAGC
Source organism: Macrobrachium nipponense (assembly GCF_015104395.2). Classification (NCBI taxonomy): domain Eukaryota; kingdom Metazoa; phylum Arthropoda; class Malacostraca; order Decapoda; family Palaemonidae; genus Macrobrachium; species Macrobrachium nipponense. The sequence continues at coordinate 55,399,333 of NC_061089.1, forward strand.
GGTCAGTCCTTAGCTCTCCAATTTTCCACCGCATCGTCCAACATCTCTCTGGGAAAGACAGAGGAGGAACCCAGCAACGGTCCATTACACAGACCCAACTTTACCTCGTGACCAGCCGCCCTGGTTACGTGAGTGAAAATAGCGTCCCTTCTCCTCAAAACCAGGTTGGTGGCCATCTGGTGGGCGAGGTAGAAGATGGCCCCACCTCCAGAGAAGCAGAGTCTCCCGAACACCGAGTCCTCCTCAGAAACTAAAGCTCCTGAGGAGGCTGTGACTCTGGATACTGTGAGGGACCACAGATCCAGCCAGAAGACGGCCTGGAAAGCTGCCATGGCAGTGGATTTCAGGGCCGATGCCTCTTGCTGCGAGAACCAGAGGTTTTCCGACAGCAGGTGTTGAAGAGGCACTCCCGGAGTTAGCCTAGCTATCTCCGGATCAACCTGCTTGGTCGGCAACGGGTCTGCTGAAGGCCCATACGCCACTGACGAGGCAGAAAAGAGGGAAGCACCTGGTCTGACTTGCTGGCCCTGAGTGAGGCCTCTTGTCTGGAGGCAAGGGCGATCACCTGGTCCAGCACTCCGTCGCTCTGGGTTCCTTCTTAGGGCCCCAGAACGACTAACCTCAATGGAGGGTGAGAGGGAGCAACCACCGATCCTTCCTCGAGGTCGTTGTGCTGACGAATCAGCGCAATGACCTCTGCAAAGGACCTTTGTATCTCGGGGGTGATTGTGTCCTGAGGCGATGGACCGTCAGATCCACCCAGGCCGATCACTTCCTGAGACACTCTTCCTTCAGGAGGAAGAACCTCGCCAGACCCCTCGTGGTCTCCTCCAACCACTTGAGCATACGATTGGTTTGGTCCTAAGACCGAACCAGGCTCGTAGGCTCTCGTGGCCGGACTGTAAGAAGCACTCTCCTCATGGTCACTCCTGTTTGCCTCGCTCCTCCCGGTGTAGCCCAAGGAGGTTGAAGGGACAGGTGAGGAAGACCTGACACTCCTACCCTGCCTACCAGCAGAGCTGGTAAGCTGGGAGGACTGCAGGCGATCGCCAACCCACAGTGGCGATTGAGCTGCAGGTCTGGACCAGCGGTCTCCCTGCGGAGAAATGCTGGACCGAGGATGGTAGCGTCGGTCTCGTGCGTCAGGGGAGCTGCTACTAGCTGTGTGAGCCGTCCAGTACCGGTGGGAGCAACGGTCGGGTGACTGGTAGCGTCCGCTAACTCAGTGAGAGCGAGCACCGTCCTCATGAAGTACCACGGTCCCAGAAGCAGCCAAGGCTGTTCATGGTGACCGGGGGACCTCTTTCCAGCCTCAACACGTGAACGGTCTGGTGGGACCGTAACGTCAACCCTGGGAACCGGACGATCGCTGCGAGAGTGATCGCCGGTCTGGCGAGAGTCACCTGAGCGACTCTTACCATCTTTCCACTCTGTGCCTGGGTCCTGATGGTGAGCGTACTCAGCCGTCTGGATCCTGGCTGCATGATCACCGGTAGGTGACCGTACACTCAGTGACGCTCGCTCGCGAGCAGCTGAGACGGTTTCCGGTCCGGAGGTGGAACCTCTGGAACCGGGAGCGGAGGTACCAGCAGTGGCTGGTACCTCCAGTCCCGTCTTCTCCTTCCCTGAGGAAGGAGAGATGGGCCTCATTCCCAGAGGAACGGGAGGACCAGCAGAAGATCCACCTGTCCCGCCAGAGCAAGACAGACCCTTAGAAGTCTCTGTGCGAGACTTCTTACGGGGGGCCTTGGAAGTTGAAGGGGAAGAGGCGGCAGAAGATGACGACGAAGATGAAAACGGAGAAGACAACGACAAAGATGAAGACGAAGAAGACGACGACGACGACACCTTCCTCTTCTCCTTGGACTACTTCTTTGCCAACTTCCTCAGGACAGCAGACAGGTCTCCCATCCAGGTTGGAGCTGGGGCGGTTGCGTTGGCAACGGGGCCCAACTCCACCTGGCCGGAAGGACCTGCAGGAGCGGCACCACTTCCACAGGCGGAAACAGGGACAGCAGGTACGGCAACGGCAACAGGAGGGCGATCTAAGGGCGAACTCTTCAGGCACTCGAAGTAGGGGGAGGAGCAAGGACAGCAAAACCAGGTGGAGGTGGTACCAACTCCCTCCGGGGCACATACAGCAACGGAGCTTGTACGGCAGCCGAGTGGGTGACCGTGGTCACATGCTGGGTATACACCAGATGAGGCGGAGCTGCATAACCCGGGGTCGACACAGTTGTAGTCGTCCTCGTCTCTACCCCATGAGTGACCAGGGCTGCAGCAAGATGATGGATGAGCCCCCTGAATACTTGGAGTGCCCGGAAGACTCAGCTAGCGCCACACCTGCTGAAGATCCCTACCCGCAAGGCAGACACACCTGAGGAAGCAACAGTCAGGTTAAGGGAGGTGGTTCCAAAGGGAAAAGAGCCATACATGGGAGCTGACGAGGAGGGAGAAAAGATGATGATGTATCCGTCAACCAAAGGTGTCAAGGGAGAGCTTTCAGATGACACCTTGGCGGCCTTACATGGCTTCTTCCTCTTCTTGTACAGCTCCCACTGCTCCTCCGACCAAGAGACACAAACAACACAAGTTAAATCCTGTGAGCATTCACGCCCTCGGCACCTTGTACAGAGAGGATGAGGGTCCATGACATCACTGGACCTGAAAGCCCCACACTTTCAGCCTCCCACTCCAGGGCCCACTCTCCAGTTGGATGGGGGGCGCGAGGGCTTCTCAGATACGTGGGACTGCATGATTAATCCAGTCGATGCAATATAACTACCAAATACAAAACAAATAAGAGTGCGTAATTACAAACACACAAGTATTCTAAGAAAACAGGTTGAAAGGCAAGTAAGCTTGAAAACAATCTCATAACAGAGGCGGGCAGAGAGGCGAACACACGTCTTCACCCGACGGCGGTTGAAAGCAAAGTGGTATGTTTACCTCCAGTCGGGCAGGACTCCCAACCATTGGACAAACAATTACTGCCGAACTACCTTGTTAGTAAATCTTATGACCAGTCCAGCTGGCGATGAATAGTAATTCCTTATGTAAAGGACCGAGGGTTTGTATAACGTGTCGGAATAAACTGAAATCAACCACCTTGCTAGGCTATTGCAAATGCTTTACCCATTCCCAGTGGCAGTGTGAATACAACACCTGAAGCCCAAAGTTCTTTAGTAAGCTTACAAGAAAATTAACATACTTCACTTCCTTACTTTTCCACAATTTTAATTAAAAAGTCATGCAATGGTTTCCATTACAGGAGAAAATTAATGTTGTAAAATGTTTTTTTGCTATGCATAACTAACCTGTTTTCAGTGATGATGGAGTCAAGATCAACAATCCTTTTTCCTTGTATATCATTTGTTGAGGTATTTGAAAGAAGAGTATTGAGAATGTAATTGAGGCGATGTATTTTATGGCTTGAAGCATCTAGTTCTCTTACCAATTCTTCCCTTTCTTCTACCAGGCCACGTACATCACCCTCAAGAGCTTGACACTATCAAAAGATCAAGATAAGAGGATTAGAAAATAACCCTCCTGACAATCCTGGAAGCTTTGCAGGGTGTACAAAATTATGGCACGACTTGCAATTGCCTATCACTGTTATGCAATCCAGTTTACACAAAATATTAAAGCTTGATAGCAACTTGCATTCAACTATTACTCATGGCAGGTATGTATGCAACAGAATGGCATTTGCTACTAGAACCAATATCAATAAGTAAAGTGGTATGTACTGGTAATCATAGGTGCACATTTCCAATGATGCTATCAAATATAACAGACGTATGGATTAACTTAAAATGCAATCTTTTGCCTACATTTCATATTCCATTCCATTTTTACAGGAAACGTCCAGTTTATCAAGTAGTACTATATTAATTAGTGCAATACAACAAATTCACTTTACACTAAATTTCTTGGGAGATATAACTTTATACATTACGTTTTTTACTATGCGTGCATCAACGGTTACAAATATGAAACTTTTTATACTTTTTTATACTTCTTTAACATTAATTGCTTTATAATGACTGTTTTCTCCTAAGTCACCACTCCTATATGCTATATGACACAGTTTTCTGCTTTCCTGCAGTAACAAACTTATAACTTGTACAAATCACAACCTTTGAGCTTAGAGATTCCATCTGAGATATGAATTGCTCCCGCTCCTGATGAGCAAGCTGGCTATTTGCAGTGACAGCAAGGCTTCGTCGTCTTCCTTCAGCTGTTCCTCGTAAGCGTTGCATCTCTTCTCGCAAAACCTATAAAAACATTACAGTACCATACCACATAATAACACTAAGATATGGTCATCCAAGATGAACACTCTTGCAAGACTGCATGGAAGTATATAACTGTCATTAAACTGACTCCATGTAATGCATATACTGTCATTAAACTGACTCCATGTAATGCATATACGTACTATCTACAAAAATTTCTCAGTTTGAAATGTTATTGTCATGATACAATAAAGTTTTATGCATACTTACCTGGCAGATATATACTTAGCTATAGACTCCGTCGTCCCCGATAGAAATTCGAATTTCGCGGCACACTCTACAGGTAGGTCAGGTGATCTACCACCCCGCCGCTGGTGGCGGGAATAGGAATCATTCCCGTTTTCTAAGACAGATTTTCTCTTCCACCTGTCTCCTGAGGGGAGGTCGGGTGGGCCATACACCGTATATATCTGCCAGGTAAGTATGCATAAAACTTTATTGTATCATGACAATAACATTTTTATGCATTCAACTTACCTGTCAGATATATACTTAGCTGATTGGCACCTTTGGCGGAGGGTAAGAGACAGCTAATCTACTGAAATAGACAGGAAACAACATATGTTGTAGGTAATAAAATTAAAAACCTTGATTCCTACCTGTGTTAGCGAAAGACTTCATGGCTACTGCCTAGGAGCCCGTATCGCTTCAAGAGCCTCAGCGAGGTAGTGACCTCATGCTAAGAGTTCTTGATGGTCTGTTACTGGGGTCTTACCCACTTACGCTTCAGAACCTTAGGATCTTTGTCAATGGGGTCCTATCCACTTACATGACAAAACACCTTGCCTATTGGCATGATCATAGAGCACGACACTAATCCCGATCACCTGATCCTCATTGGGGTTAGTACTACGATTGAAAGGAGTCATCCCCGAACATCCTTTCAAGCAACCCACAACTCAACAACAATATTAAAACTAATTATTAAAAATATTAAAAACAAATTTAAGGATCAGCGTCTGCTCCATTTCCCAGCATAGTATCCGCTGATACATAAGGTCCAAGAGCGAAACATTTATCGTATGTTATTTTAACATCCTTTAAATAGTGGGATGCAAATACTGAATTGCACCTCCAATAAGTTGCTGCTAAAATGTTTCTCATGGACATATTCTTCGTAAAAGAAAGGGAAGTTGCCACAGCCCGGACTTCGTGAGCTTTCACTCTCAGCAGCTTTAAAGAGTTCTCTTGGCAATTCTTATGAGCTTCGGTAATTACATTTCTGACAAAGAATGCCAGTGCGTTCTTTGACATCGGTCTCTTGGGGTTTCTTACCAAACACCAAAGACCTTGTCGACATCCCTGAAGCTGTGTCTTCTTTTCTAAATAAAATTTTAAGGTCCTGACTGGGCAAAGGGACCGATCCAACTCTCTTCCTACCAGAGAAGAGAGTCCCTTGACTTCGAAACTTCTAGGCCAAGGGTTTAGAAGGTTCTCATTCTTCGCTAGGAAAAGATCCTGGAAAGAAATGACAGCCGAGTCTTTTCTAAATCCCACCCGAGAGTCCAAAGCATGCAATTCACTGATCCTCTTAGCAGTTGCTAGAGCCAACAGGAATATGCATTTGCTAGTAAGATCTCTGAATGAGATTTTATCTATAGGTTCGAACCTGTCCGACATCAAGAACTTTAGGACAACGTCCAGGTTCCAACTCGGGGGAATCGACGATCTCAATTTCTTAGTCTCGAAAGACCTGATGAGATCATGAAGATCCTTATTCGTCACAGAATCTGCCGAGGGGACGCCTGATCGGTGGGGATTCTCCGTAACCTCCGTAAGGCTTTCGACATTCCTTCTCCTCTGGGCCTGTGAGCTTGGAAGAGGTCTAGGCCTGGGAGCGAGACAGAGCCGATCAGACGCACCCTCCACTGCACTAGGGACACTTAATTCACTATCACTGTGCTTACCTTTCAACGTCAGCATTTGACGTTCCATCCTTTGTAGCGCAGCTTTAAGATCTGCAATTTCCGTTGCCGGATTTGCAGTCTTAGTACTAGAGGAAGAAGATAGAGGTTTAGGGTTAGGTGTTAATTTAATAGGCTCGTTAGAGCGAGACCTACTTACGCTTCTGGAGGAAGCCTTCCTAGCCCTATCCATATCTAATTTCCTTAAATATGAATTTAAATTCTTCCATTCTTCCTCATTCATATTTACACATTCATCACAGGTGTTAGAAATTGAACATTCATTCCTTCTACACCCCTTACAAACTGTGTGAGGGTCTACCGAAGCTTTCGGTAGCCTCACCATGCATCCCTCATTTACACACTGTCTTCTAACCGTAAAGCTAGAATCCGACATCATGAGAAATATCCAAAACCAAGTCCAAAAAACAGTCCACGAAAGAGTATGCCAAACCAAAGATCCAATACGTCACCAAAATAACCGGCTTAGAAGATCAATAGCGATGAAAAAATATCGAAAATCAAATCAGGAGTAACAACAACAAGGTTTGCTGCCTTTTACGAGCCGATAGAGAAAATCTGTCTTAGAAAACGGGAATGATTCCTATTCCCGCCACCAGCGGCGGGGCGGTAGATCACCTGACCTACCTGTAGAGTGTGCCGCGAAATTCGAATTTCTATCGGGGACGACGGAGTCTATAGCTAAGTATATATCTGACAGGTAAGTTGAATGCATAAAATTGAGATATTGTCACAGGACAAGTGGTTGTCTCTCCCTCAGTCCCAAAAATGAGGGAAAATAATATACACTTCTATATAATCAAATATTAATCAAATAGCTGCACAATAGTGATATGAAGCCAACTTTGTTAACTAATTTTACCTTAATGTCTGCCTGTGCATCATGAAGCTTACATCGAAGTTCAGTGCAGTCAAGACGTAATGTCTTATTTTCTTCCTTAGAAATGGAGAGGAGTTGTGCAAGAGTTCCCTCAGAACCACTTAACATTGCTGAACGACAAGGATCTGAATAAGCTGGCTTCTGAAATAAAGGTAAAACTTACCTCAAGTTACAATGAAGACCAACAAATAACCTAAAATTGGACAATAATATTCATTCGAATACAACAATTTACAAATTTATGATTTTTAGAATGCAAATTAGGCTACTACATGCAGAAGAATGAGCTAAATAAGCCACAGTTATGTAAATATGTAGTACTATGTATAAAACATAAATCTAGATGGAAGATAAATCTAGATGGAAGATTTCTTATTTAGTCAATTCTAAATAAGAAATAAAATTAACATCACTTGAACCTCATCTTTTACATAAACACTTCCTATTGGAAGTTTTTCTTTTACTGACATGTCTGGAAGCTTCCTCTTTCCTGCCTTTTTCTTTGCTTAGTGATTCTACTAAGTGATAATTAAAAAATTCTTTTCACCCTGTAGTGGAGTAACGTTGTTAGTGCACCTCACTTTGTGCACTGTAGGCATTACTTGGTTTATGCAACATCCCTTCAGCCCCTAGCTGCAACCTCTTTCATTCCTTTTATTGACCTCCATTCAAATTCACTTCCATCTGACTTCCCCCCCCCCCCCCCATAAATGACAAATTTGGTCCAAAATTGCATTTTTCCTAACTATACAACCTGAGGTCCTTTATTTTACAATAGGAAGGTACTAGCGGCAGCTGGATAGGTCGTAAGCTTTCGAACAAGGGGTTCGGTAGTTAACTGCTTGTCCGACAGGCGCGCGCGCGCGACTGGGAGGTAAACAAATCACTTTTGCTTTTGGCCCAAGCAAAAACTGCAGAGTGAGGGGTGGCATGAGGTGGGGCTATGTGTAAAAGGACCTCCTCAGGTTTGTATAGTTTAGGAAAATGATATTGTTATGTTACAATAAAGTTTCATACATACTTACCTGGCAGATATATACATAGCTAAGACTCCGTCGTCCCCGACAGAAATTCAAAAAATTTCGCGCCACTCGCTACAGGTAGGTCAGGTGATCTACCTGCCTGCCCTGGGCGGCAGGACTAGGAACCATCCCCGTTTTCTATCATATTTTCTCTCTTCCACCTGTCTCCTGCGGGGAGGCTGGGTGGGCCTTTAATTGTATATATCTGCCAGTAGTATGTATGAAACTTTATTGTAACATAACAATATCATTTTCATACAAATCAACTTACCTGTCAGATATATACATAGCTGATTGGCACCCTTCGGTGGAGGGTAAGAGACAGCTACTATATGGAATAGACAGGTAAACCAACATATGTTGTAGGTATAAAAAAAAAAACCTTGGTTCCTACCTGATAGGTGGTAGACTTCGTGGGTGTTTGCCCAGTAGTCTGCATCACCTCAAGAAACTTAGCGAGATATGTGATCTATGGCCAAGAGTTCTTGTGGGTCTGCCGATGGGGTCTTACCCACTTACTCAGCAGAGCCTAAAAGGACTTTGTCAATGGGTGCTGATCCACTTATATGACAATACACCTTATGAAGGAGCACACAACCAATCCCGACCACCTGATCCTAACCATGTGTTTAGAACTAAGGATTGTTACGAGTTATCCCCGAACTCGTCACAACAACCGTAACTCAAAAACCACTACGCACACATATAAAATTTTCCAAAAAAAAAAAACATTTTACTCAACTAATTGGATATGACAAGGAATTCTCTTATGAACAATAGACGGCCGCCGTGCGAGCCTGAATCCTCCATTGTTCGAAGAGATTCTCGACCATATCCAAACAGAAGAACAGTATATACATTTTAAGGTTAAGGATGTCGGCTCCCGTACCCAGAATCGTATCTGCCGATACGATAGGACCTAGAGAAAAACACTTCTCATACGTCACACGCACGTCTTTCAAGTAATGAGATGCAAATACTGAGTTGCATCTCCAGTATGTCGTATCTATAATGTTTTTTTAAGCGACATATTCTTATAGAACGAGAGAGACGTCGCAACCGCTCTTACTTCATGAGCTTTTACTCTCAGGAGTTGTAATTGTTCGTCAGGACAGACCTTATGAGCGTCCGTAATGACGTTCCTTACAAAGAACGCCAGAGCATTCTTTGGACATCAGTCTTGTGGGGTCTTTGACCGCGCACCAAAGACCTTGTCTAGAGCCTCCCAACTGACGCTTTCTCTGAAGATAGAACTTCAGAGCTCTAACCGGGCATAGAGACCTCTGCTTCTCTGCCTACTAGACTCGACATTCCTTTGACTTCGAATGACCTAGGCCAGGGATTCGTGGGATTCTCGTTTTTTGCTAAAAAACAGGGTCTTAAACGAGCAAATAGCTGAGTCTCCCTTGAATCCTACTTTATCCTGCAGAGCTTGTAATTCACTAATTCTTTTTGCCGTAGCTAAAGATAAAGGAATAGATGCATTTTCTAGTTAGTAGTCCCTAAACGATGCCAGATGAGGAGGCTCGAATCTATCCGAAGACAGATATTTGAGGACTACGTCCAAGTTCCAGTTCGGAGGTACTGGTTCCTTAGACTTCGAGTCTCAAAAGATCTTATGAGATCGTGGAGATCTTTGTTATTAGCTAGATCTAATCCGCTGTTCCTGAATACAGCCGAGAGCATACTTCTGTATCCTTTATTGTGATACGGCTAGATGAGATTTTACTCTCAGGAATAGCAAGAAATCAGCAATTTCCGCTATACGAGGTAGAGAGGAGGACAACTCTTGGCTCTACACCACCTTCTAAAGACCTCCCACTTCGACTGGTAAACTTTCGTAGTGGAGGTTCTGCGAGCTCTCGCGATCGCGCTTGCCACTTCGCGAGAAAAGCCTCTCGCTCTGACAAGTCTTTCGATAGTCGAAAGGCAGTCAGAGCGGAGAGCGGGGAGGTTTGATGGTACTCTTGAAGTGTGGTTTTGTTTGAGAAGATCCGTCCTTCTTGGTAGGGATCTTGGAAAGTCTAACGATCCACTCTACCACCTCCGTGAACCATTCCTGGGCCGGCCAAAAGGGGGCTATTAACGTCATCCTCGTCTCCTTTTGACGCCACAAACTTTTTCATTACTAACCCCAGGATTTTGAATGGGGGAAAAGCATAAACGTCTACTCGAGACCAGTTTAGCAGGAAGGCGTCTACCATAATTGCTCTTGGATCTTCCACGACCGAGCAAAACACTGGGAGCCTTTTTTGAAATGAATGTACGAAGAGATCCACATGAGGAGTTCCCCACAGAGACCAGAGATCGAGACACACTTCCTCGTGTAGAGTCCATTCTGTATGAAGGACCTGGTTCCCTCCTGCTGAGCCTGTCCGCCCTCACATTCCTTACTCCCTGTACGAACCTTGTCAGCAGGGAGATTTTCCTGTGAGACGTCCAAAGTAATAGGTCTCTCGTGAGCTCGTAAAGGAACGAGGAGTGCGTCCCTCCCTGTTTCCGAATGTAGGCAAGTTGCAGTGGTGTTGTCCACGTTTACTTGCACTACCTTGTTTGTCACCAGAGGTTCTAGGCTCTTCAAGGCCAGATGTACGGCGAAGAGCTCTTTGCAGTTTTATGTGCCAGGACACCTGTGTTGGTTCCCAGGTGCCTGACACTTCCTCTGAGCCTAATGTCGCTCCCCAACCCCGTCTCCGACGCGTCGGAGAACAACACTAGGTCTGGGTTCTGTGTTCTTAGAGAGATCCCTTTGTTCTCTTTCCAGAGGTAGCAACCACCACTGTAGGTGTGCTTTATCTCCACTGGAATGGGAAAAAACGTCCGACAGTTGTCCTGTTTTCCAGCTCCAAGACTTCTTGAGGAAGAATTGAAGTGGACGGATATGAAGTCTTCCTAGAGGGAAGAATTGTTCCAGCGAGGAAAGCGTCCCCAGAAGCTCAACCATTCCTCGCTGACGTTTGTTGCTTCTCTAAGAAGAGAGAGATTATCCGCAAACCTTTTGCGGTTCTCTCTTGCGAAGGAAAAACTCGAAAACCCCGAGAATCCATCCGAATCCCCAGATAGACTAGGTCCTGTCTGGGGGTCAGCTGAGACTTCTCGAGGTTCACAAGCAATCCCAACGCCTTGGTCAAATCCAGAGTTAACTTTAGGTCCTCCAAGCACTGTCTCTCCGATCTGGCCCTGATGAGCCAGTCGTCTAGATACATAGAGACATTCACTCCTTTGAGATGAAGAAATCTCGCCACATTCCTCATCAGGCTTGTGAAGACCTGAGGAGCTGTGGACAGGCCGAAACACAAGGCTCTGAACTGAAAGATCCTTCCCCCCCGTCATGAAACGGAGGTACTTCTTCGATGAAGGGTGGATCGGGACGTGAAAGTAGGCGTCCCTGGAGATCTGAGACGACACCATCCAATCTCCTTGTCGCAATGACGCTAGACTGAAGCAGAAGTCTCCATGGAGAACTTCTCCTTCTGCACACAAATTTGTTCAGAGAGCTGACGTTCTAGTACTGGTCTCCTAGCCTCCCGAGGCTTTCGCCACTAGAAAAAGGCGATTGTAAAACCACCCCGGGGAGTTTTTGATCCAGTACTAGTTCTATTGCACTCTTGTCCCACATCTGTTCCACCATCGATCGAAGAGTATCCCTCAGCACAGGGTCCTTGTACTTGGCTGATAGTTCCCTTGGTATTGACGTTAGGGGAGGAGTATTCAGGAAAGGGATACGATATCCCTTCCTTATGATTTTCAATGAAGACGCGTCTGCGTCTATCAGTGTCCAGGCCTCCACGAATCCCAGGAGCCTGGCACCTACTGGTGCTTGGAGGAAAAATGTTTCATTTTCCCTTTTTAAAGGGACGAAAGGCGGACCTACCTCTCTTCTCCGGAGCCTTCCTTCTTGCGGGAGGTCTGGAGGTCGGACCACCTCGAAAGGGCTGCATAGAAGTGCTAGGTCCTTTCTTGTCAGATACTAAAGCAGGTTTCTTCTTCCTAGCCGACTGCGTCAGAAGATCCTGCGTCGCCTTCTCAGTTAAAGAGTGAGCCACGTCCTTCACTAACTGAGAAGGGACAAATAGTCGACAGAGGTGCATACAGTAGAGCTGCCCTCTGAGCATGCGAGACTGCCTTTGTTAAGAAGCGCCATACGACCGTCCTTTCTTCAAAAGACCTGCTCCAAATAATGAAAGAGACTTCAAAAGATCCATCCTGTACCGCTTTGTCGATGCAAGACAAAATGCATAACAGGGCTTCAGGTTCGATTCCCTCTGAATCATGAGCTTTCTTGGACATCACCCCAAGGGACCAATCTAAGAAGTTGAGACTTCCAATACATGGAAGAGTCCCTTGAGAGATGATCCAGTTCTGAAATACTCATGTAATTCGAGCTGAATTGAGACTTGGACGCCTTGAAGCGTCAACTAACGTCGAAAAATCTGCCTCTGTAGTAGAAGGGAGAGCGATACCATATTCTCCCCGTCTTGTACCATATGCCTCTTTTCCCAGCTAACCTTGCTGGAGGGCATGCAAAATACTGTCCTGACTAAGTCTTTCTTCGACTTCATCCAGGAGTCTAAGGCGTGTAAAGCCCGCTTCATCGAGATGGTGGGCTTCATCTTCAGAAAAGACGAGGGCTTCTTCGCCTTCGCACTAGAAAAGAGCGAGCGCGGAGAAGGAGGAGCAGCCGGAGTCAACTCGTCTCCGTATTCCTCAAGAAGCAGGGTAGTCAACACCTTATAGTTGGACAAGCCCTCTCTTCCATGATCGTCATCCTCCGAGTTTTCCTCCAACTCGGGATATATCTGAGTTTCCGTTCTCCTTTCTGAACTTTCCTCTTCTGGAGGAGACAAACTCCTGATAGGAGAGGGGCTAAGGGAATGAAAGTCTTTCCTTTTTTTCCCGTTTTGATAGACTTGGAAGGCGTCACAACCTGCGGCTTCTCTTGCACTTTAGAAGACGTCTTGTATGACGCTTCCCGCTCTCCGAGCGTCATGTATGACGTCTCTTGTTGACGTCTTGATGACGCTTCGCGTCTGGAAGACTCTCCGCTCTCTAAGGGCGTCCTACTCGCGTCACAATCTTGGACGGAGCGTCACGTCTAAGATCCGTTGAAATGACGCTTCACTTCTAAAAGACTTCTTTCGTTCTCTTGTCTTACAACACTCTCGTCAGCCCCCGTTCTAGTTCTCGAACTCGAAGCTCCTGCCAGACGTTTAGCAGTTTCACATCTGTCTGACGCTTCTCTTCGAGCAGGTGAGAGAGGACGAGACTTCTTAATTGGAAGCGTCACGTCCTTCCGACGGGGCGCTAAAACTCCCACAAGAGATGACAGTTGTTCCTGAACCGCCATAATGATCTTTCTTGACGCTTCTCCCACGTCTAGTGCATGACGCCTTTCGTCATCACTCGGGGAAGAAGCATGACGGGGTACTTCCTCATAAGCGTCAGGTGACGCTGACGCCACCTTCGCTTTCTTAATAGCAGACGGGGCGTCATCTGAGAAGCGCTCTGGGCTCGAATCAATGTCTTGCTTCATATGACGCTTCAGCGGTCTCGATAAGTTCGACTCCTTCCACCCTCGTTTAGGAGAGGGAGGGAGGGACGAGAAAACACTCGCGAAGGACGCTTTTTCTATAGCGCCCTTGAGCTGGCTGCCATGAAGCAGAGCTAGCTGAAGGGACGTCTGACCGTTGGGGATTCCCCACGACCTCCTTAAGGCTTTCGACTTTCCTTCTCCTCTGGGCATGGGAGCTTGGAAGAGGTCTAGGCCTGGGAGCGCCGCAGGGACGATCAAACGCCCCCTCCACAACACTGATAGAACT
>NC_061089.1:55413776-55442927 GCF_015104395.2 Macrobrachium nipponense
CATGTTTGCCATGATCTCTTCTCTACAGGAAATATCTATTATGTGATAGTAAGGTTTTTAAAGTGCATGTGGTAGGATAGGTATGACAAGTAATTGCTGCCAGCAGCTCATATAGGGGTGCGAAAATAATAACTACAAATAGCAAACCCTGAATTTAACGTTATATATACATGAAATACTGAACAATCATAAAAATGTTATTGTTATAATACAATTAAGTTTGTTCATACTTACCTGGCAGATATATATATAGCTGTATTTTCTGAAGTCCGACAGAATTTAAAAATTCGCGGCACACGCAGTGGGCGGCCAGGTGGTAGTACCCATTCCCGCCGTGGGAGGCGGATATCAGGAACTATTCCCATTTTCTATTCATATTTTTATCAGTGCCACTGTCTCCTGAGGGGAGGTGGGTGGGCACTTTAATTATATATATCTGCCAGGTAAGTATGAACAACAAACTTAATTGTATATAACAATAACATTTTGTTCATGAAACTTACCTGACAGATATATATATAGCTGAATCCCACCTTCGGATGGTGGAAGAGACAGAATAGGATTTTTTTGGGAAACTAAATTAAGTAGATGATATACATCTTGGTTCCTCACCTGTAGCATAGCCGACTTCGTGATTACTGTCACCAAAAGTCTGCTTCTGCTTACTAGAGTTGCCAGCGAGGTAGAGACCTGTAATGCTGGTGCGCTCTAGATGATCTGTCAACGGGGGCGTGACCACAATGTGACTAGACCATATGACCATACTTCTGAGGGCACCGAAGCTAAAACCACCACCTGACCTAACCTATCAAAGTTAGTTCCATAACTTCTAGCTAAAGAAAAGGAACGCGCCTCAAGCGACCAACCCTTCAAAGTTAAAAGCCCACCTATCCCTTTTCTATAGGATAGGATTCGTGTTGCTTCCTGCCCCCAATAATATATCTACGGAAATGTATGGTCCCTAGCGACTTACAGATCTCAAATGTCGTCTTCACATCCCGTCGGGATGTGAAGCGAAACACAGAGTTGCTTCAAAGCTAAAAAAGCGGTGTGGGCACTCAGGATGTTACTGAGTGTCATGCTCTGTTGAAATGCTTCCGAGGCCGTGCCCTCACCTCTTGAGCATTCATATTAAGAAAAAATCTCAAATCTTTATGCAACATAATGAATGAGACCTCTTAAAAGAACTCCTTGGCTATAATGCCAGGGTGTTCTTGGACATGAACCAGTCCTGGTCTTTTACGGAACACCGCAGATTGTCGGGAGTGTGAAGCGAACACAGAGTTGCTTCGCTCAAGCGTGGCACTCAGGATGTTACTGAGTGTCATGTTCTGTTGAAATGCTTCCGAGGCCGCGCCCTCACCTCTTGAGCATTCAAAAATCTCAAATCTTTATGCCAACATAATGAATGAGACCTCTTAAAAGAACTCCTTGGCTATAATGCCAGGGTGTTCTTGGACATGAACCAGTCTGGTCTTTTTACGGAGCACCAGCAGATTGTCTGTTGACCTTGACTTTCTATAGTTTTATCAAGATAAAACTTGAGAGACCCTACAGGGCACAGGACTCTAATGCCCTTGCCCAATAATTTGTGCCATACCCTTGGTCTCCAAGCCTTCGGGTCAAGGGTTAGACAGGTTTTTCGTTCTTATCAGAACGGAAGGCTTAGAGGACAGACCGCATTATGTCCTTTAAAGCCAAAACCTCTGATGATGGCTAAAACCTCACTAACCCTCTTTGCCGTGGCTAGAGCGGTTAGAATATTAGCCTTTCTGGTCACGTGTATTAAGTTCGCAGAAAGGATAGGTTCGAAATGCTTTTGCATCAGAAACTCAGACTACCTCTAAGTTCCATGCCGGAACCTTTGATCCAGAGAATTTCAAGATCTCCACAGACCTCAAAGATCGTGAAGCTTTGTTGTTTGACAGAACCGAATCTCTGAGCCTAGAGGCCGTCAACAACATATTTGCATATTCTACAATAGTTAGGACTTCTAGCTTATCTCATACTTCAGACGGAAAGATAGAACCATAAGGAAATTCACAGAGGTCGAGTTGGAGGAATAGTCATTTCCCTTCACTACTCCAGAAACGGCCTCCTCCGATTGAACACTGAAAATAGGCAGCACTGCTTTGCCTTGGCCAAGAGACTGCCATCTCTTTGAAGATCTTATCGCTATGTACCGTTGAAGACGAAGGTAGGTATTGAATGCAACCTACGTCTTCACAGACGAATCGAGAGAAGGATTCTCAAGATTCTGAACCTGTGTTACAAATGACTGAAAACGCTAACCGCTATTTCATTGCTGTCCGGTGAGAAGTCGTAGTTGCAATGAAAGCGGGGGGCGTTCTTCAGTAATGAAAACCCAGGGGGAAAGCCGCTGAACGAACTGCTTCTCATGGGCTGAACATTTGGAAGTAGAGCTGTCAGGTCGGAGAGTAGGCGATGTCTTTATGACATATCTGTTAATTCGGGATGAACAATGAACAATTGTACACCTACGAATATGAGATATTTTAAAGACAAACTCAGATGTCTGCAAAATCATTCGCATTATCAGTGCGATGCAGCGGGAGACTTGTACAGACTTCTGTTACCGTGCGGTAAACAGTAAAATGAATAAGTCTAAGATATCTCTGTTGAAAATTCTCACAATATCGAAGGCGATGGAA
Source organism: Macrobrachium nipponense (assembly GCF_015104395.2). Taxonomy (NCBI): domain Eukaryota; kingdom Metazoa; phylum Arthropoda; class Malacostraca; order Decapoda; family Palaemonidae; genus Macrobrachium; species Macrobrachium nipponense. Next base: position 55,416,449 of record NC_061089.1, read on the forward strand.
TCTATCGTCACAGCAGTAGATGGTCCTTCATAATTGCGAGAATCCCCTTTAATCAGAGACCTAAGTCCAAGATTGTTGGGCAGAGATAGGTCGGTAGTCAATCAAAGCAGGGGAGATAGAGAGACATAAACAACCGTGCATCTCGGAGGCCCAGCTGATACTGAGCGGCTATCAGGCACAGGCAGTTCAATACGCAGTAGCAGAGCCTGAGCTCCCGCTGACCGTCATCCTGAGTTGCCAGGTAATCCATATTCCACAAAGGAATGCGTTCGGCTAGAACCACCGAGCATAAAAGATATGCTCGAGCAATTATATTTAGGCGAAACGAATTTTCGGTAAATATAAAAGTTGAAATGGTGTTGTCGTGACAAAACCATAAGTATATAAAATTGAAACAAACTCCTGGGAGGTTGCAGGCAAACCCCGAGTTGCAGTTCAATTAGAATACTTCTCGTCTAAGTCGCAATCCGTAGAAAACTAGATATAGCGCCTACCCCTCGGACAATTCAACTGCTTAGTAGAATCATGTCGCGAGGTTAATATACGTAGTATATTTATAGGATTCTGAACAACGATCTCCATCCTAAATTCTTTCCTTCAAGAAAACAAAATAAGGATTGGAGATCGACCACCTTCGATCTCTATCAAAGAGAGTGAAGGAGAAGTCTTCCTCGAAGGAAAGCTTCAATGGTGAACAGAATACTAACTGCCTGAGTTGCCAGCTACTCCCTTTACGAAGGAATAGGGTATGATATTATCGAGCAAAAGGAAACTCTCAAGCAGGCCTATTTAAACGAAACAGAATTCGCTAAATACAGAAGCTGAGTTGGTGTTGTCGTAACAATACCTGAAGAGTTGTTCTTACTCCCGAAAACTCTTGGAAGGTTGAAGGGAGTGTCAAATAAATACATTAGAACAACAGTTCTTTCGGCTTCTATCCGCAGAGGTAAATACGATATGCGTAAATGACTTGACCCATGCGTTAGCAAAATGACGCAAAGATAAACTACATAAGTATTGTAGTAATTTGAACATCAAATTCTCTACTACATCTTTCCTCAACGAGGAAGAGAGAAAGAAAGGGAAACCGACTGTCCACGTTTCTAATGAATGAGACTTTTTAAAAGAACTCCTTGACTCTTTGCCAAGACTCTTTGCCAGAAAAGGGAGTAATATTCGAATAGAGATCATCAAGAGAACCGAGGATCGAAAAGGACCGTTCAATGTTCTTATGATATTGGACATAAGACTTCCTGGATCTAGTCTACAAGTCTTTTTCCTTACTCCCCGGCCGGATGAGCCTCTGAAAATGAATGAGAGCTCTTCCGACTTTGTTAATGAGTTTATCGCTTAAACGATAAAACGTTAAAATCTATGTCAATGAGAACTACCCCATTTATGAGGGGTCCCCCACTTAAATGACAATGGGGAAAACGTCCTGACTTGACAAAACTATTAGCACTTTGCTAATAGGGGAAAACCCTTTAACATGACCGAAAGTCACCCAGGAATCCGAGTATATAATCTTCCGATTCTCAAAGAAATCGATGAAGAGGAAAGAGGGATCGAAGAAAAAAATTCGGTATGTCTCTCCGCTAACTCCGAATCCTTTTTTAAAAATTTCTGTAAAGAAATGTCCTCAACAGCAAATAAGACGCCTTCAACAAGTCTTTTCTCTCGCAAAGCGTCCTGCCGAGCTTCCACCGAAGCGTCCTGGCGAATGTCCACAAAAGCGTCCTGCTGAGCGTCCTCAAAAGCGTCCTGGAAAGCGTCTGCTGAGCGTCCTCAAAAGCTGTCCTGCCGAGCGTCTCAAAAGCGTCCTGCTTAGCGTCCTGCTGAGCGTCCTCAAAAAAAAACGTCCTGCTTAGCTACGAGCGTGTCTGAGCAGAGAACACCAAGTCTTCTGAACGACGTTTCAGAGAGGAACTTCGTTGAGCGCCTTGATGCATGCAAGGCCCGCCGAAGGCGTCCTGGCGAGCGACCTTGCCAACATCTCAATGTTATGACGAACCGCGTTTTGCGTATGACGTTGAATATTTTTAAGGGACGTCCTCATGCGAGTCTCCATGGAGAGCCGCACGCTGCTCCTGAAGAGTGTGAACACTAAAGGAAGACGTATGGCTTTCGTCTTCCGCAAGGTGCTTGCCGAAGCGTCCTGGAGAATGTCTCTACTTATAGGACGTCGAGCACCTCCAAAAGCTTACTCACGTCTAAATTGCCCTTCTTATGCCGCCAGAGGACATAAGTTGTTTGACTGTGCAAAGCAGCTTGCCGGCCGTCAAACTTATCAGCTTGCTTTTGCGAAGTAAAGCGAACGTTACATAACGTATACGGAGCGCCACGAGGAGAGGAGACGAATACTGAGTTGCTCCTCCAAAAGGTGGAATCAAGAATGTCCTTGATTACCAAATTCTTTTGGAATGCTAGCGAGGTTGAAACAGCTCTAACTTCATGAGCGTTCACTCGCAGGAGGCAAATCACTCTTCTGGCAATGAATGAGCCTCCTTATAAGTATAAATATGTATACTAGCGTTCACTGCAGAGGCTCAAATCACTCTTCTGGCAAGATGAATGACCTCCTTAATAATGTATAAATGATGTATACATGAGCGTTCACTCGCAGGTAGGCTCAAATCACTCTTCTGGCAAGATGAATGAGCCTCCTTAAAATGATAAATGATGTATACAGACGTTCATCGCAGGAGGCTCAAATCACTCTTCCGATGAATGAGCCTCCTTAAATGTCCCTTAGGAAAAAAGCCAGTGCATTCTTCTAAAAGGGAAAATGTCTTTACTCTTTTCATCCTCTCGTGACGAGAGAGAGGACTGAAGCGTCCTCTTCTCTAAAGCTTCTTTAGGGGGCGCGAGTCCTTCCGAGAACTCCAACCCGTGTGGGGGAGGACGCCTCGGAGGAACAGAGAAGCAAAACAAATCCAAAAAAAAAAATTCATAAAAAGCCAGTTCGTGCACGTGCTCGATCCTTCAAGGCAGCCTGGTAGCGCGGACAACTGGACCTGCCGAAAGGAAGCCAGATCACCATGAAAAACCCGTAACCCTCCTTCGGCTTTTGACATGCCCTCTCCCTGGTTTCCTGGGAGTCCGACAGAGGTCTAGGCCTAGAGGCGTTATGGGGCCGATCTGACGTTCCCTCCTAACGAGAGAGAGGACGTAAGCGTCCTCTTCTCTAAAGCTTCTTAGAGGGCGCGAGTCCTTCCGAGAGCTCCAACCCCTGCGCGGGGAGGAGGCGCCTCGGAGGAACGAGAAGCAATCCTTCAAGATTCGTGCACGTGCACGATCTTTAGCAGCCTGGGAAGCGTCAACATTGGTTCTGCCGAAGGGACGCCAGATCGGTGGGGAGAGCCCCCGTAACCCTCTTGCGGCTTTCGACATGCCCTCTCCCTGAGTCCTGGGAGTCCGACAGAGGTCCAGGCCTAGAGGCATTATGGGGCCGATCTGACGCCCCCTCCACAACACAAGGGGCACTACACTTCACAACACTGATTGGAAGAGCGAGCACTTAGTCTAAGATTACTTGATGTAATCCTCTAGCAGACACTTCTTCTAGGCCCGTAAGCCAATACCACAGGGTTAGGCAAAATAAAATCTACAGGAGGTTAGAAGGTTCATTATTTTCTAACTTCTGTTTACTGTGGAGGAAAACTCCTGATTCTAACACGCTCTAAAATGCGTACATGAATCCTCCTTCTTCCGTAATCAGTCACACATTACAATAATTACATTGAACTTATGCAAACGAAAACATGTAAACGTCATATATACTAAGCGAGTGTCTACCGAAAGTTCGGTAGCCTCACCTTACCATGCAGACAACAAAGTCTGAAACTAGGCTAACTAGCTTCAGACATCAAATGCAATGAAAAAATTTACGATAGCGTATGCCTAGCCACAAATCCAAGTTAATAATCGAAAGAATAATTAGGATACTTAAGCGGCTAATGAAGTTTTCAAAATCCTAGCGGAGGTCTGTAACAGTTGTTTACCGACCGGCGACAGAAAAAAATATGAATAGAAAATGGGAATAGTTCCTGATATCCGCCTTCCACGGCGGGAATGGGTACTACCACCTGGCCGCCCACTGCGTGTGCCGCGAATTTTAAATTCTGTCGGACTTCAGAAAATACAGCTATATATATATCTGTCAGGTAAATTTCATGAACAAAATGCTTGTTCTACAAGTAAAACAAGTGTTTTTATGATTGTTCAGTATTTCACTATCTCTAAAATGGACTTTCAATGACATTCATACAATTTAATGTTCCACAAAGAGCAGCATATCAAAATATGGTAACAAAGACTTGGATCATACCAAAAAATATTAGAGCAAGAATGTAAATATATCTCATTTTGAGATTGTAAATTAATCAAAATATGTACTCCTCAGCATACAATCACTATAATTCAGGAGGGGTCTGATTGCAAGACATCTAGATCACAGCACCCAAAAAGGGTAGGTAAACTACAGAACCCAAACATGGGTAAGGTGAAGCTTCAAACACAAAACCGCAATCTAAATTTATGGCTGACCAAGCGAGACAAGATTCAGAATGTTGTAACATAACTTAGCTGCACTCGACTCAGTTCCTTAGGGTGGTATCACTAGCTATCTTACAAACAGCCAGTCCTACCCAAAGTTATACAGCACTATGCCCTAATGCCCAAGGTACTTACATGAAATTAAAACTTAGCATATACACTTTGGGCGTTTATCCTGACATTACTCTCCATCTATGAAGATAATACCTACAATCTGTCTTGCCTAGCACAACATAGATAATGCTCATTTCATGATAAAAATTAATAAATAGTATGTATTCACAGCAAAAGTGAAATTTGTATGTGATGTACTTAACAGTGTATTTGATATAAAATGTGTCTACTCTCTTTCAATTTCCATAAAAAGTGGTCTTAAGGTTGCTATATTAACCCTTAACCCTTACTGTCATAAGGCTGTGCACTTATTGCTACCAAAACTGGTTATGACATAGTCAGAGAATCTTATAATTTTTGTACTTAGGCTAAATACATATGTTTTTGTAAGATTAAGTGAAGATCTTGAATACTTAGAATGAGAATTTATGAATTTCCAATATTAATAATAGATACGACTTGCACAAAAACATGGAAATAGTAAGTGAATTTAGCATATCTATTTGCAATAGTGTATGTATATAAATATTGGAGAGATTCTATCATTATTGAATCAACATGACAACTAGAATTCATGGAAACAGTTTGTAAAGGCATCGGCATATGTGTCAAGTTCCATTAAATTGTCAATGATGTAAATTCCATTTGCCACTCCTAGCAATCATTAAAGGTTACATTCATTTCAGCCATAATTATTAAAAATGATATTGTTATGATACAATAAAGTTTCATACATACTTACCTGGCAGATATATACATAGCTAAGACTCCGTCGTCCCCGACAGAAATTCAAATTTCGCGGCACACGCTGCAGGTAGGTCAGGTGATCTACCATCCTGCCCTGGGTGCAGGGATTAGGAACCATTCCTGTTTCTATCCATATTTTCTCTCTTCCACCTGTCTCCTGCGGGGAGGCTGGGTGGGCCATTAATCGTATATATCTGCCAGGTAAGTATGTATGAAACTTTATTGTATCATAACAACATCATTTTCATACAATCAACTTACCTGTCAGATATATACATAGCTGATTGACACCCTTTGGTGGAGGGTAAGAGACAGCTAACATGGAATAGACAGGTAAACAACATATGTTGTAGGTATAAATAAACCTTGGTTCCTATCTGATAGGTGGTAGACTTCATATGGCTGTTGCCAAGGAGTCTGCATCACCTCAAGAAACTTTAGCGATATGTGATCTGTGGCTAAGAGTTCTTGTGGTCTGCCGATGGGGTATTGATCCGCTTACTCGGCAGAGCCTGAAGGACTTTGTCAATGGGTACTGAACCACTTCTATGACAATACACCTTATGAAGGAGCGCAACACCGATCCCGATCACCTGATCCTAACACGAGGGTTCGCGCTCAAATTGAAAAGAGTTATCCCCACACTCCTTTCAAAAACCCCTATAATTTCACTCCTTTCAAAAACCCCTATAATTTCACTAAGTTAAATAACTTTAACTCAAAGTTAAGGATCAGTGTCGGCTCCTTATCCCAGTAACGTATAAACCAAAAGAGAAGGATCTCTCGTAGGTTAACTTGACATCCTTTGTGTAATGAGAAGTCAACACAGAGTTGCCTCTACCGTACAACACAGCTAATATGTCTTATATGACATATTGTTATGTAAAGAAGCAAGAATTTGCAAAAGCGCGCACTTCCTGCCGCTTTTATTCTCAGCTGTTTGAAGGAGTCAAGTCACTTATGAAGTGCTTAGGAGATCTCCATGTTTCAAAGAAGACAGGGCTTTCTTGAAATGGATCTCTCCCGTCTGAAGCCTGAAGCCTGGCAGGAACCTTGCGCCTGGCTGGTGCTTCGCTCTTGGTTGGAGCCTAGCGCTTGTCTGGTAACCTTTCGCTTGACTGGCGCCTCGCATACTGGTTGACACATCGCGCCTTAGCTGGAGATTCGCGCCTAGAGCCTGGCTTGCGCCTGGCTGGCGCCTCGCGCCTGGCTGGCGTCTCGCGCCAGGTTGGCGCTTTGTGCCTGCCTGGCGCCTTGCGCCTGCCTGGAGCTTCGCGGCTGGCTGGTACCTCGCGCCTGCCTGGCGCCTCGCTCCTGCCTGGCGCCTTGCGCCTGGTTGGCTCCTCCCCACTTGCCGGAGCTTCGAGCTTGGTAGAGTCTCGAGGATGTCTGGCAATGTCCACATCGGACACTCTTATCTGTCCGATATGTTCGCATCTAGCGCATCTGTGTCAGGTTGTAGGCCCGGTCTTTCTCCTCATCAAACAATGACAGTGTTCTTGGGGCTGTCTGCCTCTGGCGTTTTTTATGCCTGTTTTGGCATAAGGCTCCTGGTTGGCGCTACATTGTCCAAAAGTCCTGAACATCCACAATAGTAAATCACAAGACTGGAGAAGGGTGGAAGAAATTCTTCCACTTTGAGCTTTGGCCTCTCCGGCAAGGGGAGGTGATTGTAGTCAGCTACATCCAGTATACGATAGGATATCTAACAGTATCAGAGATAAGAGTCTTCCTCCGAGGAGGATCCTTCTTGAGTACTTCCCTTGCTCACGAGATCTCTTCTTACCTGTTGAAGGGCCTTCTCGTTGCAGAATCTTCCCTATCCTTGTCCGAAGGAAGGGAAGAAGCCTGGAAGTCGAAGGAGACTCCGATCTGAGATTGGGAGGACTCCTGATTTCTAGCTCTTTATTGTATCCCTCTGAACACCTTCTGGGAAGCATTTCGAGCCGTCATCGCATTCCAAAGACTGTAGGCAAACGTTTGAACCATTCTACTGTAGATGAAAACGTAAGTACCCTGCCTGGACAACGAAACCTATACTGAAAATATTGATTCAGGATAGGGGGTTTTAGTTCTTTTTGCCAGAAACTATTATGCTGGCAAGAAGGAACCCATTGCCTAGTCTCCATAGAATCTGATGCGAGATTCCAATGCTCAAAAAAAAATTTTTACTTGTCTTCTCGGTCGTTTAGGACCAAGAGAAAAAACAAGAATTCCCTCATAAAAATTTCTCAAAGAAGTTTGATGAGGAGCAGTTCCATCTTGTCCGGGGAACATGAATCTGTGGCCACAAAAAAGATCCCATTAGAAGTACATGATATCCTACTCTTGTCATATTGAGGTATCATATAAGATCCCAAAGATCTTAATCCTCTGCTATCTCCAATTCCCTTTGTAGAGACAGAGTATAGCCTTTTACTGCATTCTTTGATACCAGACATATACAAAGGTGATTCTTCCCTCTGAAATGGAAGAAAAAACCGCTATGTGGTTTACAGAGGTATCGGAAGAGGACAGCTTCCTCATTCCCTCTAGCACGATCTGCAGCAATTCTATGTTTTGGCCATGACTATTGTCATTTACCTTAAAAAAATCCTCTCATTCATGTCCACTTCTGGTCAGTCTGCACGCAGACAGACTCAGAGTGGAGAGGTTGTTAAGGTCCATTTATAATAGATGCTGATAGAATATCCAGACTCTCTTGGAAAAAACTTCCAAAACATGTTGTGAGAAGAACGTGACCTCTGTGAATCCAACCTCTCTAAGGCCAAAATGAGGCATAAAGTATTATCCTCTCTTTCTTTGATGCCCTTTATCTTAAATTCTGCAAAGAATTTATATTTAGGGGAAAAAAGACTAAAGTTTATTCCCCTTGCTAAAAAAAAAATAAAGATGGCGTATATTGCTACCTCTCTTGGTTCGAGAAAAAGGAAGCAGTCTATAGGAAGCCTGTTCGTCTTGCTAAGAGATCTATGAAGAAGACTTTCTGCAGGTTCTCACAACTCTTTCCAATAAATGTTAGACATGTTAACAGTTATTATCGTCGATCGAGAAGGTTCTCTTTGTTAACGCGAACAGGAGCGAAAAAAGAGATTCTCGATGCTCTTTGTGATATGAGAGAGTCGTGGAATTGGCCTAAGTGATTAAATGGGTAACGAAATCAGGAACGAATCTTGCCGTTACCGAGCCTGGTGTCCGAGAGGCTACTGGACTCTTGGGATAATAACTCGCTAAAATGAGAAAATCTTGGATAGTGCTCTTGGCTCACTGCGCCAGGCTGGCGCTTCTGGCGCAGGCGCATTGCGCCAGGTTGGCGCTTCTAGCGCTTCCTTCTAATTCTTTTCAGGTTATGTGCCAGAACACCTGTGCCTTTATGGTACCCGACATCCTTTCACATGTTAATTCTGTTCTTAGTAGGAAAAAATGTTATTGTTATAATACAATTAAGTTTGTTCATACTTACCTGGCATATATATATATAGCTGTATTTCCTGACGTCCGACAGAATTTCAAAATTCGCGGCACAGTAGTGGGGCGGTCAGGTGGTAGTACCCATTCCCGCCGCTGGGCGGCGGATATCAGGAACCATTCCCATTTTCTATTCATATTTATTTATGGCCCTTGTCTCCTGAGGGGAGGAGGGTGGGCACTCTAAGTATATATATCTGCCAGGTAAGTAGTGAACAAACTTAATTGTATTATAAAACAATAACATTTTGTTCATGAAACTTACCTGACAGATATATATATAGCTGAATCACACCTTCGGATGGTGGGTAGAGACAGACTAGGATTTTTTAGGAAATTTAAATTAAAATAAAAGATTAACTTATGGTTCCTTACCTGATAGCAAAGTAGACTATGTGATTACTGTCACCTAAAGCCTGCTTATGCTTTATCAGAGTTGCCAGCCCAGGTGTTGACCTGTAGTGCTGGCGCTCTCTGGATGCTCTGTCAACGGGGCGTGACCACAATGTGACAAGACCATCTAGGCAAACATATGGCAGTAACACAGCAACCTACCACCACCTGGCCAACTAACGCAAAAAACCCCTGATATTAACACTAGGAATGGGAGATTTTCACAGAAGATCTCACCATCACCAAAAAAACACAATAAACTAACCTAACTAAGCTAAGGGATAGGGAGAGAGCTACCTTCAGCCCCCAAAACTGTGTCTGCCGAAATGTAAGGTCCCAAAGAACTACAGTTCTCGTAAATCGTCCTCACATCCCGGAGGTAATGTGAGGCGAATACGGAATTGCTCCTCCAGAAGGTGCTATCAAGAATATCTCTGAAGATAGACATGTCCTTTGGAAGGCAAGAGAGGTAGCTACGGCTTCTGACCTCGTGAGCTTTCACTTTAAAGAGGCTCATATCAGTCTTCTGGCAAGATGAATGACCTCTTTAAATGACGTCCCTCAAGAAGAAAGCAACAGCATTCTTCGACAACGGCAAATCCGGTCTCTTCACCGAGCACCAGAGATTACCTGAGGGACCTCTTATCTCTCTAGTCCTATTCTTACATAGAACTTGAGAGCCACTGACAGGGCACAGGGACTCTCTCTGGTTCTTGACCCACGAGACTCGATATTCCTTTGATTTCAAAGCTCTTTGGCCAAGGATTAGACGGGTTCTCGTTCTTAGCCAAGAAAGAAGGGTTCAACGAGCAGACAGCGCTGTCTCCCTTGAAACCCACTAGGCTACTGAACGCTTGGATTTCACTAACTCTCTTCGCCGTCGCCAGAGAAGTTAGGAAAAGCGTTTTCCTCGTTAAGTCCCTTATAGAAGCTTCATGGAGAGGCTCAAAGGGACTTAGCATCAGATGTTTCAACACCACATCTAAATTCCATGAGGGCGGTCTTGCTTGTGGAATTTTGGTAGTTTCAAACGACCTTAAGAGATCGTGCAGATCCTTATTGTCGGAGAGGTCCATTCCTCTGTGGCGAAAAACGGCAGACAAACATATCCTATAACCCTTGATTGTAGGAACTGCCAATTTTTGCACATTTCTTAGATAGAGTAAGAAATCTGCTATCTGATTCACAGAGGTCGTGGAAGAGGAAATTCCTTCCTTCTTGCACCATGCCCTGAAGGAAGACCACTTAGACTGGTAGACAGCTCTTGAAGAGGCTCTTCGAGCATTAGCGATTGCTCTCGCAGCTGCCTTTGAAAAGCCTCTCGCTCTGGCCAGCTTTTCGATAGTCTGAACGCAGTCAGGGCCAGAGTCGGAGAGGTTTTGGTGAAACCTTTTGAAGTGAGGCTGTCTGAGTAGATCTCTCCTCCAGGGCAACGTTCTTGGGAAGTCCACAAGGAACGTCATGACCTCTGTGAACCACTCTCTTGCTGGCCACATTGGGGCAATCAGAGTCAACCTTGTCCCTTCTGACGCTGCGAACTTTCTCATTACGTCCCCCATGATCTTGAATGGGGGAAAGGCGTAAAGATCCAGGTCTGTCCAGTTCCAGAGCAACGCGTACCACTGCAATTGCCCCTGGGTCCATAACCGGGGAGCAATACAGAGGAAGCTCTTCGTCCTTGATGTAGCGAACAGGTCTACTAGGGGACGTCCCCACAATTTCCATAACTTTTGACAGACTTCCTGGTGCAAGGTCCATTCTGTTGGTAGAATCTGATTCCGGCGGCTGAGAAGGTCCGCCCTGACATTCTGAACCCCCTGCCACGAATCTTGTCAGGATCTTGATGTGCCTTGCGTCTGCCCATAGCAGAAACTTCCTTCGCCAGGAGAAAAAGGGATCTGGAGCGAGTCCCTCCCTGATTCTTTAGATACGCAAGGGCTGTGGTACTGTCCGAGTTGACTTGAACAACCTTGCTTGACAGTTTTTCTTTGAAGAACTGCAGCGACAGGAATATCGCATGCCAGTTCCTTTACATTGATGTGCCAGGCTACCATGTTCCCCTCTCCAGGAGCCTGACACTTCTTCCCCCCCTAGTGTTGCTCCCAACCGGAAGTGGAAGCGTCTGAGAACAACACTAGGTCGGGGCTCAGAAGATTTAAGGAGAGGCCCTCTCGTAACTTCTGGGGGTCGAGCCACCATCTTAAGTGTACTCTTACTTCGTTGGAGATCCTTAGGATCGCATTCAGGTCCCCTTTTGACGTCCATTCCTCCGCCAGGAAGAATTGAAGAGGCCTGAGGTGCAGTCTTCCCAGCGAGACAAAACTTTTATAGTGAGGAAATGGTGCCCAGCAGACTCATCCACTCCCTCACCGAACAAGCTTCTCTCTCTAAGAAGGCTTGCGACTTTCTCTAACCCCAGTCGCTGACGTCCTCCTGGGATGGAAACGCCCGAAAAGCCACTGAATCCATCTGAATCCCCAGATACACGATGGACTGTGTCGGGGCTCAGATGCGACTTTTCGGTGTTGACCAACAGACCCAGAGACTTTGCTAGGGCTAGCGTAAACTGAAGGTCCTTCAGACTTCTGCCTCGACGACGCTCTGATCAGCCAATCGTCGAGGTAGAGGGATATCCTGATTCCTGACGAATGGAGCCACTTCGCTACATTCCTCATAATCATTGTGAAAACCATTGGGGCCGTGCTGAGACCGAAACAAAGGACTCTGAACTGCCAAACCCTGTTGTCCAAGACGAATCTCAGGTACTTCCTTGAAAGAGGGTGGACTGGGACGTGGAAGTATGCGTCCTGCAGGTCTAGAGACACCATCCAGTCGCCAGGTCTCAATGCTCCCAGCACCGACTGAGGCGTCTCCATTCTGAACTTTATCTTTTCTACAAAAAGATTTAGCCTGCTCACATCCAGGACCGGGCGCAACCTGACGACTGCTTCGGCACTAGGAAAATCCTGTTGTAGAAGCCCGGTGACTCTAGGTCCAAGACTTGTTCCACCGCTCTTTTTTCGACCATCTGGTCTAAGAGATCGAAAAGAACACTTTTCTTCTCTCCCTGATAGGATGGAGAGAGGTCTCTGGGAGTTGAAGACAAAGGAGGAGGATGAAGAAAAAGGATCTTGTACCCCCTTGTTCTACTATCTTGAGGTCCAAGGATCCGCTCCTCTCTGCCTCCAAGACTCCGCAAAGAATTCCAGTCTGGCCCCGACTGGTGTCTGAAGGACGAGATCTTCATTTGCTGTTTTTCGGTTTGAATGAAGCTCTTTCCTCTCGAAAAACCTCTCCCCTCCCGAGGAGCTGCTCTCGAGGGGGGGTGCCCCGCGAAAGGGTTGGACTTTCTTCGGGGGTTTGCTGAATGTTGACGTGGAAGGAACCGCTGGACGTCTTGAAGACTGAACCAAGAGGTCCTGGGTCGCCTTTTCTTGCAAACTCTGTGCAAGATCCTTTTACCATAGCCTGGGGGAAAGAGATGGTCGAAAGAGGCGCAAAGAGCAATTCCGCTTTCTGAGCGGGGAGATACCGACTTAGCAGTAAAATTGCACAGCAGTGCTCTTTTCTTCAGGAAGGCAGTTCCAAATTCGAAACTAGCTCCTCCGAACCATCCCTGACGGCCTTGTCCATACATGACAACACGCTGGACAGCTCCCCCAGACTGAGAGAATCAGGACTTCTAGACTGAATGTCCAAAACTCCCAGACACCAGTCTAGGAAATTAAAAACATTAAGGGTACGAAGAAGTCCCTTCAAGTGGTGGTCAGTCTCAACCGGAGTCCAGGTCACCTTAGCAGACGCTAAGAGAGACCTCCTCTGGGCGTCCACTAAACTGGAGAAGTCACCCAACGCGGACGAAGGGACTTTTATCACCACATCCTCCTTGGTCTCATACCAAACTCCTCCTTTCCCGGCGAGTCTAGAGGGTGGATGGGCGAAATGGTCTTGCCCTGATCCTTCCTTCTGGACATAAAGTCTTGAAGTTTCTTAAACGCCCTCTTGGTCGACAGAGACGTCTTCATTTCGACGAATTCAGGGGTCTTTACGGTCTTGGACGACGAAAGTTGTGAGGGAGGAGACCTAGGGGCTGTCGGCTGGAACTTGTCCCCGAATGCTGAACGTAACAGCCTAACAAGAACCTTGTAGGTCCGAGACAGCTGAAGCTACCGGCTGTTCTTCTCTACGGAACTCCCTGGACTACTAAGCTCCCTTCCTCCCTAAGAGGAACTGGAGAACGCCTATTCAGGAGAGGGAGTACGTCCCTTAGGCTCAATCCTGAATAAAGACTTCCGTTGGTTGGAAGTATCCACTACAGGTACGGAAGCAGCCGTACGTTGATCTTTAGATGCACGGACATCTTCCGAAAGAGAAGCATCCTTAGAAGCCACGTTAACTGTCTTAACAGAAGCTCCTCTACGAAAGGAAGCGCGAGCTTCCTGACGAGCGGCGCCAAAAGCGTCCTGCTTAGACAAGCGAGCGTCCTGCTTTGCAGTCTCCAAAGCGTCCTGCTTCGCTCTAAAAGCGTCCTCTGTTCACACGGCGAGCGTCTGCGGAGCGTCCTCAAAAGCGTCGTTCTATAACCAGAAGCGTCCTGCTTCGCGGCGCCGAGCGTCCTGCCGAGCGTCCTTAAAAGAGTCTGAAGAGAGCTCAAAGCGTCCTGTCTAGAACGCCGAGCGTCCTGCCGAGCGTCGTCAACCGCTACTTGCCGAGAGCGCAAAGCGTCCTGCTTCGAACGCCGAGCGTCCTGACGAGCGTCTTCTCCTGAGAGAGTAAAAGAGCTGCTAGGAGAGCGAGAACGTTGACGATCCGGAGGCGGAGAGAGAGACGAGCGAGCTGAGAGAGAATGCGGCCGCTTTCGTCCTCTTGACGGGCAGCCGAACGTCCTTCCTACGCTTAGGCTCGACTGCTGCTGGCAAGTCCTCTGAGCCATCAGCGACGTAATCTGGTCCTTGAGGGACACAAGGATATCCTTCGTAGGTGACGAAGGAGCAAAAGAAGGGGCAGGACTGAGACTGCGAGAAGGCGAGGGGCGAGGGGACGCCTCCTCCTTCTAGCAGTACAGCTATCTACTCTCAGGTGAACACTGCCTGTGCGTGGAAACGAACGTCCTCCTCGGTAGAAAGCCTTCCTCTCTTCTGAGGAGGAAAGGCGTCATAAGCGTCCTCTGACGAAAGAGGAGACATAGGACGTGAAGCGTCCTCAAAGCGGAAAAGTCCTTTTCAACGGACGCGAGTCTCTCCGAGCGCTCCACCCCTTGCGCGGGGAGGACGCTTCGGAGGACGAAAAGACAATCTTTCAGGATACGCGCTCGTGCGCGCTCCTTGGCAGCCTGGATTTAGCAACAAGGCCTGCCGAAGGGAACGCCAGATCGGTGGGGAGCCCCCGTACCCTCTTGCGGCTTTCGACATACCCACTCCCTGAGTCCTGGGAGTCGATAGAGGTCTAGGCCTAGAGGCATTATGGGGCCGATCTGACGCCCCCTCCACAACAGTAGGGGCACTAACACAAACTTTCACTGGGCCGGTTTCTAGGCCAAAACTTTAGATTCGAGAGCACGAATAGACTCTAGAATCAGAGAAGGGTGGTTACCTTCTCCAGACACAGCACTGGGGCCCGAAGGCAACAAAACAGGATTAGGTTGGGCAAAACTACTGGTGTTAGAGGAGGAGAAATGTTACTATCCTTACCTTTAGTAGAGCTGCCCTTGGAGGAAGACCTCCTGACTCTATCGCGCTCTAATTTACGCCGATAGGTCTCATACATCCTCCATTTATCATCATCCAAATCCTTACATTCATTGCACGATCATCAACCACGCAAACATGCCCCCTGCAATCCATACAAACTTGTGTGAGGATCAACTGAAGGTTTAAGAAGCCACCTTACATTCACTCCTCACCACACTCTGAAATTCTTCCCGAACTTGATCCAGACATACTGAATCTAGAAAAGCCAATCCAAAATCAAAAACCAATCCACTATTCCGCGTGCCAATCCAACAATCCAGAAGTCGATACCAAAAGTCAATCCAGATAATATTAAGCGAGATAATGAAAAAAATCCTAGACGGAGGTACTGTAAAACAGATGTTTGCAGCACCGGCGACAGAAAAAATAGAATAGAAAATGGGAATGGTTCCTGATATCCGCCGCCCAGCGGCGGGAATATGGGTACTACCACCTGACCGCCCCACTACGTGTCCGCGAATTTTGAAATTCTGTCGGACGTCAGAAATACAGCTATATATATATCTGTCAGGTAAGTTTCATGAACAAAACTTTATATACATAGTATAGTCCATTCAGGGTGGAAACAAGTTCTGCCACAAAGAGAATGTTTTCCCATCCGACTCATCCATCTTCTTCTGAGAGGTACTCTAATAAGCCATGCGTTTTCGTAAGCCTGAGAGCATTATATAATATAATGTTCTGCTGCGATAGAATCCTTTAATAATGTTACCTACGGTAAACAGCATTGAAAGGTTGTATTATTTCTCTTACTGAAAGCTTCTTAGCAAAAGGCATACAATATTTTATTTATGTTAGCTTAACTATCCCCTCAATCCGAGGCTAAGACCGCGATTGTAGGGGAGAGATACGGATAGTTATTCCATCCCGCAGGAGAGAGAGATGAAGCCGACCGCTCAGGACTGACACCTACATGGTACTGCATTGGTCTCAGGCTCTCTGCGAAAGCAGTCTCCGTTAGCCGTCTGGCCTTACTCTTCCAGAGTTGCCAGCTACTCCATTTAATAAAGGAATCTTATAAAATTATTATCGAACTTCAGGAAGTTCTTATTAAAGCATATTTAAGCGAAACAAGACTTCGATAAATCTAGAAGCTAAATAGGTGTTGTCTTAACAATCCCTTTAAGCGTAGTCCTTCCTAGGTAAGTCGTAGAAGGATACTGGTAATTGAGTTGCACAGCAAAGAAGTAACTACGGTATGTGTTTAAGATTTGACCGTATCGTATTCTCATACAGCAGATACTCTACTACCTTCTACTATCTTCGTGCTTTTCGTTAATAGAACGATAGAAAGAGTATATATATATCCTTAAGGAAGGAAGTTAATCCAGGAACTCTTTAAATCTTCGTGATTTCCTCATAAATTGCGGAAGAGACAGAATTCCTGTTCATCACTAGGGTTTACGGAAGGAAGTAGATATTTCCTATCCACCATCATACCCAAACGTCGATGAGATTCTTATTAAGAAAAACTCCCAAAGCTCTTGCCTCCTCAAAACGAGGGAAGAGCATGGATGAAGGAGAGAGTCCGCATTGAGAGGAACTGCCTAACACAGGAGTCTTCTGAATAATGAAAAGGGGCTTCTCTTAGTATCAGAATCCTTCTGACAAAAGCAACGGCCGCCTGTGCGACATCTTGCACATTTGCCAGGGGAAAGTTGCTCAAGTTTAAAAACTCAAAGAGGAGCCTCGCAACTGACCTCTCTCTCCAATGCAGATTTTGGAATATTCTGGCGCCTAGATCCTTGCGCCTAGCGCCTGGCGTCTGGATAGTTCCGCGCGCCTGGAATGTTCCGCACGCTAGAAAGGAGACTCGCTCCTGGAAAGTTCCGCTTGCGTGGAAGGTCCCGTGCGCCCTGATAGTTCCGAGCGCCTCTAGTCTTCTTTTACGAGCCTCTTGCCAGTAAACGTTGAATCGAAGCATCCTTCTGTCTACTATAAGGCTCCTCAGTCTAGCCGTCTGTTTTCTCTTTGAAGGAGCCTTGCGCCAAGAAAAATGTTCTGTAACGCGGCTCGCATTTAACTGTATGAACGAGGCTCGCGCTAGTCTGTTGGAACGCGGCTCGCTGCTGGCTGTTGGAACGTGGCTCGCGCTAGCTTGCTGGCTGGCTCTCAGCCTCTCGCTCAGTGTTCTCTTAGTTTTCAGAGAACGCGCCGATCGTCCGAACTCCAAACATGTACATTCTTCGTCTTTTCGGATGTAAGATGAAGAAACGGAAGAAGAGACGCACTTTTTTAAGGATGCCTTTCCAATGGCTATCCCTGGCAGTCTGGGACATTCTACAGATCCTGCCGAGGGAACGCCCGATCGGTGGGGATTCTCCATAACCTCCGTAAGGCTTTCGACTTTCCTTCTCCTCTGGGCTTGTGAGCTTGGAAGAGGTCTAGGCCTGAGAGCGAGACAGAGCCGATCGGACGCACCCTCTACTATTTTAGGACGCCTTTCCAATGGCGAACTTGGCAGTCTGGGACGTTCTACAGATCCTGCCGAGGGGACGCCTGATCGGTGGGGATTCTCCATAACCTCCGTAAGACTTTCGACTTTAGTTCTCCTCTGGGTATGTGAGCTTGGAAGAGGTCTAGGCCTGGGAGCGAAACAGAGCCGATCAGAACGCACCCTCCACTGCACTGGGAACACTAAAATCACTTCTTACTTTTCAATAGCTCGTATTTTGAGCTACATTCCTTTGTCTTCAAATTGTAATATGAATTTGAAGATTCTGTGAAGTAAGAAGGAGATGAGGATACAACACTACTAGTATTGTTAATGCTCTAACTGCTCGTTAGTACGAGAGCTATAAAAAATTCTAAAGGAAGCGTAACTAATTCTATTCCTGACTTCCTCAAGAAGGAAGTTAGCTCAATCAATTCTAACATTTACTACACGTTATTATGAATAAATATTAAAATTTCCCTTCTTGCAAACTATGTGAGTGTCTACCGAAAAGTTCGGTAGTTACACGTAAACAATTCTTCGAAATTTTCGAAGCCAAAGTTATTTAAAACAAATTAATATGCGTATGCCGAACCAAAGATAAAGTACTTCCCTGCAAAAGATAGCCCAGAAGATCGATGGCGATTAAATCCAAAAATCAAGTCAGGAGGAACTGCAAACGTTGTTTACATTCCAAGCGACAGAGAAAATATGATAGAAAACAGGAATGGTTCCTAATCCTGCCACCCAGGGCAGGACGGTAGATCAACTGACCTACCTGCAGCGTGTGCCGCGAAATTTGAATTTCTGTCGGGGACGACGGAGTCTTAGCTATGTATATATCTGACAGGTAAGTTGATTGTATGAAAATAAAAAAGTCAAATTAGGTAATATAGACTTAAATCAATGAAAAGTGCTAGCAAAAAATTCAAAATATTTTTCATAAACAATTCATTATTGCATAGTCTTTTTGCAAATGTTTTTGGCAGCCAGATGTACAATAAGGCTGAAAAATTGTTCCCGCCACGGCTTTGCTGTAAACAAACTCTCACATATTTCAAGTAGAATTTGTAGTGAATTAAAAACTAAATGTGTATAGTAATTACAATCAAATAAGCACTGTGGAGTTTCAATTGTGATAGCAGTAAGGATAAAGCCACCAATTACAAGGTAAAAATGCATTTCAGTTCAAAACATGACCCCAGGAATAAGACTTCTCATACTTTCACTAGTATAAGCAACAAAATGTTGTTTTATTGTGCTGATTACAACTACAATCTTGAGTAATATCAATAAACATTATACGTATATATATTATATATATACGCTGGGAAGGACGTGGCCGTCGTATGAGTGACGAATTGCTCTCATGCCGAAGATGCCATATTGGATTTAAAAACTGCCTTCAACACATATTTAATTAACACCTCACATGCTTATTTTAGATCATATGGCTTTTTCATATATATCTCATTTTGTTGATGAAATTTTAATCTTTTGAATGGTATGCTTAAAGATTCAATTGTAGTGTGTTTCACCAATTGAATAAACATTGAGTGGAAAAAGTGTTCTTTCTATGAGTGAAAATGTCGCTGTCTGGTCGTTTACCCTGTAGGTAGCTACAGTTGTAACGAAGCCAAACTTCCCAACCTTACAACCAGGTTCCTGGCATGCAAGCAGATAAACCAAAGTTGGGCTACGGGCATTGATATCAGGCCTAGGCCTACAACCATATGCAGGATATTCTATTGATATACTGTATAGGTAAGTAGCTATAGGTATAGGGTAAAACATCACAGCACAGTAAGGTGGCCACCCCTGTATGGCAGCGCATGGGCACTTTCCCAAAATGACAATTTGTCCAAAATTGCATTTTTCCTAACTATACAAACCTGAGGTCCTTTTACAATAGGAAGGTACTAGCGGCAGCTGGATAGGTCGTAAGCTTTCGAACAAGGGGTTCGGTAGTTAACTGCTTGTCCGACAGTCGCGCGCGCGCGACTGGGAGGTAAACAAATCACTTTTGCTTTTGGCCCAAGCAAAAACTGCAGAGTGAGGGGTGGCATGAGGTGGGGCTATGTGTAAAAGGACCTCAGGTTTGTATAGTTAGGAAAAATGCAATTTTGGACAAATTGTCATTTGTTCCGACACGGCATACAAACCTTCGGTCCTTTTACAATAGGAAGACTGACTTCTTGGTGGGAGGAATCTGAGTCTTTTGTGAACAGACTGGTGTTCGCCCAACCTTGGAAGTCTCCCTGGTCGTAAGAGCGAGGGAGGGATCCAAGCCTCTGTCCGATTGATCGGGGTGTGCACCGCAGGATCAATGGTCAGACCTCTGGACCGAGTACTAAGAGAGAGGCAAGCGTATCTCTTCGTACCAGCAATGTAAGAACTTGTTCCTGTACAGGAGCAAATATAAAGTCATGGGGTGGTTTTTACTCTTGTAGGCATCCAACTTCCCCCCCCTTGTAGGAGGAAGTGGTGGATCTATGCTCCTGTCCCTAGTGAAAAGGATAGGATGGGGAGGGCTCTGTCATATAGCTCACCTGCATCTCGTCCTCATCCAGCGTAGTGACGACCGTGGCCCTCTGCCCACAGGTAGAGGAGGAGGAAAAGACGGGAAGAGGGAGCCAGTCACTCACTCATTCACACATCCATCCACACAGTCACACCAGGACTCGATGCTGTTTCAGCCTGCGAGGGTCTGGGTTTGCTACACAACTTGTTGAGCAGCCACCACGGGTCCCCAAGGAAAAGGTATCCAAGGACCTGTGGGCAATATCCCAGAAGGTAGAAGGACGTAAAGGTAGTCTGGTTAGACCAGACCCCTGCCTTCAGGACCTGCGCCACGGAGAAGTTCTTACGAAACGCCAACGAGGGGCCAATACTTCTGACTTCGTGAGCTCTCGGACGGGACGTACGGATGTCGTCACTACCATCAGCCTCATACGCCCTCCTGATGACCTCACGCAGCCAGAATGAAAGAGTGTTCTTGGATACTTCTTTCTTGGTTACCCCGGTGCTAACGAAGAGGCGTCGACACTCAGGCCTGAGGTGTCGAGTTTTCTTCAGATAGCGCCGTAGCGCCCTCACAGGACAAAGCAGCATCTCATCCGCATCATTATCGGTGAAGTCCATTAGGGAGGGAATCGTGAAGGACTCGAAACCTGTCGTCAGGGACCGACGGTTTCTGAGTCTTCGCAACGAAGTTCGGGACGAAATCGAGCGTCACAGATCCCCATCCCCTGGAGTGTCGTACATCATAGGAAAGACCATGAAGTTCCCCTACTCTCTCGCCGATGCCAGGGCCAGCAAGAAGAGGGTCTTGAGGGTCAGATCCCTGTCTGACGACTCTCGGAGTGGCTCGAACGGCGTTCGAGTCAAACTCCTAAGGACGAGAGTCACATCCCACGCAGGGGGCCTGAGTTCCCTAGGTGGGCAAGACCTTTCGAAGCTCCTCATAAGCAAGGAGATCTCGAACGAGTTCGAGATGTCCAATCCCCTCAGTTTCAGGACGAGAGGCCAGGGCGGCTCTGTATCCTTTGACTGTGGGGACTGAGAGGAGCTTCTCTCGGCGAAGAAAAAACTAGGAAATCCGCTACCTGCTGAAGAGTGGCTCTGAGAGGAGATAGACCCCGTCTACGACACCAACCACAGAAGACGGCCCACTTCCCCTGGTACACAGCTGCAGAGGACTGACGGACGTTTCCAGCCATCTCTGTTGCTGCGCTACGAGAAAAAGCCTCTCGTTCGCAAGAGATGGTGGATAACAGCCAGCCGTGAAAACGTAGGGACTGGACTGCTCGGTGGTACCGCTCGACGTGTGGCTGGGCGAGAAGGTTGTGCCAAGGGGAATCTCTCTCGGTTCTCCTGCGAGAAGAGCCAGCAGGTCCCGGATACCAAATGGCCTGTGGCCATTTGGGAGCCACCAGGATCATCCTGAGATGTCGGGGTGACCAGTGCTCGACTGATCACCTTGCGAATCAGGCTGAACGGTGGGAAAGGCATAGACGAAGAGTTTGTCCCACGGGTGTTGAAGAGCGTCCTCTGCAGCTGCCCATGGGTCCGGCACGGCCGAGAAGAACACCTGGAGCTTCCTGTTGTGCCGTGTGGCGAACAGATCCACGACTGGTCGCCCCCACAGGTCGAAGAGCCTTTCCGCCACGTCCTGGTGTAGAGACCACTCGGTCCCTATCACCTGATCCCGACGGCTGAGCGTGTCTGCTACTACATTCCTCTTCCCTGGAATGTAGCGTGCCGACAGCTCTATTGAGTGTGCCTCGGGGCCACTCGTGCACCTGCCGAGTCAAACTGGTACAACGGGAGAGACACTAGGCCCCCCTGTTTGTTGACGTAGGCCACTACCGTGGTGTTGTCGCACATCAACACCACTGAGTGTCCCATCAAGCGGTCCTGGAACTCTTGGAGAGCGAGGAACGCTGCCTTGAGTTCCAGTACATTGATGTGAAGGTGCTTGTCGTTCTCGTCCACACTCCTGAAGTCAGCAACTCCTCCAGGTGTGCGCCCCATCCTCGGTCGATGCGTCTGAGAACAGCTGCATGTCCGGGGGGGAGTGCGCAGAGGCACTCCTCTTAAGAGGTTCCTGTCGTCCAGCCACCAGGCTAGGTCCTGCCTCACCTCCGGTGTCAGTGACACTGGAAAGCTTGGGGGATCCGTCGCCTGTGACCAACTCTTCCTTCAGTCTCCACTGAAGAGACCGCAGGTGAAGACGCCCGTGAGGTACTAACTTCTCGAGTGACGACAGGTGTCCGATCACGACTTGCCATCGCTGAGCTACCTGTTCCTGCCGAGACAGGAACTGGTTGGCTGCCTCCCTGAATCTGCTGATCCGGCGAGTCTGCGGGGAAGACTCGCCCTGCTACCGTGTCGATCAGCATACCCAGGTACTTCATCCTCTGCTTGGGCTCGAGATCGGAACTTTTCGAAGTTCACAACGATCCCCAGATCGCGACAGAACTCGAGCAGTCGATCCCTGTCCTGTAGCAACGTGCGAGCGGGAGCTCGCCAGGACTAACCAATCGTCGAGATACCTCATCAGACGTATCCCGTGCGAATGGG
The DNA here is from genome assembly GCF_015104395.2 of Macrobrachium nipponense. NCBI lineage: Eukaryota > Metazoa > Arthropoda > Malacostraca > Decapoda > Palaemonidae > Macrobrachium > Macrobrachium nipponense. The sequence goes on from NC_061089.1 coordinate 55,438,991, forward strand.
CCCAAGCAGACACCAGAGTGAACACTCGCGTGTGAACACCTGTGGGGCGGTGAGAGACCGAAGCAAAGTGCCCTGAACTGGTACACCGTCCCGTCGAGGATGAAGCGGAGGTACTTTCTGGAAGACTGATGAATGGGTATTTGGAAATACGCATCCTTCAAGTCCACTGAAAGCATGAAATCGTTCTCCCTGATGGAGTCGAGCACTGAACGTGCCGTCTCCATCGTGAACCGGGTCTGGCGAACAAACGGTTCAGAGGAGAGAGATCTATCACCGGGCGCCAGCCTCCGTAGACTTTTCCACCAGGAAGAGTCGACTGTAAAAGCCCGGTGACTGATCCGTGACGATTTCTACAGCTCTCTTGCTTCAGCATGGTCTTGATCTCCTGTCTCAATGCTACGTCCTTCGATGACCCTGGAACGTACGACTGCTGTTGGACCGGGTTGGAGGTGATGGGGTGGCCCGAGATTCGAAGGGTAATAGATATCCCTCCCGAAGGACATCTACAATCCAGGTCGGCGCGCCGTAGCGCTGCCAAGTTGCCCAATGGCTGGCCAGGCACCCCCCCACTTCCGGCAGCAGGTGAGGGGGAACGCCGTCCCTAGCGTTTCCTCCCTTTCTTCGACTTCTTCCCAGAGCCTCCACGGAGGAGGAGGGCTGGGGGGAGGAGGAGGGCTGGGAGGAGGGCTGGTTACGGCTCCCCTTTGTAGAAGTAGAAGAAGACAGAGTCTTTCCCCGGGGCTTCGACGCAGCTACCGTCTTAGCCACCGAGGAAGCGCTAGCCGAGCTCTTTGACTTGGCCGCAGTCCGAGGACTGCCCCAGAAGCCTTCGAGACTGCCTGGTGAACCAGACGGTCACTGTCGTCAGTGCGCCGTCTGTCCACCGCAGCGTCCACCATCTCTCCTGGGAAGAGAGACGTGGAAACTCCGATAAGGTCCGTTGCGATAGTCCCAACGCCGCTTCACGCCCGGCCGCCCTGGAAACCCGAGTAAGGACAGCGTCCCTACGTCGGAGAACCAGGTTGGCCCACAGGTTCACCGTCTGGTGGGCAAGGAAGGAGATGGCTCTTCCCCAGACTGGCAAAGTCTCCTAAAGGCCGAGTCATCTTCGGAGAAATTCCCCGGAGTTGGCTGCGACCTTAGATACTGTGAGGGACCACAGATCTAACCAGGAGACGGCCTGGAAAGCTGCCATGGCAGTAGATTCCAGGCCGAGTGCCTCTTGCTGCGAGAACCATAGGTTTCTCGGACAGGAGCTGCTGCAGAGACACACCCACCCGGAGTCAGCCTGGCTAACTCCGGTTCACCTGTTTGGGCGGCATCGGGTCCTCAGATGGCACGTAAAAACGCCGCTGTCGCAGCAGAGGAGGTGGAAGCAGCTGCTCGACCTGCCAGACTTGAGAGAACCGTCTTGCCCGGAGACAAGCGATTCTACCTGGTCCAGCACTGAGTCGGCAAGCTCGGAACGCGGCAAACCCACCGTCGGTCTGGGTTCCCTCTTCGGGCCCCAGAACGACTCGAGCCGGGACGTGGGCTCGGCTGGTGGGAGCGGCGATCCTTCCCCGAGGTCGTTGTGCTGACGAATCAGCGCAATAACCTCGGCAAAGTTCCTCTGGATCTCAGGAGTGACTGCGTCCTGCGGAGTCGGACCATCCAGTCCCTCAAACAGGAGCATCTCCCGAGACCCTCCTCCCTCGAGGGGAGGAAACAGCGACAGACCCCTCTCGGTCTCCTCCAGCCACTTGTTCATACGACCTGGCTGGTCTGAGAACCGTGCCTGGTACGTAGGACGACGTGGTGGTGATCCTGAGGGGCGCACCCCTCACGATCACTCCTCAATACCTCGCCCCCCCTCCCGGTGTAACCCGAGGAGGTTGAAGGTATGGGAGAGGCCAGACCCGACGCTCCCTCCTCGCTCGCTGGCAGAACCGTGGGCTTGGAAGACTGCAGGCGATCGTCAACCCGCGTGGCGATCGAGCTGCAGGCCTAGTCGAGCGTCTCGCTGTGGAGAACGGCTGGACCGAGAACAGCGGCCCCGGCCCCTCTCGTGTGTCAGAGGAGCTGGTGCTGGTTTGCCGTACCCGATCGCTCTCTGTGAGAGTGACGGTCAGGCGACCGGCGAGCTCCACTGTCACGGTGAGACCGGTGCGTATCCTCACGGCGCGTCACGTCGCTGGTACCAGCCGTGGCTGGCGCCGGCGAACGGGTGGGACCACTTCTTCCAGCCTCAGCCCTGGCCGGTCATGGACCGTCACGTCCCGCCCAGGGTAGCCAGCTGCTCGCCGCGAGAGCGAGAGCTGGTCTGGTGAGAGTCGCGTGAGCGGCTGTCACCAGTCTTCCGCTCCGTGCCGTGAACCTGACGCTGAGCTGGCTCAGAGGTCTGGTTCCTAGCTGCACGGTCGCTGGTAGGCGACCGTACACTCGGTACCTCTCGCGATAACGAGAGGCCGAGACGGATCCTGCTGCCGTGGTCGAACCACTAACAGCAGGTGAGGAAGTGCCGGTGTTAGCCGGCACTCTCTGGTCCCCGTAGTCTTCTTCCTTGCGGAAGAAGAGACGGGTCCTGCCCCCGAAGGAGCAGGGTGACCAGCGGAAGAACCCCCCGTCTCACCAGAGCGAGACGGGCCCTTAGAAGTTCCCGAAGGAGACTTCTTAGGGGGGGGGGAGGCGACCTTCTTCTTCTTAGGCGGGGGAGCCTTAGAAGAAGAAGGGGAAGAGGCGGCAGACGACGACGACGACACCTTCCTCCTCTTCTTCTTCTTCTTCGTCAACCTCCTCAGGACCGATGTCAGATCTGTCATCCAGAGCGGAGCCGGGGCTGCTGTTGCCGAAGCAACAGGGCCCGGGGGGGGACGCACCTGTCCGAACAGATCAGCATCGGGAGCAGCGGTGCCAGGAACAGGAACAACGTCAGCAGGTGCAGGCATTCACAGGAACAGCAGTGGAGACGGCAGGAGCAGGTACAGGAACGGCAGCAGTGGTCTTGGTAACGTCACGTCCGTGAACAGCGGCTGGGCAGGTACGGCAGGTACGGCAGGCTGTACTGGCGGTCCAGGTGGACGGACCAGCGGCACAGACATCCTAGGTACTGGTGGGAGGTCCAGGGGCGAGCTCTTTCGGGCACACGAAGTCCGGTCCGCGGCAGCACGGCAAACCCAGCGGCGGCATCACACTCCCCCGTGGTACGGCGACTGGCCCCTGCACCGATGTAGTTGGTGTGACAGAGACCGCGTGCGGGGTGTACACCAGGTGAGGAGGTGAAGCATAGCCAAGGCGTTGAAGGGTCGTGGTGGTGGTCGTAACCGTAGCATGCGTGACCGCCACAGAGCCAGCGAGATGGTAGAGCAGCCCCTGGACACTCGGCACGCCCTGCAGACCCAACGATGCCCACACCTGTCCGAGGTCGTCCTTCGCGGCAACCGCACCTGAGGAAGCAAAAGTCGGGTGATTAGCAGGATCCTCTACCCGCTCGCAGCGAAGACGAACGGATAGAGGACCCAGAGTACAACTCGACATCGGGGTATCTAGCGCCCTCCTCCAAACACTCGACAGGTCGGGTGAGGAGAAGACCTAGAAACCCCCCCCGAAGGGGAAGGCGCCAAACGTGGGAGCTGAGCGGGCGGCAGGAAAGAAGACGAAGTGTCCGTAACCAAAGGAGTCGCGGGAGAGCTTTCTCCGACGACTCCTTTGCAGGCCTTCGCTTCTTCCTGCCTTCGTACAAGGACCACTGCTCCTCCGACCAATTAGAACATACTTCACAGGGCTCGGCTCGGGTGCATTCGCGCCCCCGACACCGAGCGCACAAAAATGTGGATCAATTTCCGGGAATGAGCGGAACTTTCCGCATTTACGCCCTTCGGTACCCGGGCATAATCTCCGGGGGGTAGCGAGGCGTGGAGATTCCATTATGATCAATTCACAAATGATGAAATAAGAG